>NW_028263385.1:18186048-18516048 GCF_051168715.1 Poecilia mexicana | reverse complement strand
CTTTTGCGTTTGAATTACGCGCACCAGTGAATTGCTATAAGCTGGACTGCACACGCACTGCACCAAAATAAAAAAAAAATAAAAAAAAATCCCATGCCAAATCAATTATGGAGTCACTAACTGCTCTGATCTTCTGAGGACAATCGAGGGAGTGGAGTCTTTCCTTAAGGACTTAAAACTTAACAAATAACCCGCCAATCAATGTCACATATGTAAGCAAAATCCTTGAACGTATCTCAACATTAGTTCAGTTTCAAGAGTTAATCAACATCATCATGGCCAGTTACACTGGAAGTACTCCAGCTGCCTAGTTTGTCCTTCAGAAGACATAAAACTTTATAAATGTCTCAGAGGCACTGACATGAAAAAGTATTTTTACCCTTTGAGCTTGTCTGCATCGTCATGTAGCAATGAACTTTAATGTATTTTATTTGTAGCATATGTGATAGATCAAGAGAAGTGGAGCATAATGATGAAAAGGAAAATGTGAAAAATGTGGCATGCCCCTAAATAAACTATAATGAAACCAATTGCCTTCAGAAGTCCTTTATTTGTAAGTAGAATCCACCTCGGCGTAATCAAAGCTCAGCATTTAGAAAAAAAACAGCATTAGGAAGGTCAAGGAATACACCAGAGATGACGCAGAGAAAGTGGTGCAGAAGTTTAAGTTATATAAGAATGTGTCAAGCGTTGGGATAGATCAGCAGATCACTGTTCAATCTGAATAAATTAGGTATGTTTTCACAGCAAACTGAATAACGCATGGATCCCTAAACCCAAAGAGTAGGCAAGGAGAGCGTTAGAGAAGTGCCCCCATGGTTTCTTTGGAGGAGTTGCACAGATCCATAGCTGAATCAAACACAGATAAATCAAACACACCATCATTAAGGTGACACAAGGAAGCGGAAACACCAGGATGTGGTGGTGTATTTGTCCAACATGGTCGGGTAAGAGTTGATAGGACGATAGAGCTACATACAAAATAAAACTCTGCAGAACAGCAACAGAAAAACAACCCTAAAGCATAGAGTTAAAATCAAAGCATGTTGTGACAGAAGAGATGGATAAAAGTCTATACTTAAATCTAGTTTAGAATCTGTTGTTCCTGAACACTCTCCACTTAATCTAAAAAAAAAAAAAATGGGTAGAAGCCTCTAGATGTGCAAAGTTGGTGGAAATATACTCCAAAAAATTCAACTGCACCGAAAGATAGTTTAAAAAAAAAAAAAAATAGTTCACTAAAGCAAATACGACCTGCATTTTCTTTAAGAGTTCTGGAAATGCATTGACTCAGTCTCTCGCTCAATAACAAGACAACTGCCTCAGCACATGTCTTGGCAAACTAGCCAGTTAATACCATGAAGAGGAGCTGCATCAGTGATGAGGCGCGAGGGTGAATGTTACAAGTCACAACTTTCTGTAGCCAAGCTACATAACATGGTGTGGAAGTGATTAAGGCCCTTAAGCTACCATGACATGGATATCTCCTGGCTCTGCAGCCCTCTGTCAGAGGATCATACTTTAATCTGATTGTAAAGACACTAAGTATGACACAGGCGCCTCAGGAATGTAACCTGTCGTTAATATCAATTACACATGGATCCAATTACCAATAATCAGGAAGGTTCAGGAATGTTTTCAGTTGGTAGATAACTAGGGGGAAAAGAATAATGACATAGTTTTGCTTAGGTTAGTGAAGCTGGTTGCTTTACAGTTCACTTTTTCACATACTCTTTGAATATTTTCTGACATTCTGAGTGACTGCAAAACAGAAAGAGTTCATAAAAAAAATGAGAAAATGAAGGTGAAGTGTTTTATTACACCAGTTTGGCATTATTATCATGAGATCAAAGTGTGCTGAACTGCAGGAGGTAAATTCCCGGGCACATTACCGCCATAAAAAAAAACAGTAAGCAGAACTAACCATTATTTTTCACTAAATAATTGGCCAACCACCTTTACCCCCAGCCTCCTCTGATTTAATGACCTACATCCATACTACCACCTCATGCCAGCTGGCATGACACAATCCCTGGCAGCCTCGGCCTTTGACGCGAGAAGAAGTGGACCGCTTTAACCTCACAGCTCTCTGTAACCTCCCCATAAGCTCCCAACAATTTCAGCTGGAACTGGGAACGGACGGCACTCTCCATGTCCAACAGAAACACCAGGGCTGGGAGCCGCTTATGAATTCCAAGTTAGACAAATAAATCCATACATGTTTGCGGTACGGCTAACCAGGAACTTTCATGCCAGCCTTTGGTTTGTGAACATCTAAAGTGGGCAGAGCATATACCTAGCATGCTCTACCGTTCACGTAAAACATATGGAGTCAATAAAGTGAAAGGCCAAACAAAGTGCATGAAACTGAAATTAAACTAACACAATTTAGAATCTCAGTTTCGTCGTCTGTCCCCAGGAGTCATGTTAATGCAAAGTGTAGGGGTTTCAGCAAAGGAAAATATTAGGAGCTTGCTACAGCTGAAGTGTAGAACTGCGTGTACCTCAGTGATCTAATGAAAAAAATGTCAATGTAAAAGAGATCAGAATAATTACTCATAAGACAAACCAACAAGCTACGTGGTTTAGAATACGTCACTGCTGCCACACGATAAAGGACGCCAAGCGCTATAAAAGACGTGGAAAAAGTTAGACCTTTGGTATGTAGCAAAAAGATGCAAGAGCTGCTGTCACACGGTTTCCTAACCTGACATGTGTGCTGGGAATTTTAGGAAACAAATACTGTCACATCTTTTAAGTCTGCATTGCTTTCGATGCGCTGCCTTTTCGAATTCAAACCACTCAACGGCATCAGTGTTACGTTAATTTTGTCAAGATGTTACCATCTTGTTTGTTTGAAGATTTGAAGATCAGCAGGCCATCTGGGATTGAAATTTCAATGTCCTCTTGAAGTAGTGATCAGATGATGACTTATTCTGACAGTTGGCCTTGCTATCAGTTTCATTTTCAGTTTCAATCATATGCAATGCTCTCCCAAGGTAAGTAACTCTCAATCATCATAAACTGAGTATCTTTATAGTGTTGAATGTGACTGAATGATGTTTTTTTTTTGTCATTTATATAACATTTGTGAAGCAGATTTGTAAAAGCTCTTGTAAAGCATGCATATGAGAGTTGTGACATTAATGTTGCAAAATATCTAGCTAATCGGTTGCAGCGTCGCCACGTTGATTATCAGACCATGCAGACTACGATAAGAAATTCACGAAAAGACAATCTGGAGCACAATATACCTTTGGCGTCCAGTCTTCTTCCACCATAAACATACAAGGCAGATATGCATCTGCATATGTATCTCAACATTAGTAAAATGACTTCAGACTTTATACGCTTTCCCATATCTATGAAAGCATGCCATTTGAACTCCGAAAACAAGAACATACCTGTGTTCATACTGGTTTTGGGACACACAGAGCCATAACATTGCAGTTAAACTATACTGAACTGAAAAGAAAGCTGTGATTTAATTTCACACCATAATAACAGATGTCCTGCATTCTTCTTGTCTGTGAGAACTATATATGAAACCACTCTTTCTCAATATACTCATGTTTTGAGCCCCACTTTGAGGAAGTTTGCTTTTTTCACTTTTTAGTCAAACAAATCTGGACACTAGAACATAAATAAGCATCCACGACAATTTTGAGGTCACCACTGATTTTAGGCAACTACTGCTCTTCTCCTCAGGGTTGAAGAGATGACGGTGTGAAGTGGGAGATTTAAATTCAACTTGCTATCAGATCTAATTACACCGAACTTTTTTAGCAAGAAGCACTGTTCCTAAATATAATTCAAAACAGCTTCTGGGGGTTAAAATAGTGCCTCGTTGATTTTCAGAGTCAAGAAGGCATTCTGAATTTAAGCAGGCTTTTACTTGTAAAAGGGTGGAGTCATTAAAGACGTTTAGACCTTGACTTTAAAAAAAAAAAAAAAAAAGACAAATCTAATCCCCTTGCATGAGTGGGAAGCAGAACTCATTCAGCTAATGCCTGGAAAATGAATTTTTGAGTAATTCATCCAGTTAGCTTTTATTATCATTCCAATCACTGTAATTGGATCAGATTAGCCACAGAAATACAGCAAGAAAGACATTAACGTATATCCTTATAACCAACTAGAGCAGTTCCTTCTTATCAGACCTGAATTGCAGTCTCTCTCTCTCTCTCTCTCTCTTAAACAGTAATCATATTGTAGTGATTATGTTTGACTGTAAAAGCTGGGAGATATTTGGGTTGTTTTTAAAGCCAGACTTCTGTAATCAGCACTTGTAAGTAAGTTACTTTTGAGTCATTTTTTATATATATGTATTTCTCTGGGTTGACAGCTAATTTAAAGCATGAACAATTGATTCCGGGAAAATCAGAATCTGGCGTGTAATGTATATTACTGTATCCACCTGCTCGGTAGGGCCAGAAACTCTTGTATTTTCAGCTTTGTCTGGCATCTGTCCGACACAGAGCTTTTGAAGTGGAAGGAGTATACGACCAACTTTTTTTTTTTTTTACTGCAGTGTTCAAGTTTATTTTAGTGTATAACTTCAGGCCAGTAATGGAATGAGTGTTTCTCATTCTGTGTGCTGTTTACAGACTCTTTCTTCTTCTTCTTCTTCTTTTTTTATTCTCTTTGGTGTTTCCATGTTTTGGCGATAGCAAAGGAAAAAGTTAAGCAACAGACAGAGAAGGATGCGATTGTTATCTTACCCTCCATCCTCCTGAAATCCCTCCAGTTCATCCTTCTGCTCTGCCAGGGTAGACTCCAAATCCAAATAGCTTCCATTATGGGACAGCTGGAGGGCGCAGTCATCCGGCTAAGCATGCAACCACACACACACACACACACACACACGCACACACACATACATAAAGAGGTTAGATTTAACCAATGCAGTTTTGATCCATTCTCATTAGGTAAAACATGACACCAAAATCCAAAGAAAGCTAAACTGAAAGAGTGTATTACATTAACACTGTACTTACAATAAGACAAGACAAGACAGTTCTTTTATCAGCTCTTCGGCGATAAACACAGTAAAGCTATGAAGAGTCAGAGCTGCTTTTCTGTCTGCTGTCTCTTATCTCTCTGCTCCATCCCCCGCCATGTCCGATAAACTATCATCGAGCGCGATGATTTCACAGTGAGGGCATAATTCGTCTGGTCCTTAAAGGTTGTCATCACCCGACTCGGGTCAAGGAGATGAAGAATGAGAGAGTCTGTTCACTTGTCTGCTTGACCTCTAAAATTGAAGATATTAACCTATTTATATTGGAGGTCTGTCGGCTCCGCAGGACCCCGGCTCCGGCAGTGAAGCAAGGACGCAGGAAAACAAATACCATTAAAAGAGTCCAAACATTTGATTTCAGGAGCAGAGACTTGGCACCACTCCACTCCACTAACACTCTGGGTGTCTAAAACAACATGTGGTACGGGCAGATCTGTTCGCTCTGCTCCGTAATGAAACACAAAGGAGGAGAGATTTGGAAGGCAAATCTCCCAACATCTTTATTTGTAACGAGCAACATGTGCAGTAAATACGTAACATGTAGGATTTCTCACAGCAGTCCATTTACTCCCAGACTGATGCACTGCCACTTCCTTCCTTCATTCTGTATATGACAGTAACTTCATTAAACATGATGGAGAAACAGAGGAAGAGACTTTATGGCTTTGAAGTGTTCAGCCACTCTGTTTGCATTACTGCACTCTGAGACTGTGTCAAATTTTGGAACTGAGACAAAACATGTGGTCAGATGGGATAGCTCTCCATCCCCCCCAACCCTCCTTCTGCCATTTTTTTCTGATTCAGAGCTGCAGTCCCCCTCTACTCACTGGTTCAGCAGATAACGATGTGAAAATACCCTTAAAACGAAAAAAAGATATTTTATTGCAGTTGCCGATTTTTTTTTTTTAATTTAAATTAAATTATCTTATTACATAGAGAATAGGAGCTTTCATTTAGTAATCATTTAATATCCATTCAGCGTATTTATTTACGCTAATGCATTCATCTATCGAAGCCACTCTTTAGGAAGGACAAGAAACCGTGCCATAAAAGTAAGTAAGTCAAATGTATGTTCATGTGAAGTGATTAAAAAATAACTGCTTGCCTACACCCACCTGTATGTGAAGTCAGAGAGATAATAAAAAGTTTTTGAAGAAAAACAAAAAAACAGGGTTGTATAAAATTTATTGAGCTATTGCACACAGTCAGGAAGGTAACAAAAGCCAGCAATAAAAAAAATAAAAAGAATATTGTGTTCTTGGGATCACCAAGTCATCATGGATGTTATCTAATGGAGAGTTGATGGTTTGAGAGACATGACAGATGTAAATATTTAGTCTTCTAAAAGACAATGGACCTTTAACTGGAACTGTCCTCTGTTCAAAGGACCAGACAAGAAATAAGCCAGGAAAATGTATGAAAATATTTTGTATAGTGACAATAATGAACATAAACCATTCATATTTGCAAAACTACAAAAACAGGTAGCATAGTTGGAATTGGTGTTAAAGCTTTTCTACGGTTGTATGTCTCTCAGAGGTGTAACTTAGTAACCCTAGTAAGGTCACTAATGATTGGAAGAAAACTATCGGATAAAGGGCATGTTTGGCTTAAAACAGGTTTTGTGTTTGTAGCATATGTAATAATCAATTCATAGCTAAATACTTTACTATCTATGATTTTTGGCTTTTGCAAAGGCTGAGCAGGATTCAAAACAATAATTTATCTGCTCTTTATTTTTATTTAAGAAATGAATGAGCAGCAAAAAGTACGAATGCCAACTTTTCCCAAAGATGATGCAACAGAAAAAAATAACTTTAAAGAAATTTGTAAGAGATAGAAAGACACAGGGAGACAGAAAGAAAAGAGGAAAAAAAAAAGCCCAGCAGAGCAAAGGATGTAAGATTATAGGACATTAGAGAGAATCCAAGCATAAAGCATTCAAAATAAACCTGCTAAATTTATGACTTTGGTTTTCTACAGTGGCATTAATATAAAATGCAATGCGAAAAATAAGAAACTAATTCCCATTACCCCATACTGAACTACCAAAGAAACATTGTTGTATTTTATTGAATCCAGGTCTTTATCCCCTTTACCTGTACATTACACTCCAAGAACTCAATGAACCGAACAGAAAACAAGAGCAAAATCTTTGCTGCCTGTTTTTTCACTCTGCATTACCTTAAATAGACAAAGCACAGAATCAGTCCTGCAGCTGTAACCAATAATTAGCCAACTGTGGAACCAATAAATGACTAGCAGACCGACAAAAAGCAAAGAGGCAAACTCAGAGCTTTCTGTTTCTCTATGTATCCACACTTTCACTTCCACTCTTAACTCCCTTATATTCCTCATTACAGAATCAACCTGGATTACACATCACAGCTATTGGTACACAAGTAATGCAAGGCCAGGGCGGTGCGCTTAATTGTCCCTAATCCAAGAATCGGAAGGAATGCAGGTCACAACTTATCAGAAGCAGGGACTTGTTTGGCTGTCTCCTGCCCAGGACTTGAACCCACAGTAGCACTGCGATGGCCAAGTCCAGAGAAGCAACCGCAAGCGCTCTGCTCGCACTGAGGTCTGGCCTCTCCCTTCAACAGCCATGCTGTGGTCCACTGACCAGGGAGGCAGTGCAGGGAAAAATGACTAAAAATAAACACCATGCAATTTCCAATTTAAAGCTTCTATCACACTCCAGCTTCTTTTATTCAAGCAAGGAGAGAAATCTAGAAGCAAACAGCGTCGACTAAACACACTGCATGCACACTCCTGCATATTTATTCCATGTACTGCCTCTGTAGTGGCTACCTCGCACATCTGTGTTTGCAAAGTGCAATAAACTCTACGTCACACCAGATGAAATCCAGAAATCTCCTTCATAAAGCTTTTGATGAAGCCACCTTGGGGTCTTCTTGTGAAGCCACGTGACACCAAAGCACACCTGATGGACGAATGAGAAACCACAACAGTAATCTGAAGTTTCTGTCAGGCACAGTGTTGGACAATGCATTCTTTTGAAAGGGGCCTTCTGCTGCGACAGCTCCTCAAAATGCATGGAGGAGAAAAACCTCAGCGCCGCATGACAATGAGAACAGCAATTCAAAGAAGGAACCTGTATTTTAAAGTGTTTTACATAACGTCTCATTTAACACAGCTTCTCATTATGGGGCCAGAAAAAAATGCAGAAAAACAATTGTCTCTGAAGTTTAAATTGGTAAAGTCACAGTCCAGAATTGGAATCATACAGCAGCCGACCAGAAGCGGTATGGCGGAGCTTTGATTTACAGATGCGTGCTAGCAAACATTAAGCGCATTCCTTCCCTGTGACGCCGATAGGTGTGAAACAATTCTTGCACCTGAGTTGTGGATCATTGCATCTCCTCCAAAGTTATCCTAGATGCTGTTTGTTCACAACTTCCTGAGGCCTTCACAGAACAACAGTTTTTATGCTAAAATTAAGCTACGCAGAGGTGTTAACTTCTTAAGGAGGCTGGTTATTCTGATTTTTACTAAGGAGTGTGACAGTAAAATTTAATAAAAAAACATGGAAGCCACATTTTTTAGGTTTAATTTGAACAAGATTGTGAAAACCATGTACCACATTGTCTTCTACTTCTTAGTAATGAGCACTATGTATATCATCACTATGTAAGTCTCAAAAAATAAGACTTTATGCAGAACATAAAGTGTCATTTTTTTTATGTGTCGCATAAAAATGGGGCACATGCATAATGAGACTTATGCATGTGTCATGACATGCATTTTGTTATGCCATGACAAAATATGGAAGAGTTCAAAAGGTTGGACTTTGCTGTAAATGCCAAAAAAAAGGATAAATTATAGCTCAGGACACACACTTTACACACTTTCTGGAGAACATACTGTGTCTTTATGACCTACATTTGTAAAGCTACTTTGGTCATTCCCCCATTCTTTCACACACTGATGGTGGAAAGCTACCTTGTAGTCATAGCTACCCTACGGCAGTCTGACAGAAGCAAGGCTGCTATTCAATGGGCGCCACCAGGCCCTCTGACCAGCACCAGCAGGGAAGGTGGGTGAGGTGTTTTGCCCAAGGGTTACAAAGATGAACTCCTACCTCCTAGGCTACTGTTGCCCTGTTTTTATTTGTAGAAAAAAATGCCACGGCAAGACCACACACTCTACACCCTACACGTTGACTTTAAACCTTTCTTCTTCCCAGGTGCTACTCTATCAGTAGCACAGTCCAATTTAATGCAGGGTCAACTACACCCATGCGCAGATCTCCAGACTTCAGCTTTAGGAACTGACGACCACAGCTCAGAAAAAGCACATGCAAGCTGCCTGGATCCCTGGACACCATGTGTGAACAGCACACTATTTATATCAGATTGACCTCTGAGCTCCGGGGCTCAAGGCTTGTTGCCTGAGCCATTTACAGGGTCACTCTTAAAACAAATTATTTAAAGAATGTAAATCGCAGAACAACTTGCTGCATACTGTGACACCATCGTTGTTGCTGAGATAAAGTGAACAAAATTACACCCAAGCAGAAATGCCAATGGACTGAAAACAAAGACTGGGCTCATTTTTTAGTACATCAGTGTTTTGTTTTGTTTTTTTGCTTGTTTTTTTCACTGCTACCTTCCATCTGAAACACTTCAAAGTTTCTCTGTCACATCCTGTCAATGGAAGCGAGCTGACGTCTGAATGTGAAGCAAGCCTGTGGTAATCTACAACCACCCAAAAGCTTCCATGTCCCCAACTCTGTGTAAACAATCTGCAATAACACAGATCTGACAGGACAATGAAAGACCCAAAATACATTTTGAGGTATGTGACATCCCTATTAAACAAAGATAAAAGCGCATTAAAGTATGATGGGTTAGGCAACTATGTTTCACTTGACTTTGAAAGGTGAGAAGGTGATATTTTTTCCAGTGTATTTGAGTCCGCATGGTCAAACTGGAAGGCCAAAACAAACATTTCTAAAGATTTCGACGTTAGGAAGCCTTCAAAAGATATTGGAAGAAAAACAAATAGAAATAAATGGAGCTATTCTTGTTGGTTTTTTCTGATCAAAACAACTGCACCATTCAAAACAAAAACATTTAGGTGACTTCAAGCTATTTAAAAATGGCTATAATATTATCAACAGAGGAAAAACCAAGCTGTTGCAAGATAAATAATCTGGCAAGCATCACCTTGATCCTGAAGATATGCTGAAAGCAGATTGTTCATCAATCTGACAAGGAAATCACAGGAGCTGTGAAGTTTGTTCTTGTTTTTTTTTTTTACATTTTGTCATGTAACATGTTGGTAAAGTTTCTAAAAAGTTTGCATTTCAGTTCTACGAATTCATGTAAGTAACACTGGTAAACGAGTCCCCCATGAGTGTAAGTTCAATAACAGAAAGTCTCAGGGTTTTGTTAGAGAACATTAAAGTACCAAAAGGACCAGTGGTACTTTGATGTTCTCCTTGACAGGTCAAGGAGAAAGTTGTGGAGGAAACTTGGTAACTCGCCTAAGTCTAAACCTCCATCCTGGCCAAAAGGAACACCAATCAAAGAAGAAGTCAAGAGGTACATGGTAACTTGGGAAGAGCTGAAGAGATCCACAGCTCTGGTCGAACACTTCGTTGACAGATCAACTATTGGTCAGGCACCCCATGAATTTGGCCTTCATTGAGGAGCGCCAAAGGAAACCAATCAATAGTCTTGTCAGCAGTTTGCCACAAAGAATTTAGGAAACACACCAAACATAAGGAAGAACATATTCTGGTCAGATGAGGATTAAAGTTCAACTTTTTTGGCCTACATGCAAAAAGTGAAGTCTGGAGGAAAATCAACATGGCACATGTCACCCTGAATACATCATCCCTTTGCTGATTCACAGCAGTGAAAGCATCATGTCTTAGGGGTGCTTCAGGGATAGAGAAGCTGTTCAAATACAAATCCAATTCACACTTTTGATTTGTGAGGAAAGTTGAAAAGCATTTATTTTCTACTTCACCATGGTGCACTATTTCCTGTCGGTTCTGTCAGAGGGTGAATATTTGAGCAAGGTACTGAACGAGTCCCTTTCCTTACAGGTATGCATTTTTTTGTATTCAACACAAAATGTCACTAAGTCTAGAAAAAATACATATGACATAAACTTTGTTGTTTTACATGTTCAAAATTAATTCATTACCAACAACCCTTCAGAAAGAGTAAGGGGTTTTCATTCCTGCATCACTGAGGGTAACTAAGGTAACCACTGTTTGGATCCATTAGCATTTCTGCACCAGGTCACTTGCTCAATGATCCAGCTTGGGTTGGTAACCTAGTAACCCCATCAACACCCTTAGGGCAATTGTTAGTTTAAGTAAGAGTGTTAAAGTGTAGCTCAGCTCATTGAATAATAACAACAGAAGCAATAAATGTTTGCAAACATACCTTGTGTGGTGCTTTCAGCAGCCTGTGGACTCCAGCTATCTGATTGATCAGAGGAATATCTTCCCTAAAGGTGTACAGAGGCGGTCTGGTAGGCTCTGGGAAATTGGTGCTGTTGAAAGGGTCGGTGTCATCTAAGAACTGCACCCTGCATGTAAGCGTAGCCATGATGTATCCATTCAAGGTGATATGAAGTGATCAGAATAGTGGATGCGACGCTGAAACCTCTGACACCAGCGCAACCCTCCTCTTTCTCCTTCTCCTCCTCCCGCTGCTGCTGCTGCTGCGGGGGCTGCGAACTACCGGCAGGTTCTCTGCAGTGGCGATCTCCCGCACCCTGTTATCCTTGGAGCTTCCCCATGAGTTTCACACTGCGCAGATGGGGCTGCCGCAATATTTGTTCCCGGGATAAGTCACTGGGAGACCGGACTGGTCAGAGCGCTGCCGAGGCGGACGGAGCGACAGTTTTCAAGGACATTGCGGTGTTCGGACGGGACTGCTGCACTTGGTGTCTGGTCTGCGAGAGCGATGCATAAACTCTGCTAGAGGGATTCAGCAGTCGGACCTCAGCCGGCGGACCCTTAACAGCTCATGTTACAGGCGCAACCGTGACCTCTAGTGGCTAAAATAAAAAGTGCAAAAAAAGAAATATCGACGTTGCAGTTGATTTGAATAAGAATGTTCCGTAGCAAAACACTCTAAATATAAAATGTCAATAAATATATCGCATATTTTGTTTTATATAGATATTTATTACATACATAATTAGACATTTCAAACACTTACATCCACCAATTTCTAAATTCTATTTAAAGGGAATGCAAGCCAAGTCTGCTTGCACAGCACCATTCATAATGCAAGAGGTAATTTAAAGTGCTTTACAGGAAATGACACTAAAGAATGACCAGACCTTGTATTTTGAGGTGCCATACAAGACAAGATCACAGTGTGTTGGAAGCCGAGGATTAAAAGTGTGATTTTAAAAGAGATTTAAAAACAGAAAGAGAGGAGGCCTGTCTGACACTGAAGGGTAACTTGTTCCATAACTTCGGAGCAACAACAGCAAATGATCTGTCACCTCATCATCAGCAGTAGTTTTAGGACTGTCAGCAGTAACTGATCATACTGATGATAAATACTTTTGAAAGTCTTTTGCAAACAATAAATTTAAAAGTGTGACATGTATATGTTTGTTAATTTCCAGAGAATTCAAAGGTCAATGCTTTGCACAACCACCTTTATTGTAATCGCAGATGCCGAACCTTGTGAGTAAGTCTCTTTCTGTTTTTCATGTATAGAGAGTAAGGAAACTAATATGGCAACACCTTAGAAACAATAATGATCATATATTGAATATGTGCCAAGATGTACAGAATATACCATTTGTTCTGTTGGTCAGAACACAAACATCAAAACACCCAAGGAATGTGATGCTATATGGTGGAATAAACCTGAAAGACAACAAATAACAGTAATATTTTGGCTTTCATTTGTGGTTTACTTGTACTTTTCAGAGTGATGATTTAAATCATCTTGTTCACGGATATCCATGTCCAGACGGGAAGTACTGTATTACCATTCTCCAACACAGGTAACTCAAATATTCTTTTCCAGGAATCATAAGACTTGAATGACTGAATGCTGAAATTTGATGCAGTTGTGTTCAAGACGGCACCTCTGTTCTTGTTTATAAGTTTTGCAAAAGTCTTTTATTCATACAGTACTTTTGAAAGAATGCCGTAACTGTGCTTCTGAGATTAGAAGAGACAATGCATGCCTCATTTTTTATTATTTTTTAAAAGCTTTTTATAGTGTCTGTTTGCTATTATTGATTACATGGAGCAATATCAATGGATGGTAATCACTTGTTGGGTGAAGAGAGCCAGGAAATGAAACATATTTATTGTTGCCTGACATGATCCAAAGTTCTTTCAAAGAAAAAACAAATACTGATATGATTGTGTGTATTTTTTTATATTAGTTTGACATGGATCATAAACAATTAATCTAATTTATTTAAAGTGACGTGTTAAATACTGAAGCAAAAGGAATTCAACCCTGGAGCTCAAATGTGAGGTCATATTCCATCTGTCCAGCAGGTGTCACTGTGGGTTTTCATCACACTGTTAAGAGCTGATGGGGTTTGCATGAAATACAACGCAATTTGTAAATCTAATCTCTTTGTGGTTGTGTGCAGGTAACAGTGAGGTAAACAGGATATTGTGAGAAATAAAATATTGACACATTATCACAGTTTCAGTCTTTATCCCATGCTGTTGTTGGATTTGTTATCACCAGAACATCATGCTGTTCCTCACATTGGCTTACAGAGATGCTTTCTAAGATAACAGTAACACATCAGTGCAACAAAATGCTTAAAGCACTTATTGTTTATGTCTTATTCAGTAGCTGCCTGTACTCACAACACCAAATAAAAACAACAACATTTAGATGTTCATTACATAAAAAAATAATAATTTAAGACAGAACTAAAATTAAATTAAAATGATCCCTCTACAACACACTTTTACTTGACTTATTTTGATGACAAATTTGACATAAACATTCAGAATGAGCTGAAGATTTGGTTCAGAAAACTGTTGATGTGTTCTACTCTAAGTTTCACATGTCTACACAGGTCATAATATTAATTGTTTACGCTTAAGTAGGTTTAAGTATGGTAGGTTACGTCACAAACTAACAAACCAGATCACATCATAAAGAAAACAAAATGCTTGTTGAATATAATCATGTCTAGTGATTTCTTTATATTGAGATGTATTTAAGTTTGTAGGTATTCTAAGTTGTTTAAACGTGAGCAATTTTGTTCAATTGTTTATTTCATTTAGGTGACATGTTATCCAAAATGTGTCACAATGTGCCATTTCAAAGTAAGTATTTTTTATAATATAGTCAGAATTTCACTAAGTTCTTTTGGGTGTTATGGGTGTTATATAAACACATGATTTCAAAAAAAAAAAAAAAAAAAAAATCAACACATTTTTAGACTGAGAAAGTAAATCATTGAGTCTACAGAACAATTTATGAATGCATTGGATACCAAATACTCTGGGTCTGTCTTAAAAGTTGCTTTGGTTAGCATTTTTTTTTTTTTTTTGGTTTACATAGCATGGAAAAGCCAAATAATGATAATGATTATTACAATTTAAATCACAAGATTGTACTAACATGCTCTTTCTACATCCTTTAAATTTTACTGAAAAGATTTACTGAACACAATTGATTATTGTTTTCAGTCATAAAAGCATGTCTCTGTCTTTTATTTGACCTAATCATATCATGTATTACCTTCACACGTCATCTTCTCGATCCCTTTCAATCACCTAAAGCTTTGGCTGCTTTATGACTGTAACTGCTTGTTAGTTTCCCACCTGTGGACCTAAGAGTGATGCAATGTTGCCTGATGAACCCTTAATGTAACTTTTGTGTTGCATGTCAACAGTTCATGTGGGTATAT
This sequence comes from Poecilia mexicana, assembly GCF_051168715.1. Classification (NCBI taxonomy): domain Eukaryota; kingdom Metazoa; phylum Chordata; class Actinopteri; order Cyprinodontiformes; family Poeciliidae; genus Poecilia; species Poecilia mexicana. The sequence continues at coordinate 18,501,128 of NW_028263385.1, read as the reverse complement.
GAGCAGTGGGAATGCATGTCACTGAGGGTGCATGCATGTTCTTCCCAGAGCATGTGTGCATTCTGAATCACACGCAGGTACGTAGTTGTCCTTTTTGTGCGTGTTGTGGACGGACGGCGATATTGTCCCCAGAGCGTCACGTGCTGTGGAATATGCTGGCTGCCTTTGTTGTCCTTCTGCCTGTTCTGCTTTTCTGGCACTTTCATACAATGGTGCACTTGAACACTGCGGTGTTATTAAGCCTTTCAAACTACTACAGCTTGAATTCCAACTCTCGGGAAAAGACAAGCATCCTAATGTAGGACACATGGCACAAGAAACACCATCGAAAAGTGATAACCAGAACCAAGTGTAACATCAAAGCAAAGGTAACAATGCAGCCTACACTCTGTGTGCTTTTCCTGAAAATTAGATGTGATTTGAAGTGTTAGGTCTGTATTTTTGAAGAAGCGTGGTTGTGTGTGGTGGTTATAAGTAGTCAGAATGTAACCTGCTGTGGACAGCTGTCAGAGCGATCAGTAAGAAAACTGAAAAATCAGTCCTCATGGAAGAGTTAAGCTAACAGCTCCTCAAAATAGGTAAAGTGTAAAACAAAGTATTGCATGATTTGAAGAAAACTCACAGTCAAGCCTTTTCCCTAACCAGACCATTTGGTATTTTTGCAACTTTTCACTGGTCTGTGAGATGCTTTTTATTATTTGCTTGAGTAGACAATGATCAAAGTCTTACATTTATGTGCATTTGTTTTGTATGTATGGACTCAAACCGTGGATACACTATAACTCACATTTCTTGAACCAAAACAACAGATATGAGGCAGCAAAACTGAGTGAATGCTGAAGTGAATGCAGCAATATGCAGTTTTGTAGCGAAGGAAGAATTTACCTTTATAAACCAGATAACACAAAAAGAGAGCTACTGGTTACACAGTGAGAAACTCCTGGCAGGCTAAGTCTCTCGATACGTTTCTCCAAATCGCTGTTAAGAAAACATTAGGACCTCTCTGGTGGGTATTTGCTTATTGTGTTGTTTTGGGAGCGGTAGGAGCATTCATCATAGCATTCATTCTCAGATATACAATGGAAGTTCAGAGTTACATATTTAATTCATTCCAGTTTTTAACACATCTTGCACGACTTTGTATACAATTACAGTTACAGTGGTATATCTGCTTGACACCGCGGTCGGCATTAGAAGAGTATTTGAAAGATTTTAGGATTTTTATTGCTTTTTGGAAGAAGAAATCATTTCCACCATGACTGCATTTACAACATGTGCTGCTCTCCTTCCTGGGGCATTTTTAGTTGGCTGAAGCAGTAATCCACAACACACACAAATCTCAGCATCAGTGACACATGACATGCACTTTACATTTATGTACAGATTAATCAACTTCCTACTCAAAAGAAACAGTTCAAAAGGTCATAAAAATGTTTGTTGCAATGGACCTTGCTGACTTTGGGTAAAGTAGTGCAGATGAAATTTACAGTCTTTTCTCCATAATAGACCTGGGAGTATTAATGTCCAAACAGTTGACCAGCAGTGGGCTATCTGCCTGTCACACACCTAATAACACCTAATAATGTGGCAAACCAGACATTATTATTTTTCTAACATTATTAGATTAGGGTTTTGTTTGTTGTTTTTTTTTTTACATTCCTTCGTTCCTTATCTAGGCAATGTCTCAGCGAGCTGATACGTCCCAGTGTGGTGGGGTTGTGGTTGAATTAGAATCTGACAACATCAGGGGTTCAAGAACTCGAAGAGCAAGGAAAATACCGGGTAAGGTCCCCCTTCTGCGTTCAGGCTTGTGTTTTGTGCATGCAGCAAATTCACACTGACCTACTTTTATATTTTCATGTTTCCTTTTGAGGTTCAGCTCTTATCTACCTCAAAGGCCCCAAGTTTCTCATCTATGTGAGTGGAGCGTTATCTATGTGGGTAAGAGACATTTCTGAAGAGACGAAACATGGCCAACGATAGAGCAAACAGCAAAGCTGTCCTTTTTGATGTAAAATGTGTGTAGTCATACACACATTTATTAATGACATTGTGTTTTGGATTTAACAGGGTGACCGCATGTGGCACTTTGCAATCTCTGTGTTCCTCATTGAGTTGTACGGCCGCAACCTGCTGTTGACAGCAGTGTTTGGATTGGTGCTGGCTGGGTCAGTGCTGTTGCTTGGGGCTTTAATTGGAGACTGGGTTGATCGCAATCCTAGGAATAAAGGTATGCACGATTATTTCCCCCACTCCTTTTGAAATGCCGTCAGGTAGCAGAGATGGAAAGGCATTGATAGAGATCAGAAGAATCCGATTTTTGACAAGGAAATCTGCTGGTTGTCTGTTCCACCAAGGTCGTGAATGTCATGAACGTGATAGCTAAAATATATCTTTTTTTTTTTTATTTGATTGTTGTACTTTCCCAGCAGGACTCCATGAGTAGAGAGTCTGCATGAATATGTTGCGTCACTTAGATTTACTTTTATACGGTCATGTGTGGAAGTCTGAACGTCTTTTTCTCCATCTTCTGTTTTAGTTGCACATGCATCTCTTTTCATTCAGAACACCTCAGTGACTGTATGTAGCATTGTGCTCATGCTGGTATTCTCATATAAGGAACAGATTGAGCTGATCTGGGATGGATGGTTTACTGTAAGTAGGCTTTAAATACTGGCTAATAATTAGGAATTAACATGTAGCTAATGTACGGTAAATGTACACAAATAAGTTAGCACTGTTGTTTTTCTTCCCTTTTTTCTGTATCCCTGTTTCCTCTGCTTCTGAGCTTGTGGCTACTCTGTGCCATCATAGTAACATGTTGCATCGCAAAACTCACACAAGGTAGTTTGTTATACGGTGGTGATCATCCTGGCAGATGTGGCAAACCTCGCAAGCACAGCGCTGACCATTGCCATCCAGAGGGACTGGATAGTGGTTATTACAGGCTACAACCGAGGCCACCTGGCTGGTGAGAAAGTTTACTCTGCATCTTTGTTTGTACTCATGGTCGCAGGTTAACAAGCTCCTGTTTTTCTTTTCTTTTTTTTCCCCTGAAAGTCTGTGTGTGGGTAAGCTTTCATCTCGGTGTGTTTGATCCCAACAATAGGAATGAATGCCACCATGAGGAGGATAGATCAGGTGACCAACATCCTGGCCCCACTGGCAGTGGGACAGGTCATGACCCTGGCCTCCAACGTGGTTGGCTGCGGCTTCATCCTGGCGTGGAACCTCTTTTCTCTCATTGTGGAGTTCTTCTTCTTGTCAAGAGTTTATCGAATCGTTCCAGCGCTTTCAGTCAAACCCCCGACGGTTGAGGGCGATCAGGAGTACCTGGAGAGGTCAGAGAGGAGAGGGTTGCAAGGTACGGGAGTTTTTTTCATGACTGACTTTCTAATGTAATGCTACATCTTAAAATATAAGTAACAGAAGAAAATACAATGAGTGCATCATGCGTGGAATGGTCCAACTTTACTCATTCATCAATGACATTTCAGATAACATTTTTTTGTCTTCACAGGGACTCATGTTTTGTCCCAACAGGAGCTTTTGTGGAACGCAGCTTTATTTTCTGCTTCAGTTTTTACGGAGAATGAAAAAAACAAAACTGCTACAATGTTCTAAAATTGCCTAAAGCATACAGAGATACTACAAATACTACATACTACAAAGCAGTAATTGCTTTGTAGTTTATTTCTGAAGAAACGGTGTCTTAAAAAAGTATTTACCCTGTTCATCTTTTTTACTTTGTGTCACACTTAAAAGTTTTATATCATCAATCAAATTTTCATATTTATTAAGGGGGATAAACTGTTCAAATCATTGTGGACCTTAAAAGTAATTGTACCCTAAACCTAATAACAGGTTGTGCCCTGCCTGGTGGGAACAACTTCTATAAAGTCTGTGCATAATTGGGCAACATTATTTAAAACTATTTAAATGATCAAGATTGTTTTTTTGTTGTTTTTTTTTCAGGGGGTGGGGGAACGATGTAGAGACCTTTTGTTCTTTTTAACCATTTGCACTTCAAATGCAAATGGATGCTGTTTTTCTCAACCTCTTTCTAATTTGTTGAATCGTAAACACAACAAGTGGCATGTGAGATCTGCAGCGCTGTGAATGTTGTTCATTGGACTTTCAAAGTCTTGAAATTATATTTTCACAAAGGGTCAGCTTTGCATGGATAGTCCCTATACATGAAACCGTTGAAAAGAGCTGGTTGTATTTATTCAGGTTTGCTTTGATGTTAAAATGAGTTTCATGATCTGAAACATTTAGTTGGGTTTTGAAATGCCTCATTCTTTATTTGGTTTGTGACATATGACATCACATATCATATCAAAATGCATTATATACATGGGATTGTATCAGGGCAGTCCTACTTTAACCAACTATGACATTTTTTGCCTTAACAATATGACGAGTCAACAGATATGTAAGATATTTGCATGGGAATTTTTATGTGACTAAAAGAGTGGTGTTGGTTAAAGCTTTGGGTTGATTATCATTTTATTGTCCATTTTTTTGTAATGGGTTTTGTTAGAAGAAATAATTATAATTTTAAAGAAAAAACACCAAAGTTTATGGCCACCATGAAATTAACAGTTTAAATTTGTGTATCAGGGGTGTCAAACGTACGGCCCGCGGGCCGGAACCGGAACTAAATGCATTATCATTATTCATGAAAAAACATATACTTCGTTTAATTGAAAATCTGCAGTTCCCATACTGTCCACGAGGGGCGCTGTGTTTTATTCAGAGCACACAACATGATGCAACACTGCAGCGGAACTAACAGCAGATGGCAGCACTGAGCTTCAGGTTCTGTAAACAAGTTCGATTCTATGCTTTACCAGCTTTTTATTTTGGCCCTGGCAACCTCATATTTCTCGTGCATGCTAACATACATACATGTTATGTATGCAAGTTTTTCTATATGTATGCATTTTATGCATCAACAAATGTACTTAATCAAATGTCTGTTTAAAACAGCTGACAGTTAAGATTTCAAATGTGTGAAGCCAGATAATTTATTCAAATTGCTTCCCAGATGTTGAAAATTGATTTTAAATCTTTTCTTAATTTTTGTCTGTTGTATTTTGTGATGCAGGACAGTGTTTTTAAGTTCCAAAAACTGTGAATAAATGTTTTGCAACATTGTACAATCACTGAGATCAGTTCTTATGCATAATGCACTTAAATAAATGCTTAACTGAGTAAAAGTATTGTTGAAATTGCAGATACCTTTCTTAAAAACTGAGATTATTCATAATATATTTTGTAAAAGTGAAATTCGTTTAATATAAAAATCAGCAACAAGTCCACTTTTATTGGTTCTATTTAATCTTGCAATGAGTTTACTTGTGTGGCCCCCTGCAGATCAGATTAAGCTGTATGCGGCCCCTAAACCAAAATGAGTTTGACACCCCTGGTGTAGATGATCTGAGCTTAAGATATATTTATGAAGAGACATTAGAAGTTAGAGTAGAAGAACTTACTAAAAATCACCTCATCATTCAGAGTTCACAGCACATAAACTAAATGATTGTCATCGCTCTTTGTTCTCATTAGGGCAAGGCGACGATGAGCTTTCTGACCCTCTGGCAACGAGCAACTGCAACACAGACATGCATCTTAAAGAAATCACCAACTTGCCGCTGTGTTTCCAAAGGTTTCGCTGGCTGCTGAGCACATGTATGGATGGCTGGAGGGCCTATTATCGACAACCCGTCTTCCTGGCCGGATTGGGTCTGGCTTTCCTCTACACTACAGTCCTGGGCTTTGACTGCATCACCACTGGCTATGCTTACACTCAGGGCATAAGCGGCTCCCTCCTAAGTCTGCTGATGGGCGTGTCGGCTATCACAGGGTTGATGGGCACTGTGATGTTCACCAGGCTCAGGAAGTCGGTCGGCTTGGTTAATACAGGAATCATCTCAAGCTGCCTCCACCTGGGTTGCTTGTTGCTGTGTGTGTGCTCTGTGTTTGCTCCTGGCAGCCCTATAGATCTCAGTCTGCTGATGCCCTACTTTAGCTCCGGTTCCTCTGCAGAGCCTGGAGGAATGGCAAGCAAAAGGCAAAAACACACTTATCCTCTTTCGGGAGGGAGCAATCAGCCGCTGCTTCCGGATCGCTCCTCCATACACTGGACCAACAACACCGTCCTTTTTGACAACGTCCCCTCTGGAACGGCACCAGACTCTTACATATCCATTATTCTGCTATTCTTGGGCGTCATCACTGCACGCATTGGTGAGTACACCAACTTCAAAATGAAGGTGAAAATTGTTCAGGAAAAGATTGATGATGCATAGTTAGACAAGCGAAGACTCAACGAATTCTAATCTGGAAACCTCTGAAAAAATCAAGTGAATTGTGAAAATTAGTGAAACTTATCTAGAAATACCACATCTGACATCACAGCTAAAAGTTCTGTTATAAAATGCCAGTGTAGCGAGCCTTCCCTCAATCGAGGCCCTGTGACATTAGACCGTGTTTCCCCGAAAGTAAGACAGTGTCTTACTTTCTTTTTATCCCCAAAAGCCCCACTATGTCTTACTTTCGGGGTATGTCTTATATTGGAAAAAATTGTCGAATTTTTTGTTTTAACCATAAAATTAACGGCAGTGACAAGTGCAGCGGACGGCGCGGTGACGTATGGAGAGGGGGGCGGCGCGGTGACGTATGGAGGGGGGGCGGCGCGGAAGTGGGCAGGAGGCGGCGCTCATTAAGATCAGAGGGAGGTGGCAGACGCGGCGACGTATGGAGAGGGGGACGGTGCGGACGTGGGCAGGAGGCGGCGCGCAGCTAGATGAACGGTGTTATATTAGTCGACCCCCCTGAAACTCCCGATACGTCTTACAATCGGGGGTGTCTTACTATCGGGGAAACACGGTAGGTAGGTGTTCTTAAGTTAACGCCTACCTATAATTTCAAAACTACAAATTTGTTTACCCTTGGATGTTTTCACATATTGTCAACTTGCAGCCCCGTACTTTCAAGCGTTCTACTGGGATTTATATATGACCAACACTAACTGCTATGTAATTGTGAAGTCAAAGATAAAGGATATAATTTTAAAATATATGTTTCGTAAAAAAAAAAAAAAAAACATCAACAAAAAAAACAAAAACAGTTTAAAGTTCATTATCACAGCTGTTCATTCTGATAGCCCTAAATTAAATCCATTTCAACCAGCTGCCTTCAAAAGTCTCGTAATTAGTACATCATGTACACCAGAGTGTAATTCAGTCTCAGTTGAGTGAAGCTGTTCTGTGAAGGCCTCAGAGGTTTGTTGGCAAACATTAGAGAACAAACGGCATCATTAAGACCAATGCATACAGCAGACAGCTCAGGGACAAAGATGAGAAGTAACTCAATGCGGTGCTACGTTATAAAACAATATCCCGAATTTAAAACGCATCTTGAAGAACTGCTTATCCACCTGAAATGAGAGGCCAGGGAAGGTAAGCGTTATTGAGAGAAACAGACAAAGAAAGGCCCTGGTAACTTTGGATTTGCAGTGCAGGTGAGGGGAATCTGTCAACAAAACAATTGTTAGTGTGTACTTTGCAAATATGCCCTTAAATAGAAGAGTGCCAAGAAGGAAGCCATTGCTGAACAAGCCATCACGAATCCCATTTTTCATTAGCCATGCAGGGGACACAGCAAACATGCACAAATGGTTTGGCTAGATCAGAGACCAAAATGAGCAGGGCACATAAAGCTGAACACAGGGAAATACGATAGATGCAGCATCTTGGTTTTCTTTTCTTGGGGTTGCAATGTAAAAAAATAAATAAATAAAAAAAAAAAACTGCATACATCAACTTTTAAAGAGTAAATGCATATGTGTTTTTCAGGCTTGTGGTGCTTCGACCTGACTGTGACCCAGCTTCTGCAGGAGACCATCTGTGAGTCAGAGCGAGGGGTGGTAAATGGGGTGCAGAGCTCCATGAATTATCTAATGGACCTGCTCCACTTTATCATGGTGATTTCTGCTCCACAACCTCAGCACTTTGGCATCCTTGTTATCATATCTGTAATATTCATCACCACCGGGCACAGTATGTATTTCCTGTACGCACATAGAGCCAAGAGAAAACACCGCCTCGAAACATAAGAAGGAGACGCGGCTTAGACATAAGCACTGGATCCACTCTGCACCTGGGAAATGAATGCCTCCCCCCCTGATCTGTGACTGCGACACTCTGTTCGTGACTTAGCCATCCATTACACTCCACACTTGATTTCACGTGTGCAGCTGAAGGAACGACAGGAGACGAGTTCTCCGATATTCTCCACATCCTAAGGTGGCTGCCACAAATGAAGCGATGATGCATCTAGGAGAAACGTCCTAATCTGATGGACACGAGGACACGACAGTGATGACTAAGGCATCAGAGGATTTTGGTGCAAACTCTGCAGAGTTACAACAGCTATAAGACTTTTGAGCAGGTCTGCAACCTTACATGGCTTTATAGATGAAGGGGTGGGTGAACAGTGAGTTTTTTTTTTTCTGGCCTTCACTCAGTGAAGAGAAGATGAGAGGAAGAGATCAACATGAACGAATTAGAGGGACAACAAAACGGTTCTTTGACAAGTGGCATCGATGTTACTGATCCGTCCACTTGGAAATACTCCAGGATGTCCAAAAAGGAACATAAAGGGAACTGGATGTGAGATTGTTTGATCAAAAAAATAAAAATAAAAATACAAGTCAGCCTCCCCTTTTAGTGGACAAAGTGAATGGAAAAATAGCATTTCCTTCACCTGGTTTGTTTCTCTGTGGATGAATCAAGCAAACATTTGCCTTTTTTTTTTATTTTTTATAATGATATAAAACTAGCTGATGGATTAAAACGCAAAAAGAAATCTCATCATGCCTTGCAATAGTATTCATATTCTTTTCATATTTTATTAATACTCAACGAGACATGTTTTTTTTTTTTTTCTGAAAACTGACCACAAATAAGTGTATGATTGTAATATGGAAAGAACCAAATGTATCTTACTTTTTTCTTTTTAAATATGTTTTTGAAAAGTATGGAGTGCTGTTGCATTAATCCTTCTGATACATTATTTTTACACACACCTTACGTAGCTGCTGCTACATCTGCAAGTGTTTTGGGCACATTTCTTCAAGCTTCATAGAAACAGAAATGTTTATTTATTTTTGTTTTTTATTTTTGCAAAAAAAAGTGAAATTCTGCCAGATTGGTGCTGCTTTAACAGCTATTTTTCAGAGTCTTGCCACTCATTCTTCACCAGATTTAAGTCTGTACTTTGACTGAACCATTCTAAAACTTGAATATGCTTAAATCTCTGGCTGAGTCATTATCATGGAAAGTGTCAGCTTCAGTTTGTCTGTCCCTGACATGATACTATCACCTCTGTGTTTCACCGTGGGAGTGGTGTGTTTAGGGTGCTGTCAGTTTTATATCTGTGGGCCACACATTTCTTTTCTTACAGCATACATTGACAGAAGTGGAGAATCTTACATAAAAGCCATAATAAGTGCTAAGCTAACAGATGCCCTCTTGACTGATTGTCCCACCTGAACTGTGCATTTGTGCAGCTCCTCCAGCTTTTCAGAGGGCCTTTTTTTCTGCTTTTCTGATTAATGGACTTCTTGCTTACCTTCTATGCTTAGGTATGTGGGCCACTACTTGATAGGCTTGCTTTTGTTCCACACCTTTTCCATTTAGGGATAATAGATTGAATACTGCCACGTGAGATGCTCAGCTTGGGATCTTGTTATATAATTGTTTTCAAATTCTCCGCAACTTTATCCCTGATCTGTCTGCTCTGTTGTTTGCTGTTTGTTCAGCAATGTTCTCTCACAAATCTCGCCAGCGACTGCAAATAAATGACACACAGGTTTCTGATTTAATTACTTCTTAAAGAAGTGATTTATTTATTTCTTTAGAGGTATCAGAGTTAAACGGGATGAATACAAATGCATTCCAGACTTTTCAAATGTTTTTTTTTCACTTATTAAAAATGATGTAGCATTTTTTTCCCACTACATGATTACCCAATACTTTGTGTTGATCTACAGCATAAAATCACAACAAAATACATTGAAACTATGACTTTAAAAAATTTAAAATAGTTAAAGATGTATTATCACTTTTTGCAAGGCACCAATTAATAAAACAAACTTAAATGAAGATGGTTTTACCAGACAGCTTTGTGTATATAGATTAGCTTAAGGTTTCCTTAATTATTTTCCTTGTTAGGTGTGAGATTATTAGCTTTACAGAAATTCAAGGGTAAAACAATATTGTTTTAATTTATGCTTCATTCTTTTGCAGTTCAGATGAACTAAACTGTGACCTTACCTCAACTAGGAACAAGAACACATCATACAACTTACTCTCAGCTACCTAATGTTGTCATATTCCATTAATGTACAGTAGAACTATCAACCATGTTCTATCAGCTGTTAAACAAGTATCATATCTCAGTATATTTGTTTAATTTTGTGCATTTTTTGTATTGATTATTGATGTTTGTAATAATAAAGATGAAGATTATCTTTGACTTAAATAAATGTATGTATGAAACATTTTTTTTGTTGACTGACTCTGATCAACGCCCCTTGAGCAAACCTGGGGGCGTTCCTGATGAAAACAAAACAAAAATAAAAGACAGGAAAGATTCAAATTTCTTAAATAAAGCTTGTCTACTAATTAACAGCATATGGCATTTTTAACATCATCAGTCATGTGTCAAGTCAAGTGCTGGTAGCATCAGACTCAGGGTCTCATTCTTGTTTTTTTTTGTTTGTTTGTTTTTTTGTCAAGATGTGGGTCTGTTGGCATCTTAACAGCCATGACATTCGGAGCGCACTGCAGGGGTTCATGACTGAGTGTAAAAACAGCGGGTATGAGAGTCAGCTCCTCAAATATTGAGGCCATGGTTCAGAACTGGAATAAGATGGGCTGCTAAAAACACGACAATAGGGCAAATGTGGTAGAAAAAAAAACAGAGCGCAGTCAAAAGGCAAAGTTTGTGACAATTGATCTGTTTTGGGTTCATGTGTCTTCTGGAGATCCTGGAACTGGCGTAGAATTTGTTTGACGAATGAAGTGTCCCTTCTGAAACACAAGGGTGCATGACAAGACAAAGCAAAACAACAAGAAGATCAAGATGAAAGAGTACACATCGCAAATCCTGAAACACCCAATTCAAAGCCACAGCAACTTATATCAAGACTAAAGTGCTGACGGAAAAGCTCTTTACCCTCTTCAAAACATAGAAAACAAGTAAAGATGTGCCGTTTTTGTAGGAGACCAGTGACTTCCCCACCAGATGGTCAGGAAGGTGTTAGGGACTCTAAGAATAGCAGAAAACAGCAGTGATCCTGCAGTGGGAATGGCATGACTTCCACTTTGAAGTCAGTCTGCTGCCTCCCTCAACCTCCTCTCCCGTCCCCTCAAAATGGTAATCTCTGTTGTAAAAGAATCAGCACTCCCATAGTGCACCAGTCTCACACGTGGTTCGGTTTTGTGCCTTAAAGACTTTAAAAATTAAGCAGCTTCCACACGCCTACAAAGGGCGCTTCGTGTTTTTATGGTTCAACATCTCTGTTAAAACCGAAAAGGACTGGGAAACGTTTCTGAAAGAGGGATTCTGTAACAAGCTGAGGAAAGTTTCATCACTTTGCGATTCTTTTGCAGCGCAGCACACCCACAGTAGCAGCACAACTCCCAAGGCTGCAGTTGTGGTCCCTGTTTACACAGCGGAAGCTCGTTAACAAGTCTGACTTCAGGCGTTCTCACTTGCTAATTCATTTACTTGAGAAACTAGGTCAGTGGTAGCACATTATTACTAGATTCATCCTTTGGCTTCATCTTATTTTTCTTTCCTCCATGGAATGATATGTATTATGTCCAAAGACAGTGCTAAACGCTGCAATGATGGATTGTAGCCTATACAAATGCATTTTTTACAATTATTTTGGGCTCATTACAGTTCATGTGTCTGATATTAAGGCAGCCTCCCAAAACAGCTAATCGACCATCATCTGGAGACTGGACTTCGCGCAGAAAGACTGATTCTCATGAGACGACGAGCTTTTCTCATTCCTCAAGTCTGCTTTGTCACCAGCTTGAGGCAGCAGAGCAGTTAAATGGCTTTGCTTGGACGCAGTCAAGCATCGCAGTGCTGACAGAGGTGAAAAAAATGAATAACTATAGTAGATAAAGTGTTCAAATAGAGAAATAATGTCCTTGCTTTATCTTGATCTGTGCTTGTGCTGAAGGATCACACTGATCCCTTTTTTTATGTTTAGGTTATCAAAGCAACAGCCTTCACATAAAAAGACAAAATGAACAGTATATGGTATGCTTTTTCAAAGAGACACTTTCTGCTTTTGAAGAAAAAGCAAGTGAAACTGAAACTACCTGCACAGAAAATGGGTTATATTTACTGACATGCAAAAAGAGCCAGTGATTCCCTTGGAATGAGTAGTAAGAGGAGAATCGGTGGAGTAACATCCCCAATTTGTAGCTATGGACTGACAATGAAACAGCTAAAGAAAGGACACCGTGCTTTTCTCTCAGGTGATGGACCTTCCTCAGACTGATGTCAGAGCATACATGTCGACAAGAAGCATCTCACCGGAGTTGTTTCAGCCAAAGATTAAATAACAATTTAAGGATAGGGTGTTATCACTTTTTCCTTTTTTTTTTTTTTTTTTTTTACTTATTTTGTTTAGTGTTTTGTTGTTTGAAAATAAATAAAACTTTAAAAAAAAGATGAGATTAAATGTGAATGTTTCTTAGCAAAAAAACTATATATTTATTGGTGTGCCCTAATTTTATTGGACATAAAAATGTATTGAATTTAGAGTTTATCACTTTTCTGGTACTATCAATCACTTTTACACCAAATTCACTCAGCTGCTCTGACAAAAAAAAAAGCAACAACAACAAAAACGAAACATTTCCATCAACACACAGAGAGGTAATCAACATGGGGTTAAATAAATTGCCTATTGGCACGTCGACATGTGGGGATGAGAGAGCTGGAGTCAAATCCACAGCTTTCCAACTGCAAGACAATTAATCTTAACCCCTGAGCCACTGTAACACTTTCATGATTTTTCTCACTTCAATTATGATTTGATTTGATTTTATTTATTTACTAAGCCACTTTGCCAGTACTTTAAGAGGAGGCAGAATTTCTGGAGCAACACAAATTATGTTCTCCTTCACTAATCCGCTTTGATTGTTTTTCAACCCCACAGTGCACAATGCGCTGGCCTGGTTTGATAGTGTCTGCATCATAATGTTCTTTAGTCTCCTGTACCTATTGCCATACTTAATACATCACCACCATTAAAACATTTGACCTTCTGCTACCCTGCCCAGTCCTGACTCTCTCCTGCATGGGAGTTTTCGAAACTTCCTTTTCTGGGCTGTCTGGCTCTCCAGATGTTTCCTCCGTTCTCCAAAACCCACCCACCTCCCATTTGGTGAAAGGCGCAACACTGACAGAGCGGGGCCGTGTCTTTCACTTGTAGTCCAGCCCATGACTCACATGAGGAGTCCAGCCGAGGAAGTCTTTTAGAAAGTTCTGAACAAGGTGCACAGCACCTGGTATTTACTCAGACAACTCTTATGACTTTTCCTTATTTGGACTACTTTCACACAAACCAGTGTTTGCTTCAGAGCTACTCTGTTATCTTGCTTCTTTTGAATCCAGCAAGTGGTTATTAGCTGACAATGTCGTGGGACTGTGGTCTCAAGCACATGTTCTCTATGCCCCCTGCACTGCAGCAAGGTAACAAATGCATCCGGCATGACAAGGAGGACCTGTCCAGACTGGAGATGGTCCAGAGATTGGCGAAGGACGGCTGCCGGTTCCTGCAAAACCACAGCAAGGGTCCAGAGAAGACATCTCAGGTGAGACACAAAGATCATATCTGTGATTTTCACTGCAAACATCTATCTGACATTCTGCACTGATTTCTCTGTAGCATCTATAATTAATCAAGCTGTCAATATGATATTGTACATCTCTGTCTCCATGCTGAATTTTGTTTAGTTAATGTATTTGAATAGAATAGGACAGAATATTCCATTAATTGTCCCTGACTGAGAGAAATCCCTGGATGTTTACAGATTAAATACACAAATTAAGGAAAACTATATTATAAGACATATCTCTGGATATTTGTGAAAAAAAAAAAAAGCTGGGCACAAAGCTACATTGAGGTCTGTTTGAAGAAATGGACTCAACATAAGTAGAGAAATATTACTGCAAAAATGTAAACAGCCTTGCACAGTAAAATCTGGCCACATACATATTGTCTATTTTCAATGTCTAAACAGAAACAATCAACTAAAACTATCCTCTGTGCTCCTCTGGATGACCATAAACTCAAAGTGGAGTCTATTGTGGTTACTTGATACATGCAGTCATATTAAGTAAGTCAGAATATATGTGCATATTTTAGTACCTTTTGGAAAACAACGCCACAACCTATGCACAAGTTTTAAGCATACTTTTAGGTGAGCCCACATTTCTGTGTAAAAAAAAAAAAAAAAAATCTTAATCTGATGTAATATTTGAATCTTAAATGTTAAACATCAAATATGTTGAAGGATCATCGGGATTAAAAAAATAAAAGCTTGCAAATTTCAGTCTGTGTAAAGAAAACTACATCTGTTTCACATAGGGAATGGTGTTACTGAAATAAACGAATATTCTATTATCATTCTAACTTATTAAGTAAATATAGCTATATATTTTATCAAATAAGTACATTTGCCCTGCACACATTTCGTCTAACTTCAGATGAAGTTAGACGCACAAACCATCCTTGCGTGGAAGCGCCACAAACACATGGGTGGTGATTGTGGCACCATCCATTTATAAAATCTGCCACTTCTGAAAGCATAAGTGCACACACACTGTTCAGTCTCACCCGCCTGTGCTTTGAAAACCCCCCCCCCAAAAAACCAACACATTACATCAGCCCAAGAGCCCTCTGATTGGCCAGAGCTCTGGAGGGTTTAGCTTCACCCTTCCTGCCAGCTGTATCGGCTCGCTGGACTTTTAGACAATTGCAGGAAAGGTTGACGTCTTTGGCTGGACTGTACTGGCAGTACATTGTGTGGTCTCTGGGTGGGTTCCCGTGCGTCAGATTTGTGACCTTTTCTCCCTAACAAGGCCAGATCTTCTCATCTGTTAAGCATTCAGTAAAGTTCGCCACCTGCGTTAAGCCGCCACCAATCGCAGTGCGATCAAATGTCAGCAAAGTAGATAAGTTTGGCATTCTATTTACTGCGCTAGATCTCCAGCAGTAGTTGCATGGTGCACATTTGGAATGCAATTGAAAAATCACAAAAGGTTGACCACGAGTTTAATATTTCAACTGATCTAGAAATCACAGTATTATATAAAATTATCCTGTTTCGTGTTTGCAAAGCGATTCAAACTGGTGCTGGAGTTCACCCAACACATACTGTACAGCCTAATGTGTGATTCATTTAAATATGTGAAATCAGACATCAAAGAGCGTAGAAATAAGTTTACTCCATGTTGAAACAAAATGGCCAAATGTACAACAATGTACTGCTCCTATTGGAAGATCGAACCCTCTAAAAAAAGCAAAAAAAAAAAACAGGAGAGCGTCTCAGAAATGAAGGAGCTCTGTTTCCTCCTGAACCCAGATCCTGGATGAGCTGAAGACAGCTGATGGATGGATTTGACAGGGGTGCTGAAGGCTAAAAAGTATTTATTTATTTTTTTTTAGAGCTTGTCTGAATTGAAAGTGTGAAGTTTGAGGCTTTGCTGTATACCACCTCCTCTAGAATTAAAATAAACTCTAAATTTGCAAGCCGGTTTTCATTGTTTGAGAAACTAAGCTACTCTCTTCATCTTCTTGCCATCTCATGCTGTTATTTCTGAGGGAATTTGGTCTCGTCTGCACTCGGTACAGACAGTACAGACGCTTTGCAGGCCTTGTTAGTTGTCTCACGCCATCCACACCAGACGTGAACGAGGACAGAAAACATCTGAGGAACGTGACTTTGAGCAGAAGCCTGAGATCATATTTATTACGAGGACTTCTTTGGAAACGTTGACTCAAGATCTTTTCGGCTTGTGTTGCATTTTATTCACCGGCTCAGGGGATCTGATTGTTTGACTTTTGTATTATGAGTCTGTCTCCCACTGCACACAGACATTTATCCCAGAGAAGCTGTGGTCAGATCAATAATTCATTCTTGGGGGGGAACATGGACATCCACACTTTGGCTTTGGTGTCGTGATTTGAGTCAGAAAAAACTGCATTGAAGCTAAAAGCAAAGCACCTGGTAGGTCTGCCTGGAAATACGGAGTACATTTCACTGCAACCAGGAAGCTAATCATCATCTTTTCATCGTGGTTCAGATTCCGTGAACAGAAGTGCGGCGGCTCCACCCTTTTTATGGTTGAAAATACACAAGAGGCATTTTCTTTGTGCCTGCTTGCTGGTTAGATTGGGATCAGCTGGAACAGCTTTATGAGATGCGCTCAAAGTCATGAATCACTCAAGAAGCCGCCAGCATGTCTTAAAGTTAATATTCCATCCTGCGCACATGGGAACATCCCTGCTGTTTCTTCCAGCAGTCAGTCTTTTTTGTCTCTGTGTGCCCTCTGGTTGAGTGTTACTGTGCCAGGAAATCCTGCTTTACTGAAGGATCATGTATTTGTCTCCACAAAATACAATTAGGGCTGCAAACTGCAGCCACTTCCAGCCTGTCAGCCCCGGCTAATTGCATGAACAGAGGTGATTCATTGACTGACGGTTGACGACTGAAGGAGGGGAGGGGGGTGGGGGGGGGGCTATCAGCAAGGAGCTGATGCATGAGTGTGTATACAGTGAAATCTTCATTAGGGCCAGTATATCTGATCTGGGTCCTGCACTGTCCAGATCCAATCAGGAATTGTGTTACTGCAAGCATAACAGTTCTTCCTCAGAGTGGAGGCTGCGAAAGACCGAAAAGAAGACAAAGAAAAACTGGAATACAACATGGCTGCATTTCACATGAAGATGATTAACTTTTAATCACAAGTTCACAGAAGCGTCCTGTTAATAGCAAGAGAACCCTTCTTGATAAGAAAAGAGAAATGTGAATAAAACATGAAGAAACGGCCTTTGTAAAAAAAAACAACATAAAATATAGATCTTAGTACAGCTGGAAAGATTTGCGTTTGTAAGTTGTACAAATACAGTGAACCACACAGAAATAAATCAATAAACAAAATAAAAAGTAATGCAACATAAAAAAGGAGGTCGGGGGGTTTTGGGTGCTACTCCGCGGCAATATGCAAATGTTGCTAAAATGGACAGGGTTGTGGGAATTGTAGGTTTTTGGGTTTTTTTTTAATGAAATATCTACAGTGTTTCATAAATGCAGTATAGTCGGGGGGAAAAATCGCCAAAAAAAGTAGCCAAAAAGTTTCGGTGGATGATCATGTCTTGGAAGGTTTGCACAGACGCACACTCTCCATTTTCAGGATGACACATGAACACAAATGCCAGCCACACTTTTCAGATTTTTGTTTGTAAAGAAAACACACCCCACAATTATGCCCTAGTTTCTCTCTGCTTATCACACAACAGCCCAATAAAATACACTGAAGCTTGTAGTTGTGAGGTGACAAACTGTGTAAAAGATTCAAGAGAACACTTTTGAAAAGCATTCTACATTAAAAAAAAACAACATAATTCCTAAAACTGCTAAAACTAAAAAAGAAAAACCTGTAAACTACAACTGGATTGCTTTGGTTTACTTCATGTATGCCAGTTTAAACAGAGATGTTACATTATGTCATAGAGTTGTTGGGTCCTAGATTGTGGTTCGTTGGCAATGATGAAAAAGAATTGAAATGCACCTTATTGGGGATAAATCCCTCCCCTGGCTGGGGGAGTTAGTGTGTGGATCAAAGCCTAATAAGCAGAAGTCTAAACCATTGTTAGTATGCACAGTATAACCAAATGACAGCTTCAAATACACTCCCCCTCCTGGACATCCCCCATAATTTAATTGGCTCTGTGCATAAATCAGTAATTTAAATATGACTCATTTATGTTAATCCCTGAATGGGCTCCTGCGATAAGGACCAAATAATGATGTATGTGGACGTTCTCTTTCTATTTCCGACCTGCTTTTGACAGTGTATTATGATGGAAATCAGAGGAGATTTATGTGAGAGTAAGAAAAGGGAATCTCCTTTATGAAACACTCCGACCCCCCTCCCTCTTCTTTTTTTTCCCCCTCTCTCCAGCCACAGAGTGACGAGGCAGTCCGCTTGTGTGTGAGGGAGCGGGGCCACGATGTGCTCGTTCTCCGTCGAGTGTTGTCAGAGCAGCCAGCGCACGCTGCGTGGTCGAGGGGAGGAGGAGGGAGGGAAGAGGCGAGGACCAGGAGGTAAGCCTCTCCACTCCCTCCTTCCTCCCTCTCTCAGTTTCTCTCTCTCTCTCAGCTCTCCTTCTCTCATCAGCCTCCTCCTCTGGCTCTGTCGCTCACACACTCACTCAGGCGTGCCCACATCTCAGCTCTCCACTCATAAGTGACTACATTAAATAGATATAAATGAGCAGCATGGGGCTGTGAGACGGCCTTTCCCAGTCATACAGAGGGGGGATCCCTCGGCGTGAACACGCCAGGGTGGATGCATGAAGGTGTCACGCGGCAGTAAGCGCAGCCGGGGTGAGGGCACGGCAACTCTTCAGGGATGGGATCTCGTCCTCAGCCCCTGAACCTGCAGAAGGACGGCGGGCTGCTGCTGCTGCACGCAGCCCTGGTGGAGCAGGAGGAGGACGAGGAGGACGGGGAGGAGAGCAGCAGCACCGGCACCAGCCGGGCAGAGCCGCAGACGATGCCCACCTTTGACGTCCCCTACTTTCGTTACATAGACGATGAGGGAACAGAGGGAGAGGAGGAATGGAGCAGCAGCAGATCTCTGTCCTCCATCGGCAGGGACTCCTCCGCTGACTCTGTTGTGTCTGACAGGTACGCGGTGGTGTCGGGGACCCCCGAGAAGATCCTGGAGCATCTGCTGGGTGACATGACGCTGGATGATGACCGAGGGACCACGCAGGGGAAAGAGTCAGGTCAGCATCCTTACTTTAACTCTTTGCCTTTTAAACTTACTTTGTCGTGATAGGGTATGAAAAAGCATTTTGATATCTACCGCTATCTATCACTAGCTGTTAAATTTATGAAAAAAGGACTAAAGAAATGAAATGAAAAGAAGTTTCCTTTACCCCTTCTGGTCTCCATAATGAGCCGGTGCTGCAGTTCGTCTCCAGGCGATATCATCGGTTGATTATGAGTGTCTAAATGTTCAGCCTGTTTTTTTTTTTGTTTTGTTTTTTTTTTAAAGCTTCTCACTTGAGTTTTCTGTAAGCTAGATCCAACTCACTGAAGAAATAGCTTGTCAACTATGGTGCAACACATTATATTCAGCTTTCCTGTTTGCTTGGCCTTTTTGATGCAAATTGTTAAGAAAAAAAATCTATATTTTTTTAGAAATAAGCTACTGTACCTCCGGTGAGATCACAAAAGGCATAAGGGAACTAATGACAGCAAATTTAAGTTTTCTCTTAGTATTTCTACTCTTTAGTACCACAACTCTTGATGAAGCACACAAGGTTGAACCTCAATACTCAAACTGAAAACTTAGTGTCACAATGGTTACTGAAACCAACTGATTAGATACATTACGCCTCCTGTGACGTCATTGACCCCCCCAAAAAAATCCCCACAGCGAACAATTAATTTTTCTTTTGGCTTCAGAGCATTTTTTTCCTCCTACTTTGTGTTTTTGGAAATCTTACAATCCAGATTCCGCTAACCAGCTATGTTTTTACTGTCAGTTCACTTTCGTTGTTGGGAGGGAAAAAAAATAGCACATGATTAAATCTTTAAACCAGTGAGAAATATGCAACACTTCCTCATATCTTTTGAGCGTGGCTGCAGTGGACCGCGCCACATGAACTCCAGCCCCGCAGCAGCGACAAATCAACACATTTCCTCTCATCCCAGCAGGTACATGATAATGTGACACTGTTGCCAAGGCAGAGGAGACCCTCTGTTGCTGAAGCTGAAGACGTTTGCTCAACGAGAGACGATGACTGAGAGCAGTGCAATAGTCAGACAAAGAGAGAAAGAAAGCAAATAAAAAGGAGGGGAAAAAAAATAAGATTCATTTTCTCTTACAAGAGGAAACCGTCATCAGTGGAGGCTCAGATCACGATTAGCAGACGAACTGAGTGAAACTGATGTCACTGTAGTGCTAGGAATGCATTTTTAGATGGAGGAAGGAGTTACATTTAAAAAAAAAAATAAAACTGCTCATATCCTTACATAAATAAACGGCTTAAATTCATCATAGATCCATTGCTCTGTGATATAATTAAGCATATATCTCCAGATGGATTATTAAATCAAATCCCAATGTCAAACAGCCAGAGACCAGAGGAGTCATGAGCAGCAGCTAATCTTTACTCAGAGATGTTTAGCAGCTTGACTGCTGCTGGGCTGTACGCAGCTGCCTGCAAAAGTTGTTGTTCCTTTGATGCTACTTCTACGCTGATCCACAGAGCTTTGCAGAAGCGTGGTAGACTAAGGCGCTCTGATGTCATCAAACTCAAATACATTTTTCTTTGAGCAGTCCCCAAGTTGCTGTGTTTGATATGGCTCTTCTAGATGGAGGAAAATGACTTGATTTTGAATATGTTTGGAGGTGTTTATCAGTAAATTAGCATATGATTATGCTGAGAGGTGTGGTGTGGAAGAAAAGGAGTCAGTCAACCTTGGCTGCACAGCAACAAAGCTGGTCTATTATGTCTGGTTCAACACAGCAGATTTCAGAAATGGCAGCCGTCCCATCAGCTCTCCTGCTACATCTAGCAGTCCACCCATAAACTGATTAAACCCCGCCTTCTCAATTTACACCAGCCAATCACGTCAGCCTTCCAGAGTGGTGGTGAGGGAAATTAGAAAATTGATTTATTTCAATAACACACAGTGTATACCCTAACCATGAATTATCAATAATAAAATATTAGGCAGATAATTTATGCATGCAAATGCACAAATTATATAACATTGTATTCTTTAAAGTACTTTAAGCTTTAGCCAGTCAAACTCCAGCTCTTATCACTGCTGTTTCTATGAAAGGGCTGGGTGTGATCGGTGGGCCTCTTCTTTAGCAGGATCCAAAGATGGCTGCCACAAAACACACACCCACAAGGTAACAAACATGTCAGCCACACACACACAAAAGATTAAATTACACTCTAGAACTAAGGTTAGAGAAAAAACCATTGCCTCTTAACAATCAAAAATTTAATTAATGTCAGTAATTCAATTTTGAAAAGTGAAACTCGTGTATCGTAAAGACTCATTTCACATCAGGAGGCATTTTTCATTTGTTAATTTTAAAGAGCATGCAACTTCAGCACATCTGCATTGCTGGCTCTGGTTTTTCTCGTCTTCCTTTTAACAATACTCCATAGATTATCTATCGGGTTTAGGTCAGGAAAGGTTAAAGACCAGTCACGCACAGTGGGTATTGATAGTCTGGCAGCGAGGACAAGTGCCGAGCCATGGTGTAAAAAGGAAATCCACTTCTCTATGGAGCTTGTGGGCTAAATGAGACACAAAACACTTTACGTAACCTAGAAAATGAGTCCATTCAATATAGACTTGTTAAAACACGGTGGACCAACATCAGCAGATGGCATGACTCTCAAAATTGTATGTTTTCTTTTACTATACATTTTCTTTATACTACACTTTCCATTTTCATACTTATTTCCAACTTCTTTAGCAATAAGCTTTTTACTGTGAAGGGCTGTCAACAGCAGTCAGTTGTCTTTGATGACTGCGTCAGTCATTATATGTCATTTCTGTATTAAAAATCCTTCTCGTTATTGGTTCTATGTATAATTTACATATTCATAGAAACTCCTTTTGGAGTTTTCATTAGTTGTAGGCAATTATTAAAAATAACAGTTAAAACCTATCACACTTAATGTCATAAATATATATGATTATATGAGCTTTACTGCTTAGGTTAAATTACTGGTATTAGTTCTATTTTCAATAAAACTCTCATTTACTGAGAAGTCCTGACCTGTACATGCAGCACAATGACTGCAGCAACTATTTGCAAATGCTCAGCTCACAACATTAAGAATGCAGAGAATGTCTTCTTCCTGCAAAACGAGGCACTTTTCTGGAAGCACCAGAGGCATGTTTGAGGGGGAAAGCAAACATGAACCACGGCTGAGTGAAAGGTTGATGTTTTCCTTTCCTTCCTTTGCATTCATAAGCACCACGCAGGACAGCTTCAGCTTTTCCTGGGCTTCATCTCAAATGCGGTTATTGATTCCTTCGCTGCACAGAGTAGCCAGCTCTCAGAAGCATGTTCCAGATCACTCGTTTCTGTAATGACAGGATGTTCGTGGTGTTTTGTGACAGGACAAAAATGAATCCCTTTAGGTGAATGACTGTCACTTTCTAAGATAATAAAGGCTCTTGTTTGTCGAAAATAAATAAAAAAAAGTTGCACATTGCTGTGCTCACTGAATAGTTTGCACTTATCAGCACAGAGCAACAACTAATCATGTACTCTGATTAATTATTTTCAAATGATGTCATCGGACAAAATATTAAAGTTAAACAAATTCTGGCATTTTAAAGACTAAAACAAATACATACAAAATAAATTCAGACAGAAGAAACACTTTTTCAAATAACTTTTTTTTTTTTCATATTAACTATATACACAAAATTAACACTTGACATGTACACAGGCTGCATGTGTACATGTTAGAACATTGCCTGAATGCATGGGCCCGGCCCGCCGTACTCTCTGGCACTGGTCCTGCTCTTCAGGAACCGTTGATCGCTTCTCAGGATAAAGGACTTCTTCAGAAATGTGACTGTGGATGCTGACATTTCCGTTGGGGATATCTGTTGCTTGCCGAAGCTTGTTTACGACTCAGACGGTATTTTAGGCTTCAATAGTTTCGGTGATATGTGCACTCTTTGTTGCACATCTTACACACTATCATAGTATTTTCCAGCAAAAAAAAAAAAAAAAAATCACCACCAGTGGGCCAAGAGAGGAGGCTTTGTCGTCCATAAATGTTGTTTGCAGATGCTAATTGTACATCAAAGTTGTATCCCAGAAACAGAAGAAAAAAAAATTATATATATATATATATATATATATATATATATATATATATATATATATATATATATATATATATATATATATATATATATATATATATATATATACATTGCTGCTGAAAAAAAGGTAAACTGCATCTGTAGGCTGAAAACCTCACCAGAATGTTATACATCACCTTGAGGTAGCAAAGTAGATTTCGCCATTTTGCAGCACAAGTGTTTCTGACAAGTTCTTTGTCAGATTTTGGCCAAAAAAAAAAAAAAAGCTTTATGCTTTGATTCCTGTTTTTAAAGGGCTGCAGGCTCAGGCACCTCTCTCCCATGTTATGTTTGTATGTTGTTCTTTGGACAGGTTTTGGTGAAATGTGAATTTCCCTCTAGGATTAATAAAGTACATTCAATTCAATTCAATACTTGTATTTCTATCCATATTGGGACTTTGTTTTGGCTTTCATTCCTTTCAGTAACTGGATTTATGCCTAACCCAGACATTATCCCTAGTCACGATTAGTATATTCCAAATCCTAATACACAGTTTACCTCTAAACATAACCCCTGAGCCTAAACAAGGGCGAACGCCATTATAACTACTTTAGACATTAGTCTCTAAAGAAAAATGGGTCTCCATAAGACATACTGGTCTTCAGGAGGTTAGTAAATATACCAGAAACGGTCCTAAATACACCAGCTAGACATTACAGAGGATTCTACGTGAGTAAAAGTGCTACAGCTTAGAGTTACTTTCTAGTTCCCTAGAACTTTCTGTTAAAGCTGTGTCACTGTGTTGTTTATGACTGCTGCATGCATGTGAGGGAGTAACCCCCTCATAAGCGGGGAGTTATGTATGCACAGCTGCTCTGAACGGATTAACATAATGATGTCGGTGAGTCTGCTGGACCGGAACGCTCACAAAAGACTCTGGAAGCTGCGTTGAAATTAAAGGAAGTAATTTACAATTCTTGGTCTAAGGCCTGTATGCAGAAGACTGATCCTACTGATCCATTTATGAAATAAAATGTTATTGAATGAATAACTGGCCGTATTTTTTGACTTTTTGTACAAAAAAACAACAGGTACCAGGTTGAAAAATTACACATCAATATAAGAATATTTACAAGAGCAATCTTTCTAGCAAAATACATAAGAAGTTGATCTGTGATTGCAGTTTTAACATCGCAAGAAAACATTGAAGTGTTAAAGATCTGTATTTTCCCTTTAATTCAGTTCAACTCAGTTCACTGTATTGACTTTGCACTAATTATACAGAAACTGAGCAGCAGAACAATTAGCTTGACTTGGAATGAATCGTATGCAGATAAATGGGCAGGAAATCTGGATGACCGATCTGATTTACATCAGATTGTTTCTTTTCAAGTGCAAAAATAAAAAGCTAGAGAAACATCATCCGACACCGTCACGTTGTTAGCTTATCTCCACTGACGCAGATGGCAGAAACTATTATGAGAGTCTGAAGATAATGTCTGTAAAGGCTTCTTTGACCATGCCAGAGTAAAATATGCTTGAAGATTTATGTTTACTTTTATTTCCTTCAGACTGACTGCAAATCGTCTTGCTCTAAAGAAGTTTTTTTTTTTTCATATTTTCCTGTGCTTAGCGATCTCCAAATGATTTTTGGCAGTAAAGAACGAGCTCTCCTTGTGGTATTAAAGTGGAACATGGGGGAAGAAAAAAAAAAAAAGTGAGGCCATATGAATCATAAGTGCAGCCTAGCAATATAAGCAGTTCAGAAGATATTAATCATGCAGCTGTCGGGGTCGGTAGTGTTCCTGCCCTTCAGTGTACTGCTGCATTAATGAGGCTGTGTTCCTGCAGCGCTTAAGCCTGTTTTCCTCTAATAGCATACCTTTTTTCAAAGTGGAAATTCTCTCTGAACATTTGCTACTGAAACATACACATTTTTTACCTTTATCAATATGTATGTGTCTTTGCAGATATGCTTCTGGATGACTTTCTACTCACATACCCAGTGTTCATGTCAACCAGCAATTTATGCCAAGCTCTTCTGGGACAATATCCTTGCATGGAGGCATTTCTGCAGAAGCATTGCAATCATTTATTCCTAATAACACACATAAATTCAATTTACAGACAGAAAAATGGGTGTTAAAGAAAAGCATTAGAGCTTCAGCTTCCACTCACCGTTGAATCGTCTCATTGAATGTACGGAAATCTGATCCTTAACCAGTATGCACCTATTGCAACAAGTGGCACAAAATTAAGGAGGACCTGAAAGAGGCTCTGGAGAGGAAACAGAAAGTCCTGCACCTGGTGTGGCACTGGATGTCTCTCTGCAAGGAGTTCCTGAGAGAGGACGAACATGTCAAAATCTTCCTCAAGGTAGGAAATATCTGTGGAAATGAGTGGAACGTGAGATGATATGTGGAATGATGACAGACAGCTCTGCTTCCAGAGTTTGTACCGTTGCATGTTCGATGATCTTTATGAGCACCCAGCCCTGGAGAAGGACGTGATAGAGTTGCAGAAATTCTACCACCTAAGACGCAGACAGTAAGTAACTGTATCTGGATTTTTTTTTTTTAGTTTTTGTTATTTTCATCTGTACAACATCCAGTAGGAATGACACGTTGGTGGTCTAAGAGGAACTTTTGAACACAAAGACAGAGTTCTTCTCTCCAGGCCTCCCTTTTTAGCTTTTCATCAATGACTCCATTCAGGAATTGTAAAGTAATTTCTGTGCTCGGCGGTTTTATTCTCGGAGATTTAAAGGTCATTTTGCTCTTTATCTGGAATGTAAGAAAGAGAGGGAATTCTGGTTTTAAGCAATAACGACAAGCTGCTAGAAGTGGTTCTCGCATCACATAAGAGAAAAGTATTGCTATAAATAGGGAGCAGAAATAATGCAATGCATACATCATATCTCCACATCACTGCCAGAAAAACACAAAAAAACAAATATGGCTCAAACACACAAGTTGTTTGACCTCACAACTTTTGAGAGGTGAAAGTACTGTTCAAGGCACGTAACTTACAGCATTTTCTTTCTCAAGAAGAAAGAAAATAGTGTTCGCAAGTGTCCAATCACATCAGAACGTTTCTCTTTAGCGCAGTGAGAGTCCCTCAGGGCTCAAAACAGAGAATGCTGAAGAAAAGAAGATGTATTGTGGAACTCCAGCAAACAACTACAGAGTCCAGGTGTGAGAGTCAGACATCTTGCTGTTGGACAGGAAAGGTCAGCCTGAAGGCTGAAAAACTTTAATCATGGCAGACTAACAGGAACAGACGCTGCTCTTAGCAGGGGTCTGACATAAAAGGCTACAGGTCTGTGGCCGATTAAAATATGCCGGATTTATTCATTTATGACACTGCCATATAAAATGTTACTCATAGGAGTGATGTGCCTTTGAATTCTGCTGTGTTCCACTTGCCATCGATTGGAGACCAAACAGTGCAGATAATAATCAGTTAATTTCAGTTATTAACTTAGCTTTTATCCAATATTACACCCCCATGCCCCCAAAAAATCCTGCATCATAGAAGCTCATGTCAAAGAGTGCACACATACATGATAATATATATTGTCAAAATATCAATAAAAGGTTTGATAGTCCTTTTTCATGTTAGTTCACCAACTTGATACATGTCAAAATCTTTAAAGATGTCCTAAGAGAAGTTGGAAATGTAAAATGTGAATGCATCGGATGTGATTCTGATGAACTAATGTATGTGGTCATGATTGATGTGTTGAGAAGGCATGAAAAACTAGAACGCTAAAGTGATGTTTCGTTGCATCATTTTAGTGTTTGTCTTGAATCAAAAATGAACAAAAATTGTTATTTTGGTTTCTAAACAAACCCTGATTAAGGAGACTTATTGCCCCGCCCATCTCCCTCTGTCCCATGCGAACAAAGCATGTGAAAAATTAAAAAAAAAAATCATCACGCAGTTGAACTATCTGGAGTTTTTCCACTGGGAACATCGGCTTGCGTGTAGTTCAGTCTTTTTCCGTTGGTGCTGGTATCATTCTCAGCCTGCCTTTTTCATGTTTATATCCTACAACTCCCACCCCATCAGATTGCTAGACTGTGTGTGTGGGTGTTACCCACTGACATAATCTTGTATTTATGGGCTTTTCACAATCAGTCCTGTCTCAGATGGGGACAAGCTTGGCTGATCCCACTGCCTTGGCAATCTGCTGCTGTGTGAAAAGGTGTCATTTTTTATTTATTTATTTTTTTATAGACGGAGGCCCCTTCCTCCCAACCTGCCTCCTGATCAGCTTCCATCTGGACTTTATGTGCAAATTGAACTTCAAGTCATATGATTCGGAAGCCTCGCAGTGAGAACAAAACCCAATTTGTGCTTGGCATTCTGTATCCTCATGTGACATGTGAAGTCACAGATATCCACAGTGACTCTGCTCTTTTCGTAAGGAAGGGTCTGTTTAGATGTGACCGAGGGAATCGGGTTTTTCATTAGCACAGGGCTACCGCCGCTAGCCCCCGAGGAGGGATCCCTCAGGACCGGTTCTGTGCTAGCACGCCTATTGGGATGCAAAACTCGTGAAAGCTGAGCGATGAACACAGGCACGGGGCTATATATCATGCATATATCATGCTGACCAGAACTAACCGATGAGAATAGGATGATGAAATGAAGAGATCACTTTGGAATGTCTAAAATCTGCTAAGCACTTTAATCTCTACTTGACACTGAGTGCCAGTAATGGACTGAATGCTGCAGAGAACGTAGTGGATAAATATATATTTAGCCCGTTTACCCTGATTATAGACTTTGTAGGGTTTAGTTGTCATTAGTAGATCAGTGAGTCTTTTTGTGGCTATGAGTATGAAGGCTGGTGCATTTCACTTTTTCTCTTCGGTTTCTTTTTTTTTTTTTGTAGCACTGTGGATGATGATTCGCCTCACACAAATGTAAGTGAGAATTTCCTGTTTTATATCTTTAAAAGAGAAACGTTGTCATGAAAAACAGAGCTTTGTGTGTGCCCTACACCATATCTGGGGTGAAGGCCATAATGACGAGTATTTTTTCGTTTCGTTGCTCAAACTAAAATTCTTAACATGCGTTATAATCAATGGACTTTCCCTTATTTTGCTCTTTAGGGTAGAGCTCTTTCCCACCAACTGAGCTTGAAAGAGAATGGGCTCAGATCCAGAATCACACAGAGAGAGAACAAGGAAGGTAAGTCCTGCAAGGTGACGTTTCTTGGACATTCCTCCCATCATTGCGCCATTTTCAAAATGAATGAAAGGAAACGTTAAACTGGGAGCTTGAAACAATAGGGTTCTTTCCAAGGAATGAATGACATGTTTCGAAATGCAAATTCCTGACTTACCATGTTTGCCACGTTTGGATCGGTTTTTACTTGAGTGTTGATTTGCAGATTAGATCTTTAATAACTAAAGAAAGTTCTGATGGTCTGAACAGGCAGAGGATGGTGGACAGGCAGAAACCTTTCACATACAAAATGAAACTCGCAAAAAATCACCAGTGGTGGCAGCACAAAAAATCTTATTTGGTCTTGAAGACCAGGCCAGCAGTCTTAATTCAGTGTAATTGGAACATTTTTAATAAATGTATATTATGCATATTAGTAGATTTATATATGCATAAATCTATTATACATAGATTTATGCATTTTACATACATACATTTTTTTACGTAGTTTTTTAACGTAAAAACTACGTAAAAGATGTACGAGTACAACAATGCTACCTCAAAGGATTTTAATGAGCTGCAATGCTAACGGCCTAAGAAAAACTTAGCAGCCTGCTAGTTAGCTTATTACATAGCAAAAAATCTAATCGCCCGCAGATATTTCCAGAACTAATTAAAGTAAACAAATTCAGGAGACAGTTACTTCTTTTCTCATATGTTAACATAAACTCTCATTTTGACATGTAAGCTGCTACTTACAGGCATTGCTTCGAAGAACTCGACCTGGAATGCGGCGTTCATAATAGACACGTCTGTTCATCTGCTCCACAAACGTACTGACTAAATAACATAAAAGTAAAGCAGTTTCCTAAAAATCCAACAGATGGCAGCAAAGCTTCATGCAAAATCAAACACCCACAGTTTTACAGGACAGTCAGTGTTATTAATCTCAACTCATGAATTGAGTTACTGAAAGAAAAAAAAAACCAATCAGTAATATTCAAACTTATTAAAAATGGCTACATCTTCTTTTCCAGTTCTCTGCCGCGTGTACGTCACGATGGACTCGTATCTTAGTGCGAAGGTCCACTGTGAGGTGGTTGCTCAGGAGCTGTTGCAGGCAGTGGCGGAAAGGATGGATGTTCCTGCATCTGAACTGATACTTGTGGCCATTACTTATCCTGGAGGTAAACACCACTCTGATCCCTTGCAGCACACAACCGTCACAGATGACTCATGTTGCTACACATCTCACCTAACGAGTAACTCCTTAGAGCAAAAAATGAAGCTTTCTAGAATTCTTCTATATTATGAATAATCTTTATACGCTGTAGTTTAAAGTCTCCGACCATACAGGTACAATAAAAGACAATTAACTTGTTTTCACTAATTTCATTTTATGATCAGTTATTGAGCCCATCTATGGTGGATAATAAGCCGAGTTAATTGCATGCCTGGTTCAAACCGTTGCAGGCCAGCATCTGTTTTCCGTGGCAGAAGTAACTGGTTTCCTTGGAGCAGAGGCTGACACTGAGTCTTATCTCTGAGCACTGATTGATGCTTGCAGGCTACCTGACTCATTTTTAATGCCATTCTGCTGTTTGTGATGCGTTTTCCTCTTTGCAGGTAGACTCCTCCTGCAGCCTCAGGACAGAGTTTTCTCCAATTCTTTACGGCCAGTGGGGAGGCTTCATGTGTGCAGGAAGGACCTCGGTGAAGTCCTGGTAGGAACGGCGTTGTAATTTGTGACTTTGATGGGGCTCAGGAGCAGATTTAGTGGGAAAAAGTTTTGTCCAAGATAAGGAGTGAGGAGATTGTTTTACATTACAGAAATGTAAAAAAAAATACAAAATAAAGAGAGGATGAAAAATTCTAATGAACCGAAGTGCTTAAAAACATTCCTTAAATGAAAAAATAAGTGATGTGACCAATTTATTGGAATTTCAAATTATATGTGGATCACATTGCACCCTAAGCTTTAGGAAGTCTGTCCTAAAATCACATAAATTCAAATCAGTTTATTCGTATAGATGCAAGCTGAGCCTTTTCTCTCATTCTTTTGAGACATTGATCCAAATGATCACAAAAGACAGTGCAATGTAAAACAACCATCAAAGAAGACATGTAAATAAGAAGGAACACTGTAGAGCAAAACACCACAACATTTTTAAACATAATCATATATGAACCAGGAAAATAAAACTTGCAAATTGACTCAACCAACCCTTAAGAAAACCTCAATAAGATCCACAGCCGAAGACAAAAATTTAACTGCAAAACATTCCAATTGGTCATGTTAGTTTTTAATATGATAAATAAGAGGCATCCATTTCTATCACAATCTGTCAGGTGGCAAACCCCATCATTGGTAGGATGTGGAAAAAAAAAAATAATTGCCAAATCATTATCTCAATTTGGAAAGTTTACGGAAATCAAATTACTGACTGATTAGTCTGTTGTGTAATTCTACAAAAAAAATGCTTTCATGATTAAAACCTAATTATCTTAGCAAATGGAAATAAATCCACATCAAATCTTCCTTCAGTAAAATCTGACTCCTTGTGTCTAAAATGGGTTGTTAAAATGTTTTCGCCTGAATATTGGTGTCTTCCAGAAAAAAAAAAAGTTTTAAAAGGACTTTGGCAAAAAACAAAACAAAAAAAAAAACACCTTATAGGCCTTTGTGTTTTTCCTCTACAGAACCCATTTACAGATAACTCAGAGTTGCAACAGAGGACGGCTCGCATGCTGACTTTAAATACATGGGATGTGGCAGTTGCACTCACCAACTTTGACTGGACAATTTTCAACTCGATGCACGAGGTTGGCCTCTATTTGCATCCTTAAGCGCAAATAGTTACCTCTGGATGTGTCATCTTTCTTTTTGTCATAGCTTATCACAGCTTGGTTAAAGTCTTTTTTTTTTTTTTCTTTTTGTCTTACAGCAGGAACTGATCTACTTCACCTTCAACCGCCATGTTTGCAGTAGCTACACGATGCCATTAGAGATGCTGCTGCAGCAATGCAACGAAGTCCAGCTGTGGGTCATGACTGAGGTGCTGCTGTGTCCAACGCTCTGCAAAAGGGTCCAGCTCATCAAGAAGTTCATCAAGATTGCTGCTCAGTTAGTCACTTTTCACAAAAAAAAAAAAAAAGATTTACCGATTGCCTTTTAATACTACTGTGCTGAAATGGAAGCCTTGATTTGATTGAGAATTCAACGCCCTCTTGTGGCAAACGACTAACTTGCACTCAGTTTAATTCTTTTGAAATTAAAACCCTTAAAATTCTATTTTTTTTTTTTTTTTTTTTTTTTTTTTTGTGTGTGTTTATTTTTTCTAGCTGTAAAGCACAGAGGAACCTCAACAGCTTCTTTGCCATTATTATGGGCCTGAATGCTGGTGCTGTAAGCCGCCTCAGTCAGACGTGGGAGGTTAGATTTCCTCTTTTCCTTCCGACATTAATTTATTATTATTTGCAGCAGCAGTTGAACTATCTGGAAGAAAAAAATGTAATAACTAATGTATCTGTCCCTGCAGAAAATTCCTGGTAAATTTAAGAAGCTGTTTTCCGAGCTGGAGACGGTCACCGTAAGTCTACTCAGTTATATTGCCTCTCACTGCTGAATGCAGAGCATTGATGTGAATCCATGCTGCACCAGGGGATACAAGTAGCTAAAAACAAACACGTTTTACTTCGCTAAAGAATGTCAGGTTTATGTGATCATTAGCTTCGAATCCTTCCAGAATTCACTTCCAACAATGTCTACATGCAACAGACACACGCATCCTTCCATGGAGAGTTTCATTCATTTTGAACATTTCTTCACAGGATCCCTCACTGAACCACAAGGCATACAGGGACTCCTTCAAGAAGATGAAGTCCCCCAAGATCCCGTTTCTTCCTTTACTCTTGAAAGGTGTGTTCCTTACTCTTCTGCTTCAGGAGCCCAAAAACTTGACAAACATTGGGGGTAAAAAAAAAAGGCAGTTGTCACAATCATTGGGTGATTCCACTTTTACACCCACATTTTTCACTAAATGTAAATCTTTTCCCTTTTAGACATCACATTCATTCATGAAGGCAACAAAACATTTCACGATAATCTGGTCAATTTTGAGAAGTTGGTAAGTTTGTGTGTGTCTTTTTTCTTCTGGACAGGAAACATACAGAATGGAAAATGTTTTAATCAAAGTCTTTATCTGTATCCTCCAGCACATGATAGCAGACATGGCGAGACTCATCCGAGAGTGTCAGCAAGACCACGTGGGTCAGTATTCAGATCGTTTGTCATGCATGATGTGATGTTTTAATAATCATAATGAGACCTGTGAGATCTAAATCGTCATTGTTTTTTGGGTTTTTTTTTATACCAGCTATCACTGAATTTTATATACAAGTCATTCATTGTTAAGACAAAAACTGGGAGAATTGATGTTAAAAGAAATAAAATAAAAATCTGACTTAGCATTTGAGCTGCCGATCACTCAGAGATGATTAAAAATTAAATATCTGATTCCAACTTCTGTCCTACTCCAACCTCTGGCCGATGGATCTACAAGGCGTTTGTAGCTTCAATGAGACGTGGTGACAGAATGTTTGAGAACCATTGATCTAAAGCAGTGTTTCCTCAAGTCGCACTGTCCTGCATGTTTTAGACGTTTTCCTGCTTCAGCAAACCTGATTTCAATCGATGGCCGAGTAACAGGCTTTTACTGAATTGCAGACATCTGAATCGGATGTGTTAAAGCAGGGAATCATCTATTAACATGGAGAGGAGTGTGCTTTTAAGACCTCAAGGCACATTACAGAGTAAAGTTAACTCAGTCCAATGATGCATTTCAACTGATCCTATACATTTCAAACTCTGCAGTCAACTTTAGTTTATCATTCCAATATCTAAGGAAACCCAAGAGATTGGTTATAGTTATTCACTCGGTTCCAATTTCTAATTACTTTTGGATGGCATCTCAAGCATTTGAACACTTATGGATCAATACCAGCACAGCTTAAAAGTAAAATAATGTTCTTCTTCTAGGAAATGGAATTGCCCAGAAGAGCAGCTCAGAGGTTCGAGCCTACACCAATTACCTTCATGTCATCGACAATCAGCAGACTCTGTTCGAACTGTCACACAGACTGGAGCCTCGTGCGTAGACGGGAGCTTTTTCTATTCTTCCCACTCTGCGGAATTGCCAAGGATCAACCGATCACTGTCTCAGCTCGTAGTGCCCAAGACTGGGGTCAGCAATCCTGGGAGGTATGCACGTTTCTGACTCAAACACACAAGATGGAGTAACTCAATCAGGGGGCTGTCACCAGAGACCTAAACAAGCGGTGAAAGACACACATGAGGAAGGCCGCAGAAACTGTTTGGATCCACTACCTACGTGACCGATTTCGTTCAACTATTACTCAACGGGAAAGCTGCAGCGCCAGCCTGCTGAACTGCAACAACAGCAGAAGCCTTGAGTGGCAGCCATTTATCAAGACGTCTTTATGGGGTCCAAAGCTGCTGCTGTTTTTATGAAGACCTGCAGATGGCAGAAGTTAGCAAGGGAAATTTTTCTTTTTCAGTGGCACACTGCAACGAATACTTCCAGTTGATTAATACTGCTCTGCTCTCAAGTGACTTTAAATTGCATTAATGCTCATGATTCATCTTTCATACCCCAACAAAATCAATGAAAACTTTACATACAGTGCTAAAATTAAAAAAAGGAGATTTCTGCATATTTCTCAGGATTAAAGGGGACCTATTATGTTTCCTATTAAAAGGAGTTAGAATAGATCTATGGGCTGTAAAATAACATGTTCATTAAATTTCTTTCTCAAAATCACAGGAAAATGAGACTACACCACCTCTGTTCTGCCTGTTATGAGCTCCTTTAAGAATGATCTGGTTAAGGCTGGATTTTCTTTTTTTTTCAGCGTTTGGACTATTTCTTGAACAAAAATGTCTAAAAACTTTGTATAATAGTTCCCCTTTAGCATTTATTTAGAACCAACGCTAAAATTAAAAGTTAAAAAAAGTTTGGAAAGGAAAAATCCCCTGTAGCTCACAATCAGTGAAATCAAGAGATCTCAATCAAAGAAGATAAGAAAAAAGCTGACAAACTAAACTGAAGGTCCAACTTTTATTTTACCTGATTACAATCTATTAATATTTAGAGTTGCTCAGTGTCTCAGGAGAAAGTAGCTTCAAAGCTATTGTTGTACCCATTTTAATCTCTGGGAGGAACAAAACAAGGAGGTAGACCCAAGGTTTGAAACCAGCCTTGATTCATCTCCTGTTAGCACAAGAACAGGAAGAAGCGCCTTACTTGGTCCTTCCTGGATCTCTGCGAGTGTGTGGTTTCAACACCGTCTCTCGGCTTACCTGACAAGAGATCCAACGCACAAATACAGTACTTGTTAAAAGACCCTACAACGACCACCTTTCCAAAGTGTTGTGAGGACAAACCACATTACAGCGAAACATTCACATGAAAGCATAGGCTTTTACTTAGTGAACAATGACAAGAAAAAGCAGTTGACAAAACCAAATCTCCCAAAAGGTATACAAGACCTCTCTGACTCTGCTTGATTCATTGTAAAGTTTGGTCACAGTCTTGGGACTCCACTTCCCCAGATCATGAAGGGTAAAGAGTCATCTCCAGGAACATGAGAGCTAAATAAACTTGAACAGTTGATTTAAAAAAAAGTGGATTCTAATATATATATATTTTTTTTTTCTTTTTTTTTTCTAAAAAGCAGTCCTTTATACTGACAGAGCGAACTTATCAAAACTTCTGTTATATAAAATCATGACTGAGGATGTTTTCACCTGACTATTTTTCTACAACATGCAATCATTCATTGAATGATTAAAGCAATTATTGTTTAAAATGAGAGCTAACCATTATTCTCCCCCCCCCCCCCCGTAAAATGTTTTAAACTGGCAAGATTTGTGAGAGACTTTGACATGTACAGGCATTTAGAAATGTTTTTTTTTTTTTTTTGACCATCCCAAAATCCATATTGTAAAAATTTAGAGATGACTTACAGGGCGTAGGAGATTATCTTGAACAAACCTAAAGTCCAGTGCAGACTTTTAAAGCGACCTGAAGAAATGCAATGCAATATTAATTTGCGTAGCACATTTTAGCAAAAAGGCAATTCAAGGTTCTTTGCTTGATGAAAACAACTACTAAGAAACATTTAATTATCTTCAATGTCTTCAAGATCATCCAAATCCTCACGATAAAATGTCCTGTGTAAAGATTAAAATTAAGCTGTATTCCAGTTGTTGATCAATAGACTTAGCTATTAAAGCAGCACTCTAATAGTTCTCTCAAAGTTAAAAATAAAATACAGCATAGAGTTTAAATGCAGCAGAAAAAAATAGTTCCTGTGATAATTGCTATTCACTAAATCTGTTTTAAAAATGAGTTTTAGATGCTTTTAGCACCTAATAAATGAGTTTTATACTTATATATGTTTGATGAGTTGGCTAAAGATTAGGACAGACAGCAAGTTCCTCACACATAGGGCGTTTGCAAACACAACAATCTATTCTTGTAGTGAAATATTGCTACAGGAGTAAAGCTGTCCAGTTAACACACACAAAAATGTCTGGTTGAGATTGTAGATGTTATAACAATGATTGTTGAATATGTCATTTTAATATTCCAGTTGTACATTTTTTCAGTGCATCATCTTTCCTTACAGTACTTTTGTTATTGACGAGTTCCATTTATCAGAGCTTTACTCAGTGCAGGCTGTAGTAGTGTAGGAAGCTCAAGAATGTAAAGTATACTGTATTTTGCTATGTAGCTGCACTTTACTGCTCTGGAAAAAAAAAAAAAACATACCCCACGAAGTTGAATTGTTGACAATCAGTCAAAGGAGTCAGGAATTGGCATCAGCTTTTGGTTTGTGGTACCAGAAAAAAAACTAAGAAATTCATTGAAAACTAGTCAGATTTCCTTTAGCTAAGAAAACAGAAGCTGCAGAGTTGCAGTAGACTGAAATTTACACAGAACTAGAAAGCAATAGCAAAAATGAAATGACAGCACTTCTGAATTAAAATTGTAAAATTTCTTTGTGTGCAATGTTCATTCTCATTGCAGTGTGCAAGTTTAAAGCATAGTAATGTGTTTTGCTGGGTAACTTTTACAACATCTGCTCAGTATATTTTAAGTTTCATTATGAGATAGTGATCATCTCATAATCACTATGAGATCATTATGAGAAAAATCTGCTTTATCATTGTCTAATTCAAAATTTTTATTCAACCATGTACAGTTGAGTATTTATATTGTGGATACATGCTCAAATGCTGCATATTGATATTTATTTAAGTCTTCATTTGTTCTACAGATTTAAAATTCATCATGCTTTTGTTTAATCCTTTTTGTACGCTGCTCTACGTACATGTCAAATGATGAACTGACCACCTCTGTCAACTGTGCATGCAATAAAACCTTTTCATGCACCGACCGAGATCCTGTGCCTGATTACTAATCACCAGATTTGTAAAGTTCTGACCTGCTGATGCATATTTTAGCAGATGTTGATTTCTCTGAGGACTAGAAATGTGAACAAAATGCTGTATGTCACTGAGATGGTAAAAATCCTCCTGGGTGTCAGAAAGAGGTGCTTATAGTTAAAAAAAACAACTAAAATTACAGCACATGCTCCTTAGTCCTTCACAAAACACAATATAGCTTACTGGTTTAAATAGTTTTTCTCCATGCCTGAAACTAAAGATGTGCACCAGATAAGAGATATTTTTTATATACATTCATCCATCCATTGTCTTATGTTTGCCAGAGATCAGATCACTGGGTTAATGGTTCCAGTGGGGGGGGGGGGGGACCTAGATGTCTGGCTCTCAGGTGCCACCTTCCAGCTCATCAAATATAGACACTTAAGTGAGGCATAATTGAGAATTTAATAATAAAAATTAAAACTTAGAAATTGTGACATGAAAAGGAGCAAGGCACTTAAAGAGGAAACAGGACACAAAGATAGACAATCCACCACTGAGCAAAGACAAAGCAAGAACCTAAATAGCAGGGAAACAGGTGAAAGTGATGGATAAATACAGGTGAAGTCAATGGGCTTAATTACTGAGGCAGAGTAATTAAGCCCTCCTCCTCCCAGTGGAGGAGGAGGGAGAAAAAAAACAAAACATTTTTTAGACAATAAGGAGAATACATCAAAGCTAAAGAACATAGAAAATAATCAGACATACCAAAGAAAACCAAAACAATAAAAACACTTGAAGATTATGATGGTAATAATCTAATAAAACAACTTGATGACTTGATGCAATTAACTTGGTTTCTTTAGACAGGAGAAAAATTAGCTTGGAATATGCCTTAATACAGCATTTGTTGTTATTAATATATGAAACAAACAAGCACATTAAAGGGAAAAGTCAGAACCATCTGATAAAGCTTTTGAAAGCTGCATTCACAGGGTTACTGGTCGAATGCAAAATCCTCTTCCAGACAATTTCTCAGTTCATTTCAAAACTCCTTTAACTCATAATAATTAGGTTAATCCTGTTATTTCAAGTGATAAAAGTCTAAAAGTTTACAGTTTCTAAAAAATAAAAAGTTAAAAGTAAAAAAAAAAAAAAACTTCCAACTCCTACTTTTTTGATGGGGGGCGGAGGTGTGACCCAGATGCCCTCTCTGACTTTAACCAGGTGTCCTCTTTGGCCTTTAACATGACTTCTCCATGGCACGACCCCCCGCCGTGCCGGGGCCTCGCACCCTGCCATTTCCTCCCAAACACTGCAGGCACTGTATCATTTCCCTGTCACCAAATGACTGGCTAGCTGCTGCGGCGTGCTAATGAGAGGAAGAGAAGGCAGATGAGGAGAATCTGCAGGAAGACCGGCTCTTCATTTCCCTCTCCTGGAATACAATACACAGAATCAATCTTCCATCCTCCATTTATCTGTCTGGAGCCACTGAGGCTGCAGGGAGGAATTAAGAACAACACAACAGTTATTATCGTTGGAGAAAAATCTTATTGGAGAAAAAGGGCTGGTTTGACCTCCCCAACACCCCGAGAAACACCAGTGTGATTCAGGGCTGCAATTTGAATCACATTTTCAATAATGTGGCCTCTGTTAACCCCGATGACATTAGGATCGTGAAGTTAGCAAATAGTTTATTCAAAGAGAATAAACGCGAACCGTTTCTTTAAGAGGTTCATTTCCTAGTTTTATGATTAATTTTGGTCTATACAACAATTCTAGTATATAATTCTAAAATTGGACTTTTCTGAAATGAACAGCGTTTTAAGCATTTATTTCTAAGTAATAAAACAGCAATCTGGAAATCTTCTCACTTTTCAATTAACCCCCATTAATTTGATAAGAACAAGATAGCATTTTTTGATATGATCGTTCTCTCTATGCACTGATTCAAACTTAAAGTTTTTATTTAGATCTGAGTAGGTTAATCAGATGCAGACAGAGAGGAGAAGACAGATAAAGGATGGGTAATCTAATGTGTTGCTTTCTCATACAAAGCTATCAGTTCCTTTCAATAGGTTTTTGCAACAGGCTCGGCTGAATGAATTACACTAGTCTGTTAGTATTCTGCCTCCGCAGTACAAAAGGTCAATGTCAAATGCACCTCATTTAAAAGTCAATAGCGGCCATGCACATCATCTCCTGGGAATTTGGTCCGGGATCCCTCCAGACAGCATTGTGTATCATTCAGTTAGCAGAGGGCAGCCAGAGAGCTTTTTTTAATCTTGACCTTCTAATAAAATATGCTGCTCATCCAAAATTACATGGTCTAATATAGAGACATAAGCTCCCGACAAATCCCAGTCACACTCGAGGGAGATGAGGAGCAGCGGTGGACGCAGACACGACAGGCTCAACACTGGCTGGACACTAATCTATAACCTATGTAATTCCTAAAACATATCAAAATAAAACTATGAAACTCATGTGTCAGTGAAACATATACATGATACTAATACTGCTTGCATAATACATTTTCTTAAAAAACAAAAAACGAAACAAAAAAAAAATTTAGCACATTTTTAAGATGCTCCCCCCTGACCTAATGACTTTCTCACACAGACAAGAGCAAAGCAACTCCAGCTACCACCCAGTGCGGTGGGGGCTCTTTGGTGCGGAGGTGGAAGGCCCACACATATGTGGAGCCGCGCTGTTTTGTGCGGTACACTGGACATTCAAAGGTGCTCCTGAGCTCCTGCTCCTCTGCAGGCACTGCTCTAACATACAGCACTGGCATGGCCGGGGTCAGCTCTCCAAGGAAGGCCTCAGAGATAATGCCTGATTCAATGTCCCAACGAGCCCCTGGGAGGACAGACATAGACATGTTCCTGCTCACCCCCACATACTGTAGGTCTAGTAAAGTATAATGAAAACGTAACTGAAGACAGTGGATATTTCCGGCTTATTGATTCTGACCTTCCATAAAGAGTCCGTGGATGTACGCTCCCTCTCTTGGAGGATGTCCAAAGTCCTCTTTCATCTTCTTTGTTACGTCAACAGTTAGAGTCATTTTGTCCAGGGGCCACTGATTCTTGCGCGCAATACTCTGCAGTACAGCTGACAAAGCACACCTCCACGTGTTATTTGTGTGAATTTTATAAAACATTTACTAGGTCTGCTATTACTACTACTCCCCTCCACTTTCAGTTAGAAAAATAAACATTCAAACTATTAAAATCATTGTTTAGGTTTCATGAACCCTAAATTCAAATAGTTCAAACTTCTACTCTAAGGTGGTATGTATTTCACTTTTAACTCCTCAACTACAACTCACACATCCACTTTCTTTTATTCAGTATATGTGTACCGTTTTCCTTCAACATGGTTTAGCTTAGTTTTTGAATCTCCTTCAGTTCAGGTCCTTCAGCAGCTACAAGGTAAATATGTTGTTATGAGTTAAAACTCACCAGTAAGGAATGATTGTGGGTTGAAGAGTCCTGACAGCCAAACAACTGCAGGCAAAACAAAGTCTTGAGTCCAACTGTCCAATTCATGACAGCTGCTCATTAGGTCATTCAACCTATAAAAAGTAACAAATTGTTTTGTAGTAAAATCGTGTAACCAGCAGTGTCATTATGTGATGAAACATTGTAGTTTAAAAGATGGGGATAAAAATATACCAATGTGCAAGTGTTTTAGTTGAGGGATAAGCCAGTCTAGTCCAAGAATCTGGAACGAAATCATTGAACAACGCAGACTGTAGTCTCTCCATACTGGAGGAGATGGTGAGTTCTCCCTGTGGAAAAGGGAAAACCCTTTGCTAAAACACAAATATACAATTTATATATAATCTGAAATGCTAGTGGGCAGTAAGCTGTACCTTCAGGCCAGCATCCAGCTCACTGAGGGACTTCTTTATTTCTGCTACCAGAAGATTCATGCGTTCACACTCCTGGAAGCACACTAAGACATAGGGGCTTCGCTCTGTTGTCTTTCCCATCATCTCTGAAACATTATATTCCTCAGGAAGCTTCTCCAGGATGTCTTCGATTATGGCCATCATCTGTAAAATGAAACCAAATGAGGAGGCACACATTACACAGTGCCTTGCCACCCTATTTATACCTCTTGAACATTTGACCGACCAAGATGTGGCCGTGAAACTGAAATGATAAAATAATCAAAAAGTATCCTCCCACTTCACTATTATGCACCATTCTATTTTAGCCTATCATCAATAGAAATTCCCTAAATGTACGTGGTTGTATCATGACCAAAACGTGAAAACGTGCAGAGGACGTTTGCATCTATCCAATCTCTGCAGTTTTCCGTCAGAGTAAGTTTTGCGCATCCTCACCTTCTCGTCTGTACTCTCAGCGGCTTCGTCTCTACTGAATGAGTCTTGGTGCTGCAGTTCCCACAGAGATCTGAACATGTTTTCTGAGGTGGCAGTAAGGCACTCCAGCTCGGCATTCGGATGGAGGCCATACAACACGGGGTTCTCTGGGGGGAGGTTTTCATCGACATAAACATGGTAGCCTGCGTAGTCTAAAAAAGGAGGAGCCAGAAATGCTGGACACAGGAAGAGCTCTGCTTCAAACTATGAATTTGACAAAAAAGAAGAAAACAGAAGAGTTCAGACTCAAGTTGTGTTTTTAGAACTTAATGTAGAGTGGATTTACAAACTGGACTGGAAAAATCTGAAAACCTGCTTTGTTTTGGAAAAAGTGATCATTCTGTGGAGAAATAATGAATAAGGACTACCGAGTTAGTAAGTTTAGATTACAACTGCCAACTT
This sequence comes from Poecilia mexicana, assembly GCF_051168715.1. NCBI lineage: Eukaryota > Metazoa > Chordata > Actinopteri > Cyprinodontiformes > Poeciliidae > Poecilia > Poecilia mexicana. Next base: position 18,459,487 of record NW_028263385.1, on the reverse strand, counting down.
GAAGCATGCAATGTGACTACAGGTATATTACAACCGAGACTCTACATGCAGTTCCGTTTTTCATCTCAAGAGGGCACTCTTTACTTGATCAATAGAAAGACATTTCAACTTTTTATACATTGGCACTGCTGAAATCAACATCACAAAAGGTAAAAAAAAAGAAAGAAATTAAAACGAATAAGTTGAAATATTTGAACATTTCACAGTTTAAAGTAACACAAAATGTGAAATTAAAAACAAACAGTTTTGTGTAAACTGGAACACCTACGGCTACAGTACAAAAAAAAAAAACAAACAAACAAAAAAACACACACACACAAAAAGGAAACTCCTGTTAGATCCAGGGTTTTAAAACATGAGATCTCTGGCTTTTAGAGGTAGGTAAGTAGGTGAATAGATTCCATACAACAACCCTTTATTTACTTGAAAGAGTTATCGTCTCAGGTCAACTCCAAGGCTAACCTACCATATTAGGATTTATGAATTCTTGCAGATATGTCTTGCAGAGTCTTCTGTCCCAGACATCAGTGATGTGCCCTCCATACATGATCTCTCCGAACAGATAGCGCAAGTCCTCCCAAGGCACCTGCATGGACTTTATCAGAGACATCAAAAGGAACATGAAGAAAAAGGACATTAGAAAGTCCTCAAAGAAATAAAGAAAAACAACTTAAATATTCTGAGAACTGAAATACTTTGAACTTACTCCAAAGGCATTTATACAGAAATGGTATACGCTCTTTACGGTGCATGGCTTTTGGGTCTACTTATTTTGAACACAGCAATGAACCACGCTTTTTCTTTTTTGGCTTGCTCTTTGTTTAGCATATAATGACATGGTGGAATCTGTGTGCGGTTTTTCTACGCTTTGACTTCACTTAGGGGAGATTCAAATAAACTTAGAACCCGTCTTACCCCAAATCATTTATACATTAAAACCTTGTAATAGTACTTGCTTTTTACCATGACTCGATATATATATATATTTTTAGGTATTCCATTAACATTTGAAGGGTCAACTACCCTATAATATCCTAACTAGGCACCTTCAGCGCACATGGGGAAACACAACAAAAAGATGTTTCTTTACACAAACTGATGCGCTGTATGACAGCGTAGTCTCTGCCTCAGTGGGAGATTATGATCCCTGAGCGTGAAGGAGGAAGAACAGAACATGCAATTCATAACAAATTACAAAAGCTGTAGGTTCAGTATCATTTGTACCTGTATTGTTTTGCAAATTGCTTCCTTCATCAGCTCTAATTGCAGTGATCACTTATGTAGTGTTGTGAACTGTCACATTGGCTGCGTGTAATTACATTTAGGATAACGCTTCATTGCCCTCTTAATGAATCCTCTGTATACGCACATACAGGTTAGTGTTTGGTTAACGTAATGAAGGACATTCGTTTTTGGAGGGCAGAATACCTCGGAGATGTAATTGGTTATGACCGGAGTAATGGGAGTTCTAAGAGAAATGCATTAGGAGTTGTGAGGGGCGCAAATCTGAAAGAATGGATTTTTTTGTCTTTGTGAAATAAAGCTAAATTATAGGTTGTGGGTTTGAAAAAAAGACAGTAATGAGCATTTTTTTTTTTTTTTACAAATACCACCGCAACAAAAGACTTTAAAGAAATAATTGGAGATGCTTCAGAGTAATTCAGCATCCTTGTCTGACATTATTGTCGATAATAATACCATTATCCCTCTAAATTTGATCATTTAGGTAGTTGTAAAAACACATTAAAAGTTTTATTTAAAAAAAAAAAAAAAGAAATGGAAAAAACTATTTTATTAGAGAATAATAAATACCTTTGAGTTGCCCTCCAGGTAGTTATATAAAATATGAGCAGAGATGGTGAGGTCTCCTGTGCTGAAGGGGTAGTTGTGGTTCCACCCTTGAGAGCCAAATTTTCTGCGCTCTGTTATGCAGGCGTGGAAGAAACAGAGGGAGAACAACATGGAGTTGAACTCTTGCTCTCTAGAGCACATATCCAAAGTATCCTGAGAAAAAAAAAAAAAAAAAAGTCAGAAAAATAGATGTCAGGGAATGCATGTCAAAACACACCTGACTGTAAAACTATTTTCAGCACACCTGGTTGAAGTTGTTGAGGGCAGTGTGTAAACTGGGATTCAAGCCAGACGGGGGTTCGTTTGTGATTTTGATGGCGTTCTCCAGCATGCCTCTGGGGATCACATGCTGCTTGGGGTTCTGTGCTGGTTCTGCGGTGATGAAGACCCGGTAGCTGGGATGTCCATCCACTGCCGCTGTCTCCAGGAGAGCATCTAGCGAAGGCAGCCAGCGGACCACGAGGTGTACATTCTGAACAAAAGAGAAAAATATTAAGAGGTTTTATTGCTAAATATTAAATTTTGTTAGGTCAAATTAGTTAGAAAAAGATTGTCAGCGCTCTAGACTTGTTTAAAAGCCCTCACCAGTTCTCTTAGCTCACAGCTTCTTTCTAAAGTAGCCATTTGTGGAGCTGATCTAGCCAATTAGGGATTTTATTGAACCAAATTGAGTTTATTTCCCTTGTTCCGGGGATGAGATGATATCATTAGTGGCACAAGGAGGCTTAGAGTGCAGTCTTGTGTTGCTACAGCTTCTGGTGCAAAGAGTAAAAGGAACTTGTACCTGCAAAATGACCCAATGTCCCTGTTTGGAGGCGTTCCTGAGAACCCTCTCTGCTACCTCCTCCTGCCCCTTTCCCAGAGACACATTGTGTAAAGTTCCCCGGTCAATGGAAAATCCCAGCTTTAAACCTGCATTTTAAACAAATATATATTTTACAGTGTACGTCTAAATTAAAACGGATATGCAAGTAACAAATAAGAAGTGTGGTACCTAGTTTCTCAACATCTCTTAGTGGATCCATTCCAGGTGAGAGAATGAAGAACATGGAGGTTGAAGGAGTGCTATCCTCAAATAATTTTTCAAATTCCAGCCTTGTGCTCTCTGCATATTTATTTCCCATGCTTTCTCCCACAAATTTCCTATGAGAAAACATTAAGAGATGGATACCAATACACAGATATTGAAAATACATGTCCGCATTGCTTTGCAAAACTATTCATACCCCTTAAGCCTTTTCAGTGTTCAAGTGTTTGAGAATGTCTGTTCAGTAAAAGCTTATTTTTTTTACACTTTTATAGACTAAAAGAGTTGTCAACTCTTTGAAAAACAACTGAAACTCTTATGGGAGAGTGAACATATTGTCCATTTGATTTAGGTCTTAACATTAATTAGGACATTTTAACACTTAACTTGCTTTGATTAAAATCACTACATTGTATCTTTGGCTGTGCATTGAGAGTTGTTATCCTGGTGGGATGTTTTTATGCTCAGAATGAGTCACAAACAAGTGAACTGTAAAGTAATTAAGGAACTTTTGAAGGGAACTGGAATGACTGCAGTTTATCAGAGTAAAGAGTAAAAAGGCACATGCATGCCACACTTTTAAGATTTTTAAACATTTGGAACTGTTGTATAATTTTTGTTATATCACACAATTTTTGGTCTGTCACATAAAACTAAATTTAAATTCACTGAAATGTTCACTTGTAACATAAATAAACATCTCAGCAGTATCAATGTTTTTCCATGTAAGGTTGTTTAACTTTGGTTAGTTATTTACTTCACTGCATAGATTAGCCTGTCAGGTCTGAGTGCTCTCAGGATGATGAGCTTCTGAAGGGGGCTCTTATCCTTCCAGTCCAGCGGGAGCTTTTCATTCTCAGGACAGCTGGATTCAACAATCTTCTTCCAGCGGTTTGCCGAGTTTTCCACATCTTTGTCGAGTCCACCGAATTCCTCCATTGCAGAGATTGTCTATATCAAAGTACATGACATATCCACCTCACTCTGCAGTGCAGCACAGCATTTAGTAAAATGTGACTCACAAAACGCAATTATTGTACCGTACCTTAATGGCCCCCCAGCTTTGTGGAGAGAGGAACGACACAGCACTGAAGTTTGTAGTTTGCACTGGGAAATGAAGCAGGAACTCAAATTCCTGGGGATCAATCAAACCCTGAGAGAGGAGAATCTAAAGGGGAGAACCAGTTTTAATAGTCAGACTTACAATATAAGTGATTCTGATATGTTTTTAGTAATTAACAAACATTAAAGAAATTCCCAAACGTTCTTAACTTTACAAGCTGAATTAAGTGTCAGTAAACATGAAAAAGCCAAGTGAAGGACAGCCTTCAAAGTTGGACAATTCCTATGAAGAAAACAGTTGCCGCAGAGACAGATAATTGCATTATGTTATAAGATCCAACCCCCTGTCAGAACCAACTCTCTGAGCAGCAGCCACAGAGCAAAGTGTGAGAGATAATCAATAGCCACGTATGGTATTGCTGACTGCTTTTAATTGAAGTTAATGTGGGGGCAGAAAAGTACTTTGATTGATGAGAGTGACAGCAGGCCCCACCTTTGAGGGCGGACCTGGGTCCCTCACCTGGAAGGCAGTGTGTGACAAGAAGGTTAACTTGTCTCTCTCAAACAGGCCCTGGCTGGTATACAGGAATACAGAATGGGTGATGGCCTCAGTGAGGGTGCGCACCCTGGTCCTCACATCCTTATCCCATTGTGCATGCTCCATTGCTTTGTTAAACACCAGGTTAAAGCCCTGGAATAAAACCAAAGAAAACAAAATTATCATTAGCTACGGTCACTCGCATAATTAAATACTTGAACTTTTTCAGGTTGTCCATTACACCGCAAACTTCACCAATTTCATTAAGGTTTGTATGTGATAATCCAATTCAAAGCACCAAAGAAGCAACAAAGGAACAAGAAACTGAAAGAAAGAAACTGGTTTTCAATTTTTTTTTTTATTGTGAATACTAGTCTTTATAGTGTGATGTGCATTTCTGTCTACCTCAAATGATTCAACGTTTTGTCTCTACTATGTTTGCACAGCTAAAGACTGAATTCCTGCCAAATTTTCTTGGCAAAATCGCTCAAGTTCAGTAAAATTGGGTGGAAAGTATAAGTACACCTTATTATTAAGTTTTCCACAACTTTTGAATTTGATTTAGATTAGACAGGTTTTCATATTTCAAATGTGTCCCCTACCTGGTTTGTGGTAAACTACAAAAGACCAACAAATAGTAGCTCATAAATGTAAAATGGTTAAAAAAAAAACAAAAAAAAAACAGATTTTAAGTACTGAATTTACATTTTTGCAGCTGTAGTTGCAGTAAAATGTGGATTGAAAATATATTGATTCAAGTGGAATGAATAAAAAGTGTGTGTGTCAGTCTATCGCATAATATTTTTTTGAAATACATGAATATCAGTTTGAGTGTAATGTGACATAATATGAACAATTTCAAGTTGACATAAATACTTTTGCAAGGTGCAGTTCAGGCAAAGTAAAAATGTTTTTATGATGAAAATTCAAGACTAAAAGAGAAAAGGCAACATAAAGAAAAACAGAAAATTGGTAAAGAAAAAAAAAAAGGAGTGTATTGTAAACATTGTTCCTCTGAGAGCACTCCGGGGGTGAAAGCTTCACCTTGAGAGAAAACTGGTACATGGGGTTAATCTTGCTGAGGTCATTGATGATAAAAAAGAGGAGTGCCGCTCTCTCAGCTGCTGGGCGGTATAGTTCTCGAGCCTCGTTGATCTTTGTCTCGTTCTCTCTGGCCTCCACCACCTGTGTGTTCCAATTGCACAAAATGAGCTATTAGGCTCTCAGTCATGCTCCAAAACCCTCCCATTACACATATGCCTAACTACACATCATTTACAGCTAATGCAATAAAATGAGCCACTTGCTGTAGTATGACATGTAATATTACCTAAGCAACCAAAAGAAAAAGAAAAAATGCCACCAGAACCATTTCTGTGTAATAACTTGACCTTGGATTGAATGTGAGTTGCCATCCGCTTGGTGTTTTCAAGTTGCTCTACCAGAGAATTGTCGCTCAGAAAACTCCCATCGGCTGCAGACAAATGACTCAGTAGGTCATCTTCAAACTTCTTGAGCTCAATTTTGAAGTGGTTTTGGTGCATGGTGAGCTCCATCTTGGTAGATAAAAATTCAATTTCAAAGGTGTTTTTATAAACTAAAAACTTTCATGAAGACATAAGAAAAAATGCTTCAAATCACCAACATCTAACCAGGTTTACCTTTAGACTTTCCAGGTCAGGTCTCTCACTGGAGACTACCTGTCCCAGCAGCTGGTCCCCCAGGCCCTGAGGCGTCACCGTGAAGTTAATGAGGGTGGTCTCGGCCTGGAGCTCAGGAGGGAAGTGTGGATTGGCCAGCTTGGTGTGCAGAATGAGTTGAAAGTTCTTGTTGTACTCACATTCCTTGTCCCCAATAAGAATACACCTAAATAACAGAAAAAGGTAAAAGGAAAATAATTGTCTAGATGTTTGTGATTTTGTCCTTAGCAAATTAAATGTACAAACTGAATAGAATAAAACATACAATATATTTTGAAAAATTCAACCACAGTACAAAGAGTGCATCTTAAAACTAGAAATTTATACTAATTTCTAGTATCAATTTATCGGATTACTTGTAAATAAAATATGTTAAATATACAGCTGAAAACGATTTGATATTCCAAGTGCTTATACAATAAAGTAAACTTTTTTCCTGACTGTCGCGCAAAGACCGTGGGAGGGTTATATGCCTAAAGATCACGTTTGCTATTTAAACTTAATTGAATAGCCATTTAGGGCTGGAACAATATATTGTTTTACAAGTCTCCTGATGCTACAATACCACAGAATGACAGCATTTTGGTCCCTCTGGTAAAAATACTTTAAAAATGCAATAAAAGACTAATAAAATAAGCAGAAACTAAAATTAACATCTCAAAGGCAAAAATGACTGTTTTAGTAAGTGATGTAAAACATACAGTGATGTTGGCCTAATTTCAGTCAAAATAACATGCAAATACACTCTGAATGTCCTTTTGAGAAATCCCAAAACACATTATTACTGTGACATTTTGAAGACTGAAACAATACATGTTGATTCTACTATATGATATTAAATTATTTATGGCTTAGCCCCACCCCAGACCACAAGAACATGTAAACAAACAGATCAACCAAGGCAAGCTATACAGTATTTTCAACAATGTAGTTGGTTTCAGGGTCTCCTTAGGTTGGAAGAATTTGTATGTTTTCCAACAATACAGCTTAAATCTCATTTTATCTTATTCTTGTTAACCCAATAATGTACACCATTTAATCTTGTCTTATAAACTGATCCAACTGACAAAAATAAACTAAATTAAATAATAATTACACAAAGCAAATTACTTCAAACTCGTAACATTGATGGCCCTCTAAACTAAGCCCATTTTAGCCTTATGCTTTCATGGCCTGCCAGTCCGAAATGATAACAGTTTTGTTTGCGTTATGTGCAAATATCCTTGCACAAATACAAGATATGATAACAGCACCAGCCAATACTTATCTACTCTTGTGTTTCAATTAAATTAGCGGTTGCTTGACGAACCTGGTGGCTTTTCATTTATCTCTAATTGCCCCTTGGATGTCAGGCAAGGCCCCAATTTTTATGGCAAAAGATCCTCATGGTGTAGGTATGGTTCAACTCTATATCTTCACAAGCCAGAATTAATGTACTATTGATAGAACCATTACTCCACCAAATTAAAGTCCTTGCTGATGGATTGGCTTGTAGTCTTCCGTCAGCCATGAAAGGAATAATTAGTATTCATTACTTCACACTCTACAACATTCCAATTATTAATGAACTTCAGCTGTGGAGCACTACCAGATCCATCATGGCTGACCCAGCAGGTTGTATTAATCATCGACAGAAACAAGTGTGTGGGTCATCTACAAGGAATAAACTTATTATCAGATTTAGTATGATAAATTGTTATGTCTGGACGGACAAGACTTCCCAAAAAAAAAAAAAAGTTTAATGAATATCCACCAAAAAAACCCTCAATATTAATGCATAGGCATGGAGTGTGAGCATTTCAGAGAAGCAGAACATCATTACGTGGTATTTTCTATTCATGCTGTGGTTGTCTACACGATTGAATTTATTGTATTCCAGGAAAAGGGGTAACTGTTTTACGTCTCCAGCAACAATTTCAGCCTAACTTAAATTTGTGAAGACAAACCACAGCATTAGGAGATGCTTCTGAAGTCAGATTTGAACTCACGTGGTTTTTCTGCAAATCATTTTGGAGCAAAACCCTTTTGGGACGGTGTGAAACAACATGTAATAATAAATGTAATACAAAATAATAAACTCAACCCACTTTTGTTCTACTGTCCTTGTTCTACTGTCCAGACTAATTTTAAGTCTGCCGAATTTCTTATGAGCCGTGTGGCTCCAGTTTATAAGGGTAACTGTTACAATCTGGCCTATTTTCAAGAGCACACTAGTCTATGGATTTAACAAATCAAGCTAACCAATTTTTTTTTGTAACCATCTAAAACTCCTTTCACAAACACTTGAAGGCAGGATTAAGGAACCTTTTCACTAACTATTGGACTCGCCAAGGTCAGTAGCCACAGGCCCAGATTGGCAGAATTTTAAAGGGGTGAACAGATTTCAAGGAGTGAGGGAATCATGTTGTGATAACTTAGGGTTTGTATGAGCAGCCAGCACCAGTCTTTAAAACTACTGTGAGTAGTGCTGACGTCGATGCTGTACAACACCCTTTGCTGTCCGGCCCTGATAGCTGTATTTTTAGTATGCAAATGCTTAATCCTAAATTATTTTGATCAGTGTACAGAATTTCAATTTCAATATCCTTATAAGAATACTCATGAATTGTATCTGTACCTGAATAAAATTTATCCATGAGGACTCATTAGAGTGCTAACATATTCATAAGGACATTACTGAAAGAATTCAGCAAAATGCCAGATGACCCAAGACTACCGATTCTAGTTTGTTACAATGAAGCTTTTTGTGAGAAAGATAAGACCTCATACATAACCAAGTTGTTCCTCAATTCAGCGTTTACCCTGAAGCTCATGTATTCAATATTCATCACACCTAAAAGAATGTAAACACACAAATATACATCTATCACCCATCTTGAGGGGGCCGATCAATAGCTTGACCTCAGGGGTTCAGAACACAAGCCGCAAATTCATTTATAATCTAAAGGGAGGCCATAATAATGCATTTAGTCATGTCTTACTGATGTTTTCTAGCGCTATTGTTTCAACTTTCTCGTATATTGACTTATTAAATGCACTGATTTCACTTTCTTTATCTCTAATGTTTCCCAGGACTGAAATGTTTCAGCACTAACCTTCCTCTTTTAATTGTTCTTTTTCCCAGAAGATTCTCCAGGACTGGGTCTACCTTTTCTGGGAGATTCTCTATCAGGACGGTTTCTCCACAGAGAAGAGCTTGTTCAATAACTTCTATATATCTGCACCACAATAGAAAATCAAACGTGACATGAATGCTGTATTTTATATACTGTACATTTTTTCCTGATTTTTTATTTTTTTTTTTTACCCTTTCTGTCCCAGTCGCACCATCCTGAGCTCTGGCTTCAGTCGGTTTCTGATCCACTTGATGGCCTGCTGCTGTGGATCAATGATGAGTGGCCAACGCTCACTGGTGGTCAGGATGGCTGCATTTTCAGTAGACATTCTATCATTTGGCAAGCCCTGGTTGTGCCAGGCTGCCACAGTGGCATCATCTGTAAGCATGAGGATCGGATCCAGGCCGTCTGTCAGGGGCACAGAGACCTGGAACAAAATCAGGGGATTGAGGTCACTTTGGTGGACTCTACTTCACATTGCTGGAGTTGTTTACAAAGCAAATATGTTTCTTCACAAACAACTGTAGAATTATACATATTGTATGAAACTGATTTTACCTTCTGTGACTGAAGGAAAGGTACCCAAGAATTTTTGAAAAGCTCCACACGATACTGGCTCGTAAAATAACCCAAATACGAGATGAAAGCTGAGGCGAGGAGGACGTCACCACAGAGAGTTTTTTGCTGTTTCTTGTACTGGATAATCGCTTGGGACCAGCGTTCCTTTTCTTCCTGTATGAGGTAAACGAGATAGTTTAGAATTTTTGAAGTGGGGTTCTGTTAGGAGGTCATAAGCAACTAGTATCTAAAGTGTAGTAGATAACTTTCTTAAAGTCTCCCTTTAATATAACTCCAGATCAGTTAGGCTGAAGCTAAACACTAGCCTGAGAAGGGCCAACATGTAAGCGGACTTCTACGCTTTATAACAGGTGTTAAACTCCAGTCCTCGAGAGTCCTGCAACTTTTAGATGTGTCTTTATGTCATCACACCCGAGTCAGCTAATTAGATCATTATTCTGTGAAAGTGGACTTTATGAGAAGATAATCCAGTCATTTATTAAGGTATGTTGGACTTGGGACACATCGAATAGTTACAGGACATCAGCCTTAAAGAACTGGACACTCCCATTCTAAAACAACTGTGGTCTCTAAAATGTCATAGAGGGTTATGCAGAAGTTATTTTGTAAAAATGTAAGCCATTGTCACATTTGCTCTGGGAAGGTGCTTGCATGGAAAAATTATTACTTTGTCAGAAAATTTACGTCAGATATGTCACACCACGTGTCTATTATTTTAATCTGTGATGTGCATGTTATGTTAATGACTTGTTACAAAGTATTTTTTTTCCTCTTTGGTAGTTAATCTCAGTAGAAACACAACCCACTTCCGTTCTGAGTGTGTTTTTCATACACAAATATCAGTGGTCGCATTTTGCCCTCAATTTACATTCCAAGTGTAATCATCAGTTCTGGTACAAATACAATCCTGGTGCAATGTAAACGAAGGTTTAACACGTACTAAAGTAGATCTTCATCAGCCGCTATGTCACTTTCCTTTCTATTTGATTGGTGGTGTGTTATATGAAGGAGGAAATGTACTTCAGCCTTGGCCCCTACTGGATTCCAGGGGTCTGCCACCTGTGGCTCTGGAGCCACACACCAGTCTTCCTTCGCTATTCATGATTTCTATTAAATACTGTAGCACTGTGTTTCAAAATAAAAACGCAGTCTAACAGAACGACTATGTTTTGCAGTTTTCATAGGTGTGTTGATGCAATATTTGCATATTTTCATATCAGACTAATAGAACAATGGAAATTTTATTACCTTTTAGTTTCACTTCAAAAACTGTGGACTACAGTATGATTTTAAAACTATTTCAATGTTTGTATATAAACATTTTAAGTGAAAAAACAGCATCACTTGACTATCTGTGGCTCAAACTAAAAAGATTTCAGAATGCATCCAAAATTGAATGCATCAAACTGCAAATCTCTGAATAATATCTTACGAATTTTGTGTGGCGATTCTCTCTGCATCAATTCAGCATTTATTTAAACCTTCAATACTGTGACTGTGATGGCCCGCAGCAATAAATCAAGCATGGCATTTTCTTACAAGGGGCTGTGGATCTAGAATATGTCACATAATAAATTCTCAGACAGTTAAAAATCACTATAATTTTACTCTAATGTATTATGGATCGCCTGTAATATCACTCAGTCTGTGGTGAGACATTGTTAATTTCCAACAGCTGTTGAGGCTTTGAGGTAAGTTAATGATTAAATATAGACGGTCTGATTTATTAGTCTGAACACTATTGCTTCCAGGTCAATGCAATAAAGACAAAACATTTATCTTGATATGCTTAAAAGCCAAGATGTTCCATGCAAACAACATTTATTCTGTGGAATAAGAAAGTCGAATTTGTAAAATGGCCACTAAAATCACCATCTGTTATCTCACATTACCACAGAGGTTTTCAAAAAAAGAACATGAACAGGAAAAGTAAAGATTTTTATATATGATTTGTATAATGTGTAGAGTCATAGATTACAACTTCCTATTCACAGTTTATCAAAGCAAATCTGTAGAATACATTTTCTGTCCACACAAAATCTGTTCAATGTTCAGAAAAAAGTGTTATTTGTTTAGCCTTTTAGCCATTTCTCCCCCATTCTCCATTTTGGAAAATGCTCAAATAGCCAGTTGCCTGGTTCAACCATGCGTTTTCTCTGGACCAGCCCACTCTAACTACCTCACATGACCACAGGATGCTGCTGGACCAGGCTGTGAGATCTTCCTCTGCCTGTTCTGCTCATGCAACTGTCAAGGTTTCCTGCCAGGACATCACAACGTTCAGTCCAGATTACTAATGCAAGTTGATTACCAGCATGTCCCCCAGTCAAATCTCAGTTAATCCGATGCCAGTTTTAGGTTCAGTAGCATGACCAAACTCCTAAGCGTCACATTGTTTACCATTAGGCCTTTGACGAGTTGGTTGGCCAGCTCGACGGTCTGGGTGGTTCGTGTCACCTCCTCCTGACAACTGATTTTCTCAGTTGTAGCTCTTTCAAACTGAGCTGTTAGGCTTTGGAGGTTGGCATCAAGATCCTAGGGGGGGGGGAGGAAAGCAAATCCTGCACATGAGATACTACTTACAAGTACTTTTGTACTAATCAGCATTTCAATAAAAATAAAGAGATGATCAGCCACAAAAAATAAAGAAGCATGAAATGGTGGGCAGTCTCTAAGTAGTCTAATGGTATGAAGGTTTGCTGTTGCAACGTTTTAACATCTTGATATGTGAGTCTGAGCTTGTCATATAGTTGGTACATGGATTTTATTACTAAAATTAATTAAGTTTTTGATGATATTCCTATTCAATGAGAAGTGCTTGTAATTAAGTATGCCAAAAACACTCACCGCCAGTTTTTTTTGAAGTACCAACAGTTTGGCTGTTTCCATTTCCAGCTCTGCATTAGCTTGTGATAATGCAGAGCGTTTTGGGATAACCTCACAATAAATCTAAACAGAAAAAAATAATAAAAAAATTCTGAATGATGCTTCCAACTTAGACAAAATCCACTGATAATAATTTTAAAATATTCTACGGCCATGTCAAACCTCATAGTATCTGACAATATTAATAGTCCAAGCACAAAGTCCAGCTGCAGCTGTAGATTTGGTCCAAACTAGATCAGGGTGGAAGTCTGGCTTTCTCAAATACTGTTGCTTCACCACAGTCAGGCAGGACTCAGGAATGTGCTCTTTGTCATATGACACCAGTGCATGTAGAAAATCATCCACCTGATGGATAAAAAAGGAGAATTAAATCAGTTTCCAAAGTTTAATGTAGAAATTGGAGAAACAACACTTGTTTGTTTATGAAATATTAACACATTTTAATCGGAAAAAGGCCAGTGAAATCATGTTGTTCATTTATGCGTCCACCAGCTTATCATGTGTGTAATGTTTGTGTATCTATAATTAATTTTTAAACACACTTGCATAAACTACAGTCATATGCAGAGAAGCAGTTGAACACACTAGTTCCACTGCTGGGTGTGTAAGCGTAATAATAGAGCCATCGAGCTACAATGTGAGCTTTGGAGAGCTGTTGGGCTGCACCTGGGTCAAGGACCTTTCATGAATTAGACTGACATTAATCAGGATGATGCGATTGAAATTGTCACTGCATAACCTTGCCCATGAAGGCCCGCGCCGCCTTCCAGCTCCGATCCTTAGGTACACGGCCATGAGGGGCCAGCAAGACCATGACAGCGGCTGCAACATTGGTTACTGCTGCTGGAGGGTTTGGAAAGGCCTTGAGCTCAGTAAGATTAACCTACAAAAAACAAATGACTGATATTCAAAAATCTGTTAAAAAAAATTATATATATATATACATATATTGTACTGTATTGAGGATGTAGTGGAACCTTATTGAGGGTGTTTAGAGCTTCCACTGCAGCTGTCAACGAGGGCTCTGCTTTAGTGAGGTCATTTTCACAATCCTTCCGTTTGACAGCAATTTCTGCCTGCATGACAGCAACCTGTGCAAAAGTAATCATTGCAACTAAATGATAACCTGTATGTATGGTGAATAGCATATGTCATGCCAAAAAAGTGTATAAACCAACACATGAGAGGTTCTCCAACCTTTTGTGCTTCCACATCTGCTGCCTCTCTCTTCTTGCTCGCTTTCTCTGTTTGCAACCCAATTTTTGTTAAAAGGGCTCCAATATTGTCATTTTTTAATGTAAGCTGAGACTCTTGCAATGCTAATTTTGCTTTCAGATTATCAACCTAAAACCAAAAAGAAATTACATGTATGAGAATAAAAAAAATAAATAAATAAAGCAATATTGCTTTTTAAAATGCCAAAATGAGCCAATGAGAGGACAAGTTGAAAGACCAGACCTGTGCAGCAGTGCTTTGGAGTTTCTGAAGGCCATTGTCAAGTCGGTTCATTTTGTGCTGAAGCTGAGCCCGGCTTTTCTCCAGAAGGTTTCTGTACAAGGTGATTTGCTGGAGAAAGCTCTTGGGGGTGGTGTAATTGTACCTCTTCTCATTTCGCAGGTATTTTTCACTTGCCTGGTTGACACTGTTGTGAACGTAGGCCATGAAAAGACTGATGGATTCCTGGACAGCAGGCTATAAAAATAAGTGGGGTTGAGGGGAGAACGGGGTGAGCTGGATTAAGTGGGGTTTAACACCCCCAACCTGATGGGCACTGAAATATTATCTTCATAAACTTTGAATTCATCTACAAGTTCTGCCATCTTACTTGGCTGGCCCTGACTTACTCAATCTGAAATTTAGGTGCAGCCAGCAGGAATGATTGGGCTTTGAGACCTCTGTGAAAATAATGTGTTTAAAGCCCTGACATGCTGCTTGTAAAACATGCACACTGTTTACATTATATCTGCTCCCCTCCAACTTTCTAAACAGCCGTGGTACCACATTTCAACTATGTATTCACGACGCACGTCCCCTATTAATCACAGAGTTAGCAATCAATTAAAGCTAAAACGAATGAGCAGAGAATATGAAGATCAAATCTAACCATAACTCACAAAAAGCCATTGTTAATGATCATAGATCTGTGAGATGAGAAAATCATTATTAATTAAGATCTGACATAATGCGTTTTGATAAAGCATGGTGGGTTGCTTTAAGATGCGAAGCAAGCTCATTGATTGGCCTCGTATAACAAATATTATGTATTTCTAACTTTTAATAAATGACTACTACATTTCTTAGACTCCTGCCTCCTAAACAAGATAAACAATCATTTATGACTTTAGTTTCAATGTTTCATGCATTGGCTTGTAGCAGCATTATAAATAAGCTCAATCTCATTCATATCAACACAAACCTCTAAGCACCCATCTCCTTTGGATTTTAGCTAAAGCAACCTTGTTATCAGTTCAGTGATTCAGCTCAGTGTCTAAATAACAACCATTGGACAGTTTTATGTTTTAGTTGATGCTGTTGTGTTTACAATTAAAAATGTATTTTAACACTAAAAGTGCAACAACGTCTGAGCACCACAACTGCTATAAACATCATCATCACTCCCGAATATGACCATTCACACACAGATGTATACACAAACAGAGAAAGTTCACCGTCTGGCACATGTTCACCTACGTAATGAGACTTCCTGGTTGTGACAGCTGCGCCACCTTAGAGGGTCGTTATGTGCTTAATCAGTCTTCTCTCATTAACATAAATGACTATGGGTTGTGATCGTTACGGTGCTATGATGGAAAACAATGATATCCCTACGCTTACTGTGAGTCTCTGGGCATGTGTTCGGCAATTTGTCAGTACCTTGCTGCAGGACTAATGATGAAAGATCTATGGAAAACTTAATTCAGCTGTGCTGCAATAATTAGAAAATGTTCATTGAAATCTAAACCCTCCCTAAGTGTCAAAGTGCATGATAAACCTTGGCAAAATACCATATTGTCTATCTCCAGTGCCTTGCAAAAATGATGACACTTTTTCACATTTTGTTAGACTACCATCACAGAACTTGCAATATTTTGGGGGATTTTAATTGATGGACAAATACAGTGTAAATACAATGCACCTTTTGTGGAGAAACCATATCATTTTATTTTACTTTGGGCTCATCGAATGCATAAAATCCAAATAAATGACAAAAACGACACACATCATACAAATGTTAAAATGTATATTTTATAATATATTACATAATAGAAATTATATTTTCTAAAATAATTTAATTCCTAATTTAACTATTCAGGCTAAATGAAGAACAGATGGTGATATTAGATTAATGTAATTAATCAACGGGCTTACCTCAATTCCATCAATTTCATGGACGAACCTGTAGCTCACCGACTGCAGAGCCTCAGTTGTCCAAGGATGAAACCAGTCGATGGTTGTACAGTTAATGAGAGCCGGGAACCGACGGGCCCTGACACGCAGGGCGTTGCCAACAGGAGACATACACAGTACTACCTGCAAGCCAAAAATCCAAAAATCTGAAAATGTGTTTTACCAAGTTCCTATATAAAATACATAATGTAAATTACACTATGCACAGAAATCAAAATGAGGTCTGTACAAGTGGGATAACACCCCTAGTCTCAAAGACTACAAGCAAGTTTTTGGTGTAAAAAAAAAAAAAAAAAAAAAAAAAAAAAGAAAAAACTTTGGTGGATGCCCTACTGAAAACCATTTCATCCTTTTTAAATCTGATTTATCTAGTTTTCTGTATTTGTTTTACACAGACTCTCAAAATATATTTTGCAATAGCTTTGCCATTAATTTTCCTGGCTAAAAACAGTCCTTGCAAGCAGATGTTTTAATGCATTGTTTTGATTTGCAGTGTCCTTTTAACTGTTTGCAAAAATCCTTACAGATTTTCTTAATTCTTAAACATCACACATAAAGCACTATTAAAGACACCATAATTTATATTCAGAATATCTTCACCGTGAGTTGTTGTTGCACTCGGTGTGTAAAGAATCTCCAGCAGTTCTCCTTGTCATCCAGCAGTCCGAGGCTGCGCACCTCTCTTCTCACACTTGACACAATGTGTTCAATCTCTTCCTCACAGAAGATCTCTGGACTTTCACCTAAATAGAAAAGAAAAAAAAAACTATAATGACAAACTGAAGAGTTCTGGCAATTATGATTATTTAGTTCCTATTTTAGAAAGAAAAATTAGAAAGACAAAAGATATCTGCTATTAAAACTGCACAAATGGCATGGATTTTGAATCTGACCTGATGAAAGTATGTTATTAACAATGACTAAAAACCGGTCATCAGGTATCTGTGCATCTGTCAGCAGCAAAGTCACACGATGATTCTTTACTCCAGCCTTTAGTAATAACCCAGCAAGGTCCGTCTGAAAAAAAAAAAAAAAAAAGAAATAAAGCCAAACTTCACAAGGAAAGGTTGTGATTATCAACCAAATGTGAAATCCACTGGAAAATTCAGGCTGTTCAATAACCCATCAGCTACAGTATGGATTCCATTTTTAAGTAATTAATGCTTAAAATGAAACATGTAAAGCATCAGTGAAATATTAAAACACTTGAAAGTGGCTCCTAACTGTATCTGACAAACATTTCTTGCTCCACTGAAGAAGCCGAATAACAATGAATCGCAGTAACAACCTGAAGCTGAGCAAAAAGAGTTAAATCAATAAGTTGCAGTAAGAAAATAGAGCAGGGACTTTAATAAAACTTTTATTCAAGTAGTTTAATTATCAGTTGTATCTGAAAACCTTAGCTAAAAAAAAAAATTTTTAAAAATGCATTTAAAGTATAATTGACATTACGTTGAGGTCCTGGATGCTGTAACCCTTTCTCGGTGTGATTTGGAAGACTTCCACAGAAGACATGTAGGAAGCGAGGCGAGTCAGACTCTGCTTTCCGCTGCCCCCCACTCCCACCAGTAGGCCATGGCTCCTCGGAGCCTCCAGGATACGGCTGATGCGACAGCTGGTGACAATATAATCTTTTTTAAGTCATGTTATGCCACATTTATTATTAATTCCTACTATTACTTATTATTTCTATTATCATCCAATCATGTTTTATCAAGCTCATTATATTAATCACACATACTGTAATAATAATAATAATAAGTCAAATGATGCTCACACATGTTGTATGGCATTTTCAAACAGCACAAGGTTCATAGTTGGATAGAGCTCATTGTAGCTTTTCAAGGCCTCACTGAGGATGGTCCGAAGCACAGACCAGTCATTGAAAGGGGCATAGGAATGACCTCTGTCCATGTTGGCAAAGTGGCAATAGAGTTGGGTCTGTTTGTCCACTTTTTTATCTTCCAGTCCCTGGAGAAGGACATAGGTGTAGTTTTTCCCTGTAAAGACTTCAATCTATAGGTAAAGAACTGAAGTTTATCGTATTTATCTTAATATGAATTGCACCTCAAAGCATTCATGCGCAGTCTCCATTTGGATCTTCTGGAAAAGCTGCAGGTCCTTCATGTCTACCAGTCTGTCTGAATACACTCTGCAGGACTCGTGCAGCCATAATGCCACCAGGTCAGCGCTGTCCCTCACGGTCTGTGGACCAGCTAAAAGGATACCCTAAACAACAAGAATAATCATGTGCATATCTTATCAAAAAATTTTAAGTCGAGCATAGTCTCAGCTTACTGTACACACTACCTGAAAGATGTTTGACATGTCTCGAAGATTAAATATGTAGTGAAACTTGATTGCTGTGGGAACAAAACTCTGAACCATCTTGTCATGAAGAGTCATGAGAGCTCGAACAACAGCAGCAGCAGTTTTCTGGACCGACTGACTGAAAGCTCTTTGTTTTAAATGCCCACACAAGATCTGACCATAGATTGATGCCCGAGACTCTGGCGAAGGGAAGTTTACTGCAAACACTGAGAAATGTCTCTGTTGGGAACAAAAATACAGTAGAAATGAAGATGACATTATCTGGACATAACACATGTCAAATTATCACTGTAATAAATTCTCAAATTACCAAAGGAAAACTACTTTCTTAAGCAGATCTCTCTTAAAAAAGTGGTTTTACTCTAAAAATAATTTTTACTAGGATAAATGAAATACACAAACACATATAGTAAGAACATATGTAAAACAATCTAAAAAGTGAAGGTTGTTGATTAATTAAAATTAAATTGTTACAGTTGATTCTGGAATAGCATCAGATCTGAGAACTTACATCCTTTACCCTTTTCTCAGTTTCTTTTGTCTTCGTTTTGTTTTTTTTGTTTTTTGTTTTTTTGTTCACAATTTAAACTTAATTTAAACATGTAGTGTTTAAATGTATGCTTTAAAATAAGATATAGAAGATCTAGAAGACTTCATGCTATCTCAACCTCATAGAATAAGTATAACCAAAATTATGTTTATACTTTACTAATCACATATTTTATAAGTTTAAAAACGTTCTACTCTGGTCATTGCTAATTTTGTCCTATCATCAATATTGAAATCCCAATAACACTTCTGATAAAAACACATTTTATCTTTGTATTGACTCACTAGTCTTTCTGAATACACAAACTCTCAAAAGCCTTTTTTTATGTATAGAGCAGTCCTTTTTTTTTTGGACATTACAAAACATATTTGTACTGAAATCTAAACTAAACATCAGTGCATAATAAGGAGATGTTTTATTGTTAAATGTACCTGTAATCTGGGGTTGATGATGAAGCTCCCAGCAGTTGGATTCATGCATGCAACATACTGGGTATTTTGGACTTCCTTTAAAGTCAGTTTCTGTCTGCAATACCTACAAAGTGCATGAAGAACCGATATTGTGCATCATACATATTTGCAATTGAAGTACATACAGTAATGCTAACTTTCCATGTTATAAATAACATGTTGCTTCTATTACCGGTCTGTCAATTTTGCAAGAAGTTACTGCTAGAGGTTACTAAGCCTGTCAAGAGAAGGTTTGTGAAAAACCTCTTAAACACTTTGACTTATTGTTTGGGTTTTGCAAGGTTATATCTGAAATAACATGTAGGTGTGGGAGTGTGTTTCTCACCAGTGTCCAAAATCCAGATGCTGACGTATAAGAGCATGAGGCTGCACTGTTCCGTAGCTATCAACAGCTGGTATGTTCATGTCATCTATAAAATAGACCAGCCTCCTGTTGCCTACAGGTGAGTAGGTTCTTCCTGCTCTTTTCTCTAATGGCTGCTCTAGAATCTCTACAAAAAAAGTAACAATGGGAGTAAAACACAGCTTAGAAATAACACGCATACTGTATTGCAAAGAAATGACTTGAACTTTGACATTCTGTCTGTCATATTACAACATACAAGGTTCTGTGGCAGGCTCTGAGGTTTGTTACAGGCATCATCAAGACCACAAAACACATTAGACAGGCCAGAGATGGAAATGTTACTGGTTCAACAGCAAACTTACAATGAAAGTGACATCTACTCAAACTGACAGGCCTGGGAAAAGAGAGTATTAGTCAGAGAAGCAGCCAAGAGGCCATAAGTATCTCTGAAGGAGCTACAGAGATCCAAATGGTAGCATCTGTTAACACAGACCAAGATGAATGGAGGTGAATACATGGCAATTCTGAAAGAAATCCTGTTAGAGGAGCTGAGTTTTAGAGGAGCTGTTAGAAGATCACAAGCTTAGAATAATGCCCAAAAAACATACAACTTTACTCAAATTTACACTTTACAATCACAATTGTTGGTATATCTCATACAATCATAGATTTGTAAGGGAAAAATCCTAGAGACTGAAGTTCTCCACACCTCCACCCTCTCAGAATCTAATCATTGCCACCAGATGGTGCTACAGCGTACTTGATGTGCCACTGTGCACCACAACAAATCAAAAACCCACTCACCTTGCAACATGAGGGAGGTGGTGTAGTAGTTGAAGGGTACTTTTGAGGTTGTGTAACTCTCTGACAGAGTGTCTAACTTGTTTCTGACAAGTGCAGTCTTTCCCACTCCAGCATTCCCCACAAGCATCACCGGCTGCCTCCTCTCCAGCAACAAGTCCACAAAGTAGCTAAGACGCATGGTCTCTGCTGTGTGCACCACAACAGCCTGTAATCACGGGAACAGCAGGAAGATGGAGAACAGAAACATACATGGTTATTATGGCTTTCTTTGAGTGTGATTTATTGACAGACATGTGTTCAGTGAATTGTATGTGATTTATAATTTCTTGGATTTCCCCAGAACACCACAACTATTCTGTCATAATAGCATCATTTGCTCAGAACAAAACCCCGCTAATTACGGCTCAGCAAGAGCCTTCGGAGCGCAGGCAGCTGTACGCAGGAGCATAAAGAAACACAAAGGAGCGTGGGTGATAGCTCGAGTCTTGTTGCTCATGCCTTCACCCCCACACGCTCCGGTACAGGGAGTGGTAGACGGTAATCAGACTCAGTGGCAAGCCTATCATCCATTCCAGCACCCCTGCCATAACCCCATGATGTGACTTTACCCTCTCTTATTATGTTCGTTGAAGCATACAAACATTTTTAATATGCCGGCATTGTTCATTTTTGGTTATTTTGCCTCTTGTGATTGTGATTATTTGTCAAACACTTTTCAAAAGTTTGCTCTTATTGCTGAGTATTCTTTTCCTCATAACTTGCAGGAGTTTTTACCTGTAATGGTGTGTGGTTTTCCACTTCAAAGCTTGGCACAATATCACTCCAGGGCAGAAAGCGTTTGGTCTGGTGGTCAAGGTAGTAGTCAAAAACCGTTCCTTGTGTGGGGAACTTAACTGTCCTCATTTCTTTGGTCCACCACTGACTGAACTTCACCTGGTAATCATGCAGCTGAACATGCATGAAAAACAGACAAAAACAAATGCACACAAATTTTTTGGACTCACTTAATTGCCTCACAGTTTAACTAGATCATCTGCAGAACTTTTCCATTATGGACTAAAGCCATTCATGTAGCTTGCCTCGATTACTTGTTGACATTAATTGACTTAAGTCTGTTTTCATTTATCCAAGCATGCTGACACAAGTAACAGGAAAAAATACCTTGTTCAATTTAGATTAACAAAAGGAGACACAATGAATTAGCTTTTTTCATGATGAAGCAGTTACGACCCAAGATACTCAATCTAATGTCCCAGGGTTGATACAGATATTTTACAGGGTCTCCTCTGATTTATTTCATATTTTCTCTGGCATACCAATTTTCTCTAGCCATTATGTGGCTGTGTTAAACAGGCTTTTTTCTTCAAATGTATTGCACAAAATGTTGATGTTTTGGGAAAATAAAATTATTTTTAATTTTATTAAAAATTAAAAATAATTTTAATAAAATTATTTTTAATAATAATTTTATTAAAAATAACACCGATAAATCGGTTAAAAAAAGCTAAAAGTCTGCTGGGGTTTTCTGTGTGAGGTCACTGAATTTACCATTGTTGTTTAACCCCAGTTATTGGTCAGCTTTTTCCAATCTGTACTTTCAAAGCTATCTTGGTAGATAACTGTACTACCTTCCACAGCCTGAAGTAGTCTAAAGTATGAGTACTTCCAATTAGGCAAAGAAAGATGTGGGTTTGTGCACTCTGCGTACCACAGCAGCACAAATGTGTTGAACATCTAAAAGGACGACAGCCATAATCAATGATGAGGCGACAGAAAAGATCAAGTCATAGGAAGTCTTATAAGCAGCTTTCTACATAATTAGACACATTTGTTTGCTTCATCTTCACTTGGTTTGATTAATGCAGTGTCAGCAGTTTGGTCAGTTAATATTTGCCTCAGTTATTTTGTATAACTATTCTCTTCTTTGACAACACCTGAAACAAAGTAAACATTGTATTTGGCTAATTTACTTCACAAGGCAAATGACTTATGAATTACACTCTAAACTGAATATGCACTTTCATCATGAATTGTAGGCCAATTTGGATCATATTTCTCAAGTATTTCCTTAAATAACTCAAAACCAATGAGTCACCTGATCTTTATAGAGGGCTCCTCCAAAAGCCCAGATGCAAGCAAAGCTGAAATACGTCTCATAGATTTCACGAGGAGAGTCAGCAGAAATATTCTCTGCAGTTAAAAGGCAGTCGAGCAAAGTGCACAGTGTCTGAATGAAGAGATAAATAATAGTAACATGTCAGTTTTATGACTGTGAAGATTTACAAACAACAGATATACAGATAAATATAGATATCCACTTATACGGTACATATGTTGGTTTGATATTTACCTGTATCATGGAGTTCTCTGGGATAGGAGTTATGGTTTTAAAACTGTTCTTCATCTGCTCGAGACAACGAGGAACATATTTATCAAACAGTATCATCAGGTGAGCACGTTCTGTCTGCCGCTCCCGTCTATCAATCCAGCTTGTGACGTACCTGAGCAACAATGTGATTTGCACACTGTAAGCTAAAGTTAACATTATGCTACAAATAGATTAGACTTCAGGTGGATATTAAGATAATTGAAATGGCAGAATAGATCTGTATAACTCACGGGTTCCAGCCCAAGTCCTGTTGGTTAACATAAAGAATTCCTGCTCTAGACACTGTAGCAGGTGTGGCCATCTTAAGATGACTGATTTCAAATACAAGCCTCATGGAAAGGGTGAGAGGCACACGCTCATTACTGGCTAGTGTCAGGACCTAAAAGATTTTCCAAATCATTACACTTTAAAATGTGACATTTGAGGCAATGTGTACAAAAAATAGATATATTTTCGTTGTAGAATTGCCAACTTAAAGTATTTGCTTTCAATGGGGGAAAAAAATGCAAATAAATAAAAAATGAACACTGAAAACATTCATCGCTCTGACAAGAGGCTGAAAAGTACTTAAGCTCCAGGAAGTGATGACTGAAGAAGGAAGAAACATCTTCTTTCTGTACACACCACCTTGGTTGCAATGAGTTGTACAATAGTGTATGAGTAAACAGGAGGGAGGTACCTTGTTATCATCCATCACTGTGTTGAGTGATTCAATCCACATTGGATCAATGTCTCCATCCAACACAATCCACTTAGGCCCATGGTGGGAGATGTTCGCCTGCTGCCGCATCAGTGATGAAAGCAAGCCTTGCACAGATATTGAAGTAACCAAAGAAAAAAAAAAAAAAGAATAGAAAGAGTAAGCAAGGTTTTCACATGTAATTAAAACACTTCTGTCACAATTTTGTTGCCCACAATAAAGACGTGGGTCGAATAAAAATGCTGCAAAGTTCAAATATTTGTCCCCGTTGTACTTTTTACTCCTCATTTTGATGCATGTCAGCGTAACAGAAATACAAAGACCAAGTTCTTTTACATACAGCACCCTCATTAACTATTGGCACACATAGTAAGAATTATTAAAAAGTCTACAAAAATGTGCTTTTTTTTACTGCAATAGCACTCTCACTCACATAGTTTTTCTTAATCTATACATGAATTTTGTCAATTTTTTAGTGGGGAAGACATAGCATGTAAAAAACCCCAAAAAGGATAATTAATTCCACCAAAATCTCTTGTTCGCTAGTCCATAACATCTAACAATCCCTATAACATAATAGTAACTGGTGAATTTTTAAATTCAGACAATACTTTGTTAAGAAAGTTTAAATTAGAAATGTACAAATTATTTTCTTGGGGCATGAAGATGACAGTTAAGAAGAGGTAAATTTCTCAACATCTCACTTTTATGAATGTTGAGGTGGTTCAGTGGGGTTGTGTCTCGATCAACGGCCCTGTGAAACGTTGGATTTTCTTCAAAATTTTGCAGAGCGAGATTAACGCAACTGCAATAAAAGATTACTTTACTTTAAACTTATTTACATATCATTACCATAGGTAATAAATGTAGAGGGGAATATAATGTCTAGTAATTGAGCAATTTCCTCTAGTTGTATGGAAGTACGCAAACGCGAAGCAGCAAATCGATGAATGATTTTTAATCTACTAAGGATTTCCCTTATCCTTTCAGCACCAGCCTCTTTACCATCTTTCCACTCCCGAGTTGCAGGATGAATGAATCCAAAAAGTTCATCTCTGTCAATCGCCTTTGGATTGAGGTCATTCCAGACTGGCTTCCATCTGAGCTTTATGTATGTTTTATGAAGAACTCTCAGGATCTGTTGAAAATGTCAACACCCCATATTTGACATCTAAATTACAAAGTGATTGGATTTTTTCACGTAAAATGAAACAAAAGTCCCACCTTGCTTTTTCCAGTCCCAGCACTTCCAATGACAAAAACAGAGTGACGAACTGCCATGAGTTCTTCCAGCTGTACTACCTATCACAAAACAGATGTTGACAAAAGCATTTGGGCCTTTTCTCTTTAGGAAATTATTATTTTTTTCACTGAATGACCTACCTTTAGGATAAAGGTTTCCTCAGGCTGCAGTCCAAGTTGCACAGTCGATTCTCTGATGACCTTCTCAAGTTCAAAGTTTCTTTCTCTCTCAACTTCCAGGCCTGGAAACAGGTCCCCAAGCAGTCCCAGGAAGGCCGTCACGTCCTCTGTCACAATTTTAGGCATATTGAAGTCCCGCAGTGCACGCATCAACACCTTGGAAGTAATATGCCATTTTAAATTAGACCACACTAATATCTTGGCTGACTGTGGAGGGATAGAGACACATAAGTCACCTGATTCTCTGGTCTCGTTTTGTCTTTTCTTCTCAGAGAACCAGCCAGAACCAGAACAGATTTGACAGCACGCAAACCCCAATCATAATGGTCCTTAAAAGCAAAAAAAGACACTTCACCTCTACTCGTAATGCTATCAACAGTTTTCCTGTTTCTTTTCATGTTATGCTGCTAGATTTTACCTTGATAAATAAATAATTTCTGCTCTATGTAGCCTTATATTTTTCTGCAAATGATTTTTCTTACCTGCTTAGAAAGTAACTCTTTGCAGAGACTGTAGAGTGTAGTAAACTTCCTGGCTAAAAGCTTAGCACTACGGAAGCCTTCTGCCACCAACATTATCTCACAAATAAGCTCAGTGTCAGGCACCACCATGGCACAGGGTCTATGCAGGACACGAACAGTTTTCATATTAAACTTTTTTTGTTGATTAAAAAACAATTTGAAGGAGAAACTGGTGTTCATTCCCACCTAAAAAGGGCCTTGACGTTTTCAGGTAGCTCAGCCCTCCCAGCATAGCCTGGGTTCATAGTGATAAAAATCCCAACTGATCTTTTTATGGCAATATTCTGATTGAGGAACAGGAACCTAAATAGGAACATAAATTGATGGTGAAATGTACACAATTCTACGATAAAACTTGAGCATACTAATACTCGGTTACTCACGATTCCTTCTTAGAACGAACAGCGTCTTGAATGGTTTTGACCTGAACTGCGACAACGGACAAGACATCCACAGGGATACGGTTGAATTCATCAAAGCAGCCCCATGCTCCAGTCTGTGCAAGACCCTTGTAGATGTTTCCCATGGACTTTAGATGAACAAAGCAGAAATATTGCAGATCGTAAATTAGCCACAGGTTAAATTTATTTACAAATCAGGCAACACTTCATTTTATTCAGAAAAATTGCAGAAAAGGAAGTAAATAAATGCAAATGCATACAAAACAAAGTCCTTCTGAATGCATTTTATGACACGCTGTCAATTCACACTTTTGTTCAACTCACCTTGTAGTCCATCTGTTCAGAACAGTTGAAGATGTACACCATGACGCCCATGGCTCTGCCGAGATCCTTTGTAGTCTCAGTTTTCCCTGTTCCAGCAGGGCCTGTTGGGGCTCCACTCATGTTCAGGTGGAGTGATTGAGTCAATGTGATGTAGCACCTACAAGGAAAAGGGATTTTTATTCATCATTTATGTTGTAATCATACCATGAGACTGAAAACCAGAAAAAAATATTTTGATACCGGTCTGTGAGGGGAGTGATGACCAGACGAGAAGTATTTCCAATATACTCATATGAGTAAAGGAACTGAGCATCACAGATGTTGACATAGCATCGTTGCAGCTTCTCATCCCAGCAGTGTCGAAGCTGGGAAAGCCACTGGAATGCCTGAGAGTTGGTGACCTTTGAGTTGACATAAAAGCACACTGCTACTACATACACCCTCTTGATAAACGCAAATATTAGGTTAATGACGACAAACACTAAATCCTAGCTAAAGTACTTTCTCTAAGTGATCTGAATCAACCTTTTGGTCAATGAGGCTGGCAACAATGTCTCTAGCATGGACATCAACAGTGCAGACACTCATGATCTTCTGTCTGTCACCAGGACTCAGCTCACCAAGGAGCATTTCTGTGAGAATGTTGAGTTGGAAGACCTTCAGGGGAAAAAAACAGAGTCAAACAGTATTAGTCAGAACAGAGAAAACAGAAGGAAAGTTTAGATTCAAACATGGGAGTGAAATGACAACAATATTTAATACTGCTTGCACTTCATGAAAAACATTGAATCCACATAAATGAATGTGGACCCTGTATCGGGTAAAGCATTATTTGTCCCCATTGTTGCAGGAGAGCAGGTTTAATCAGTGCATGGCTATATGCCAGATGAAGATTGTTCAAACAGTAAGCCAAGGTCAAGTTAACCTTTGATTTTACTGATGAAACTGGCAACCGTGACAACTTGACAACTTATTATGAGCATAGCCCATAATAAAGCTCCTTCAAGCCTCGCTCAGGTCACAGAGTCTGACATGATTAAGAGGCAATGTGATCAATGTAAGAATCATTATGAAGAACACAATCTCCACTTCAAAAGTCGAAACAAAAAAAAAAAATTAACAGCAAGCAAAGCTATGACAAAGACAAAAATCTAACAAAAATGTAAAAACTACTGTTGCTTTCATAAAGTGTGTCTAAGCCAAGGACCTACTTTGTTTTATGCTTAAGAAATGTTCTCTTCTCATTGAGTTGCACAAACAATCAAGTTATGGACCACAAAAGGTTAGATGTGACTTGTGAAACATGAATTCTGGCTATTATGTATTATACTTTGCTATCAAACAGAACCAAATAAGTTTTCAATGGACTAAAGTCTTTTCCAGTATGAACTGAATTAAAACCTTACACATGTCTTTGTGTTCCTTCAACCTTAATTGAACCTTTTACACAGTGGGCGAGGGCCCATTTTTATTCCAGTGAAACTATGAGGTAAAAATTAAAACAATGTATTGTTTTAATTTTATCAGCAAATACTTTATTTTGTGCATGGTAAACTGGCATCACTTTGAAGATGGAGCCAAAGTTTCTCAGTAGAACCTCAATGCATCACACTGGATTTTTATAATGTATTTAGCTACAATCCTTTAGTGCTTTTGCTTTGAGCCTTGGTGTTATTTTGTCCGTCTTTTACATAAATACACAAAACATTATTTCTTTAATGTTCTTCTTGTACTTGAGTTATACATTATACGGTTGCACGCATATTTCTTGCAAAAAAATGTTCTTTAAAAACAAATTCTTACCAATCTTACCTGTTTCTTGCTGTAGTCTTTTAATCCCGACTCAAATCCTTCTTCAAGTCGTCTAAAAACAAGCTCCATATCATTGCTCCACCAGATCTGTGATCCGGTGAGAGCAATTTGAGCGGGGAATTCAAGAATCCACTGCTCTCTGGATCTGTCCTCATAAACAGACACGGCTTCAGACAGGTGAACCTTGATGCAGTTTCTCATAGATTCCTCAAGACGGGTGAGCCACTCTTCCACCTTATGTTTGGGATTTTTACCAAAGGTTTTTTTTTTATTTTTTTATTAGAAATCTGTGAGACATATTTTACACCCCATCATACTGAATTCGACCTTACCCGTCCGTTACAGAAGCAATCAGTTTGGAACTGGACATACTCTCTCTCTTTACTGTACATGCCCAAAGCATGTTTAGGATTGTGCAGCATGTCGCTTGTGTTAAACTCAAGATCTGACATGCTGTCAAACAGTTTTGGAAGATAAACAGTAACCTAGAATAAGAAATAGGTAATTACCCTTATTTGAAATAGTGAAAGTCAGTGACTACATGTAAAAGTTGATTAGGTATTCAGTGAAACAAAACTGATGTAAAACTGTGCACACACACTACCTCCTTTGGGCGACTCCATTTGGAGAGGATGTCCAACAAGTCTGCAGATGAAATAAAGTAGAATCGGGGAAATGCAATTCTCTTGGTATCCAGATATTCAGCAAGAGCTTTTTCACATAGAGCCAGCCTGACAGAAAGCATCAACAGGGACAGTAAGCAGGAAACTTCCAAAAATAATTATAGTATATAGCATGGGTGACCAGCTCCAGTCCTCAAGGCCTGTTGTCCTGCTAGTTTTAGATGTGTCTTATTACAGCTGATTCAAATGATCCAACCTCCTCATCATGTCAAAGTTCTGCAGAGGCCTGTAAATGAACCAGTGTTTGATTCAGGTGGGTTGAGTCAGGGACATAACTAAGTCATGTGGGATAACGGCCTTTGAGGACTGACTTTTGACACCACTGGTTTCGGAACATATACAAACACCTTTTTTGCAAGTCCTCTAACTTTTCAAACAGATGTTGCTTGTTGGTGGCCTCAATAAGATTTTTAGTTTTAGCACTGTCCAGCATTAACTCCTGAAAGAAAAAATAGGTTTAAGAGAATGAAATTTGCATGATTTGTGTAATCCTCACAATAACATTCATACCTGATATTCACCATCTATTTTTTGAAATTTTAAAGCATCGTCAGGAATTTGTTGGTGGATGTCATCGCAGCTTTTGAAGATGCTTTCAAGGTGGACCCATGTTCTTTGGACCTCCATCCAAATAGTTAGCACACAATCAGCAGCGGTGAGCTGATGCTGCAGTTCCAGTGCCCGGTCTAAGAAGTGAGCCACATGCTTGCTCTGAATGACATTCTGGAGCTGAATCTTCAGGAGGGCAACATAAAGGAATGTGTGAAACAAAGCTGAAGAACATGAAGCCTAAAAAAAACTCCTTTGAACCATACAATGTCATATAATACCATGCAATAAAGCACAACAAGATAATGGGACGATTCTAGTCTTTAATGTATGTTGTTAACATTTTATGTGATAGACCACACCAAACAGCCACCTCGGAGTGAGAACATACAGTATGTCAATATCAATGCTTTGAGCTTCTCGACAGCTTTATGCATGATCTGTTTGGTGTGTTCCTTGGTCTCCTTGGTGTGTTCACTAATGTTCTCAAACAAACCTCTGATGCCTTCACAGAACTGCTGGACTTATACTAAGATTGTTTTATGCAACTCCTTTTGTGACATCCGAGAACAATTTGTGGCAAATTATTTTTGTTTAGATGTAGCAGAACAAAGGAAGTTGCACTTTTCACTGTGCCCAAAAGTGGAAAAAAAAAATCAAAGTTGTACAAATATGTTTGCAAGGGAATGTAAACTAAATCCAGAGTAAAAGCCCTGAACACCCAACTACCACACAAACTATGGCAAGAGAATGTCACTTATTGAGAACTTTACATACGTCAGTTTTGTTTAAGAACACATTCCACCTCATCAGCAGGGCAACCCAACCACTTCAACAAAGATTTAGCCACTAAAGTAGCAAGGCTTCTAATTCCTGGCTGTAACCCTCCCACACATCTGTTGTGAATGTTCAAAGATCACCAAGGAGCAACAATGCTCTGCATCCCCCAAGCAGCAATAAATCTCAGGATTCAATAGGCACCCCTTTGCTCTCAGCTGTGCAATCAGACATTGAAAATGGCACACCGTTCTGCAGTCTTAGCTTAAGAACTTAACAATCTGTTCTTCTTACAGAGAGATAATCTTAACATAATTTCTTGTACTTAAATTAATAATTTATTCTTTCACTCTGTGCGACCACAAGTTAAAGTTTTTAAAAGGTTAAACAGCTACCTGATGATCGTCAAGTATTTCAATAAGGTCCTCATTAAATGTAAGTAGTGGTAGGGAGGTCTGGTAATGTTCCTCATATGAAAGCTCCATTGATCCCCATGCTTGGCTTATTTCTGTTATAATCTGAAAAACAACAGAGTGGTCATTATATTGATGATGTTGTTAAATTACAAAATGCTTAAGTCAGTTTTATTACCTGTTTTACATGCACTGTGAATTAAAATGGCATGTAGTAGATATGCACCAATAAGAGATCTGTGGCCAATTTCTGATCTACAATTTTTGTAAAGATTTGACATAGAAATACCAATTGAAATTTGATTTATCTCTAAGGTCTATAATTAACAACTATTTTTATTCATATTAGAAACAAAGCAGTCAAAACAAAGCTTAGATGTCTTAAAACATAGAGAGCATGATTTTAGTTACAGTTTTTAACTTGTTTAGCATCTTATACTATCATACCTATCACAATTAGTGATACAAACTGTGAACACCAGTCTCTGTGAATATCTATAAGAGTATAGACCCTCACTGTAACTGAGATGCAACCAACATGTCCAAACCAGAAATTTCCTAAACAGAGACTGAATACTCAAAAGGAAAAAAAAAACTGAGCAAACTTCCCGTTACTCTTTGCTTTCTGATAAAGTTGGCTCTGGGTCAATAAGCTACTCCACCAGTTCAATGAAGTGACAACGAGGTGGGTACACATTGACTCTCTGTGGCTCATAGCTCATTTTGGTGCCTGAAATAATTAGGTATTTCATGCCCAAATTGTCAAAATACAAGGTGGCAAAATAGTGAAAAGATCCAAATCCATCACAATCTTGCTTTTTCTTGAAACAGTCTGAATCAAAGGTCAATTTACCTCAATAAATTTGTTTATAATTGCTTCTCATACCTGCTGTGCCTTCTCTGGCATGTTTTTAAACACCTTCCTGATACTGAAAATGACTCTTTGACTCTTTATTGTTCAGTAATTATGTCATTAGCAAAGGGTGGTTTTGTCACTACAACCTAGTAGTGCAGCTTAGGTTCGGGGTGTTCAGAAACTGTGAAAAATTCAGATCTTTGAATTTATAACTAGTCAGTCACTGGTTAAGCAGAAATTGTCTGATTTCAGTCACCCGCAGATTTCTCAATTAGTGTATTTCTATTATACACTGATCTATGGCAAAAAACCTCTAAAAATATTTTAAATCTTTGGTAGTGTTATGTATTTGTATTTTTATTTTGATATTTACTTAAGGGTTACAGATGTAGCAGTTTCAGGTATTCAATTTAAAATAAATGAGAAAAAAAAACAAAAAACCTTTTCGATAGCCAATTCTTTGACTGCCTTATCCACTATAATGCTGACTTCATCTTCAAATAAATGAAGCTGCAGAGCCAAAAGATTCTCCAAGGTGGTTGTGTCAGATACAGTGAAGTCAACCTGTTCAGAAAGAAATACATTGACTCAAAGTCCAAGGTTTCCATCACGTAAGGAACAAACGTAGCACAACTCCGGTAGCCTGTATTTACGGACCTTTGTTGTTCTAATCAGCTGCATCCAGTGGCGCTCTCTTATTGCCTGGCTCTGTAGTTGACTCACAACACGCAATGATGTCAACAACTTTTTTACATACAGGTCTAATCCCACATACACATCCCAAAAGTGTGCGTCTTTGTCAAGCTTCCGTATGTCCTACAGAAGCAGAAGGTGGATAAACATAATTAGTTATTATGGACATCTATTACAAATGGTAATGATGCATAACTGTAAAGCTGCAGGAGAGATAAGGTGGTGTGATATAGCACTGCTGGTAACCTTACCCTGGCAAAGCTCCTCAATTCTCCATCCATCTGCTCCACGTTTATCTGCCTCCATTTGGTCTTTGTCCAGTTTTCAACAGTGCTCTGTAAAGATAAAACACACCCACACACACACACACACGCACACACACACACACACACACACAGGGGTCAGCAGAATGAAGGTCTTTAATGGTGACAGTTAAAGGTTAGAGGTCATTCAGAGATTCAAAGACTGCCTCGTAAAGGGAAGACCAGTCAAGTCATGTAGATGCTAGAATATTCTGATGATGTAATACATCTTTTTTTCTGCATTTCCAGGTTCTTTGGAAAAATGACATCTCAGAAAGTAGAATAACTTACCTGCACATATATCACAATGTCCCACAGTTCTTTCAGGACAGTGATTTCCTGTCGACAGAGCTTGATGTCTCTGTAGTCGGGAATAGTTACGTCAAACAGATTTGTGGACTCTTGTAGCTCTGCTACTTCTCTCTCCATATCTCGGATGGCTTTTTCTGACTAAACAATACAGAAGGACAGTCATTCAAAATATCCTGTGTAATGAAACAACAATCTCTATCCCAATGTGGCACTGCAGGTTAATACTTACTTTCTCCAGACTAGAATAGGGATTCAGTGTATTGTAACTGAAGGGTGTGTTTGCTTTGAACCTCTCCCTGAATTTGGCTTGGTTTACCTGAAAATAAGTAATGATTTTCAAGAACAGCACTGTGGCATATTTTTTTTTCAAACATTTATTTTCACACTTCACTTATTTCATTTATATGAAGGCGAACTAATTTAAACTTGATGTTAAGAACCCTGAGCAAAATAAAACTATTTCATATTACTAACACAGGGTTTTAAGAAAAAAAAAAAAAAAAAAAACAAGAATTGAAAGTTAATATAATGTACAGGATTTTTGGAATAACATGTGGATGCTATAAAATGATTTGTCACCTCAAAATCCATGCATTTTGTTCTCAAAACTATCACTTCAGCACTTTGCATGGGAGCAACTTCATTCTTCACTTTCAAGGCCAGTTTTTTTACTTCAGCCCATTTTTCTGGGAGTTCCTGTGAATTAGCAGACTGAATTTAAATTACCTCATGTAGAACACTGATTTCTTCATTAAAATAAACAAATTAATTAAATTAAAAATAGATAATAAAATAGGTGCTAACCTCCATTTGAGTGTAGAAAAGTTCAGGTATTGTCACACCATAGCGTTCTAGGAGGACTATTGTGTCTCTAAGAGGTTCAAACATCATATCAATGGCACTTTGTCTGTCTCTGACAGCCAACAGGTGGGTCATAACATCAATAAAACCTTGGTGGTCTCCTTTGACAACAGGACTGTTCAACCCCTTGACAGCAACTTGGAGAAATGTCTGCAGCTCTTCAAGACTGTGTGGTAAAACATGCACACTTAAAACAACTGATGTTAAGATTTGACTTGACTTGAAGTGAAGAAATATGGAGAAATCAATGTTACCTGTTCATCAAATATGTCAAGAGATGCTCTTTAAAAAGCCAGCTCCACATTTTAATTGCGTTCAGAAGACTGACTTTGAAGAACCTGCAGTCCACTCGAAGCCACCCATCAAACACTCTAAAGTCTTCCAGTTGACACACTTCGGCATGCAGTTTCTCATAATAATCAATCTGTGAAATAAAAACGAACAACAAATAGCACACAGACCCACCGTATCGTGAAAAAAACATAAATGCTGGAATGTGTTTACCTGTTCTTTGAAGTTCTCGGTTGTAGGGGGGGATTCAGGGAGCACATCTGCTCTACAGCCCTCCAGCTCCTCTACTGAAAGACCACGACCGTATCTGAGAAACTGCCTGAGGAACTCTGTTCTGTCATCCTGCCATAGGTGGGTGTAGCAATCAAAATGCTTCTGGTAATTTTCCATTTTCTGAAGAACACTCTCCACTTTGGCCATTATTTCCTGCCTCAGGTTTGATAAATCTGGAATGTCATCCATGATATCCTGTAAGGGTTATGACAAAAATAAAAAATTAAAAAAAAAATAAAAAAAATAAAATAAATATATATATATATATATATATATATATATATATATATATATATATATATATATATATATATATATATATATATATATATATATTATATATATATTCAGAAGCAAGTACTAGAACTATAGCAGATTACAGCTTTATTGTATTTTAGAAAATTTACTAATTTCTCTGAAAAAGAAGGTTAATCCTTAAGAATATATCATTTGTAAACATATTTACAATTAACAAAAAATATTTCTCTATATGGAAAATCTTTATAGTCTTATACAGCCTTCACACTAAAGTGATCTGCACAAACAATTTTTGCCATATTGAATTCTGAGTTTTATCTACAGTGCTATTTTATATCAAGCATCACTTGCATTAATGCTAAATTCATTTTGGCCTCTTAGGGGTAAATCTGAACCATTCTTTAGGGATGAATGATTATTACAACTTCAGTTAATTTCAAATACAAGAAGTATGAATTCATCATAAAACAAGGTTCAAAACTATATAACATTGGTCTTGAGAAATAAACATCGTTTTTTTTTTTTGTTCCACAAATTTCCAAAAATCCTTCAAGGTGATCATTGTTAGTCTGTTTTATCCACCCCAAAATCAGCTAAAACATGTTTGGGATCATTGTCCTGCTATGGAACACAGAGTTGGGTTCAAGTTTCAACCATTTTGTTATTTATTTGTAGTGAAATAACTTAAAAAATCCTCCATTTACAATACAACAGCCGGTTTTTCATTGCATACTGGTGTTGCAATGAACAACACCAGTATTGAGTTTGAGTTACTTTTGATCCACCTAATATTCTTTCAGTTTGAATACAATTTACAACAAATATTTAAACCTTGAGCAGAGTACCTGATAGGTCTCCATGCTAAGATGACCAGCAACCCTCTGGATATACATCGAAGACTTGAATACGTCTCCAATCAGTCCTTCCACCAGTTCATAGAGACCGTCTCCTGCGTCTCGGTCAACTGAAGGATTAAAACCTAAAACTGAACCATTCAGTAATAACTGGGCTTCAAACAGAGGAGGTTGAGACGGCCAAATTTCCATATTGTCCACAAAGAACTGAAGAGAGTGGTTGATGTAGTTGAAGAGCCCTTCGACTACCAACTCGTCCATATATTCCAGGTAGAACCGCCATCCTTCTGAAGCAGGATCAGCATGAAAAAGGACCATATTCTCCTTGCGAAATGTAAGACAAATAGAATTTTAGCAAGACATTCTATTTTTGACTCAAAGTAAAATGATGAACAGAAGATACACATTAGTTTAAATGTGCTTTAATTAAAGACGACTCCACAACTTGTTAGTGCTTGAAACCCCACACACCTGTATCAGCTGATGAATGAATTCCCCATCCCTCTTCATGGAGTTGTACTTCCTGCTTACATAGTCCAGTTTGCTCTCCAGTTGGATAAGGGAGCCTTTCTTGTTGTCCTTTCTGCAGAACATGGCCTTCTTGCTCCAATCCTTTATCACTGATTGAATTGTATCAAAATTTTCCTTGGCTCTGCTGACTCGATATGCAAGGTCTTGGACCAGGTGCTTTGTGCTTTGAATGAACCTCCAGCAATCCTGATCCTGCCATGTCAAGCTGGTCTCTGCTTTTGCTAGTTGCAAGTCTATGGAGACGAGCTCAGCTCTGACGAGAGGAAGTTCCACCTCCAACACGGTCGTCTTTAGTTTGTTGTAACATTGTACCACCAGCTGTAAACTGTTGAGATACTTAAACACAACAGAAAAGACGTGCAGCTGTTAGGGTGTATAGAGCACCTTGCAAAAATACGAATGTTTTTAACCTTTTACAAACATTCGTATTGCTGCTGTAGAAAATAATTATAAAGAGAAGGGCAAAGAAAACAGTGCTCTATTTTTTTAGGGTTAAAAAAAATAAAAATCAATTAAAAAATGGGACATGCATTTGAATAATAATTCTACTTGATTACAAATGTTCTTTAAAAATGTTTGCGGTTTTCACTGACCAGGTGAAAATCTTATGTGCTTGCATAAAAAGAAATTGCACAAAGTTGGACTCTATTAAATTAAAGAGACAATTTGTTGCTCTGGACTTTGTGTGTAGTTATTAATGTATGCACGCTAAAAACAAATCTTTATTTGTAAAGCCTTTTAAAAACCATATATCACTGCAGTTCGACCTTACAGTTCTATATGAGTCGATCAATCACATCTAAATAATCTAAATAAACTACATTGACGTTTATGGCCTAATTGTGTCAAAACATAAAAAGGTTTGAAACATGAAAGTGAGCGTGAGTACTTTGTGCAAAACAGTAAACATCTAATAAGTGTGACAAATTGCTTGTTATTTAACTCAATAAAGCAGGCAATGTGTAAGGAAGTGGAATGCATGTTTCATCTCACCTTTGTGAAAATGTCACGCTTGTCGAAAACGGTTATTGCAGCCGTAGGAATGGTTTTCTCACCGAGTGTGTGGATGTACTTGACATCTTTCAAGATTTCAGCAAGCTGAGGAGAGATAATTACAAAAAAATACACAAGATAATGATTTTTTTAAAATAAAATATTAAGATACAATGTCTATGTGAGATTAGAACCTCAAGAAAATATTTACAATTAAATGTGCTCCTAAAAATATTGAACTGATTTTAAACAGTTTAAGGGGACCATCAGTTCATGATATTTTAAGAAACAGACATTTTATTGTCTCGTATCAAGTCTTACAGGGACCTTATGCCATTTACCTTTGGATTGAAGTTGACTGAGATCAATCCAGATGTGGGATTTCTTGAAATCAGAGTCTGGTTGAGGTTGATCAGGCAAGTCTGTTCCAAGCCATTACACCAGTCTCTGTAAATGTCTTCTTCATACTGGTCCAAGAGACTCACCATGTCCTTATGAGTGCTGTACACATTCACCATCTCTACATGTTGTGAAGACCTAGAATGATTATATTAAAAAAACACAATGTCTTGTCTATTTCAACAACCACATAAAGGTTTATTGTCATATTTTTACTGACATATTGAACAGTAATCTGAATTGTTCCCATGGTGTTTCAATGCGTTCTTTGAGCATTTTTGCCCACTTTAAAGCTCCAGATGTGTGTGCCATATTCTTCATCACACCACTGTCCACCTGTAAAAAAAAAAAAAAAAGGAGAAAGAAAAGCTAAACAAACAGTTTTATGTCATTATGTCATATTTAATTTAGAATGCTAATGAATTTTTTGAGGGGGAAAAAAATTACCGGATTGAGCTGAGATTTAATCATAAATTTACAATTCTCCAGCTCTTCTTTGAAATGCTGCTGAAGTAGAATAAAGGATGGACGAAACAACTGTCGGATTTGACTTCTTTCCAGAAAGGGCGCAACAATTGTTAGCATCTAAAAAGAAATGCCATTGTCTTGTTTAACTATTTTTATTAAATAGCCACTTAATAATCATGTGTTTAAGCAATAAACAAAAACATACTTTTAAAGCTGATTCCAGTCCGGCGCAATCCTTGAAAGCCAAACAAAGCAAGTTGGCAAAGCGAAGTTCAAAGTCTGCAATTCGTCTTTTGAAAGTGTTATAATCATCTTCAAAAACCTTACGCCAATAAATAGAACAAAAGGTCAATGAGAAAGAAAACAGAATATATTTATGAACTGCAACAGTTTTCATGCATTGATCTTATTTATGGACTGTTTGGATTTATTTAAATCAATTCCAGTAAAAACAAATAGACTTTTTTTCTTTTTTTTTGTTTTTACCTGAGAGGTGAGGTCAAGTGGATTGTATTTACTGTACTTTAACACCTGGCAGTGGTTGTGGAACTCATTGTATATCTTGGCTACTTGCTCACTGTAGAACCTTCCTCTAATGCCACCGAGCTCTAGCTTCTCCATCATTTGGAATCCCAAAATAGTTTCAAACAAGTTCTACAAAGAAACAGTTTGAAAAGTAGAAAAATCACAGCAAAATATGAAAGCTGAAAGCAAAACTTAAAAACAAGAGGAAAAAAAAAAAGACATCCTCTTACCTCCAGCTGAAGCATGCGATTCATAAATTGGTTGTAACGTGAAAAAGCCATGGCAGATGGGAAATCCCAAGGCGGATGTCTCTTTTGCATGGCTAGCTTCTCCTTCTGGGCCTGGTAACTCTCTCTGACACATTGGAGAGCTTTCACTGCCTTCTTTATCATTAGCAGACTTTCCTCTGTATCCTCTCTGTGTAGCAGATCGTCAGGGAGGTATGCAGAAGCCTGTAATGAGAAAGTTTACATATATTTACATTAAAACCCGCAGCAAAAATTCCATGGTTGGAGTTTTTCAGAAGATTGATACCTGCTCAATGAACAGATTACAGAGTTCCTGTAGTAACACTACGATGCGAGCCGGTCTCTGATAATACTGGCAGTTGGTCCAGATGAGGAATAGTGTATGAAAAACTGCAGGGGTGCATTTCTCCATATCAATAAATCCATTATTTTTCAGCTGAGACAACTGTGCATCTAGTGGCTGTAGATACAAGTCAACGTCCTGGGCTTCTTTAAGGGCTTTTCGTTTTGATTTTGGAGAAGAATAAACAATAATTTTTAACAAAAACAAGAATGAATGTAACATGTTTTTGTGATCAAACCAAAATGGCCTTAAAAACAAACCAGATACAACTTACCATTAGACACATTTCCTATTAGAGTGTTGATAGCTGGATGGTAGCTGCTGTCCATCACCTCCAAAACTGTTGCCATAATTTCAACACTGGGACTCTGTAGCTGTTAGTAGAAGTTCCACAAACTTAAATAGGAGCTGCATGAAATTGTATTTTAGCCAGTAGTAGGGCACACAATCATACCTGATGATGAATACCCTCAAGATTGCTCTTTCTGGAAGCCCAAAACCTGATTTCTACACCAGGCTCTGGGTTACAGCCTGTCTGTAGGAGGTCTGATGAGTCCTGCTTTAAGATTTTCTGAATCAAACTGCTCCAGATGATAACCTGGGTCTCAATGGTATGAGCCAAAGTCCTGTCGTAGTTTTCATACCTTTGAGTGGAAAATAAAGATTACTTGAGACAAGGACTACACTAAAGACCCAGTATCTTATTAGTGCGTCCTTACATTTTAAATGTGTTGTAGGATTTTTCCATCCAGCCCATTGTCGTTGGAATAGGGAGGACGGTTTTTCCTAAAACCTGCCCTCGTACAACGGATGTCATGCTGCACATCCTCTCTACATGTCGACTGATGTCTTCAGAAATCAAAGTTGGCCACATGGGGTGATTTTTGCCATTGGTCAGTAGTGGACCACATACCTTGCATAAAATCACAGAGTCCAGAAAAAATGTTAGAAACTCTAAAACTCCAAATGTGTAAATCTAAAAGAGACATAAGCTACTGGACCTTGTGGATGAATGCAAATTGATTACATGCTTCTCAGATTCTTATTTGTAAATAACAACAATAAAACCATCCATTCATCTTCTTCTCAGTTCTGGACTACTTTGTACTGATCTATACAATTTTAATAGTTTAAGGGCTGCACAGTGGAAAAATGTTTTTTGGTTATTGTATCAAAAACACAGCAATCACCTGTTGTATAGCACCTGATAGCTGCAGCAGAGGCGATGAAGACAGGAGACCAAAATTCAGAAGCCTTCTGTAGTTCTCGGTGTCAATAGCAGCAGGTCTCTTCTTGAGAATGTAGATTTGTCTGCTTTGAGCAGCAACAGGTTGGACCTGCATATGAAATAAAAGTGAGACTTTGAGGAAAACGCTGTCATAGAAGTTGTTTTTATTTTTTTAAACAAGCTATCAAGATTGTAGGTCAGCCTTACCTCATTTGAAGCAAGCACACAGCGTTTGCTGGTTGATGAGAAATATAGGATTGTCTGTTTCTGGAAGAAGTCCTGGAGCAGTGCTTGAAACTCTCCGTCTGCAGCACACTGCTCCCATGCTTTTCTCTGCAGCTGCAATAGAAAACACACTTTCTCCCCAACGAACTTGACTCTGACGTCTTCAAGAAAAGATGGCACAATTAGACTTTCTTCGGCTGACATGTCGTGTCCCCGACCATAACAAGCTGAATTCTTGCTAGCCCCACACCTCCTGACAATATATCTAAAAGAACCAACGCGTTTGCGGCAGTTTCGGGACAAGCTGTCAGTAATTTAAGCGACTCGGTGTCCGAAGGAAAACTCCAAGTTGCTACCATTACGTAGAAAAAAATGGCACGAGCTCTTACGTGGGTTTAGCATTGCGTTGCCTAGCAACGCCCACTATCTGCAATCACAGCCAGCTATTCGGCTGAATAGATAGAAACAGTAAACAGCCACCTGCCCGTAGTAACATTTTAAATCAATTCGTCATTTATTTCCAAATAATAAATCAGTTTATAGTAAAAGACTGAACTGAATCTATATATCAAAGGAGCATTGCTATATTTTCCAAGCAAATAGTCCCATTTTAAAGCACCGTCAAGTAATGTTAGCTTTAACAACTTCTTACATAAGTGACAAAAACAATAGGCATTTAATACTGTAAAGTTGGTTCTTCACAAAAGATACCAGAAAACATGCAAGTATACAACAATTCAGGACAAAATCATATTTTATCCGCAGCAAATGTTCATAGACAGTTTGCCTTAAAAGCTAATATTAACACTATCAACTTAGGTCATTATTTACAAGATGTTTGACTAAAGCTTTTTGAGAAAAAGCTATAAGCATATAACTTTTTTATACTTTTCCTTTAAAAACGCAAGTTAGAAAATTGTGCAGTACATTTGTCATCAGAACCTCTGAAACAATACTATGTATAAACACCATTCAAAGAAATTACAATCATGTCTTATATTTTAGAGAATGACATTTTTGCCTATTGTAAAATAGCCCAATGCAGTGATATTTAAACCTTGTTTTTGTAGCTTTTGCTGAATTTCCTCTGCAGTCTCAAG
Source organism: Poecilia mexicana (assembly GCF_051168715.1). Taxonomy (NCBI): domain Eukaryota; kingdom Metazoa; phylum Chordata; class Actinopteri; order Cyprinodontiformes; family Poeciliidae; genus Poecilia; species Poecilia mexicana. Next base: position 18,418,068 of record NW_028263385.1, on the reverse strand, counting down.
TTACTTGTACCTCTAACAGGTTTTCTGCAGGTCACCTGCATAATAATCAAAGGACAAAATAAAAAACAGGGACATTCTCAAAATATATAAATAAGATATGCATGTTGTGGGAAAACATTCAGGAAGATTAGAAATAAGGAAAGCTTCAATTGATCACCACAAACATAAACCAATACAATGTGACCTCAGAATTACACACACATTTTGTGGTGTGAAAAGTGTTTGATTAATTTCCATTTACCTTTTTTTCTTGCGTGTAAATTACAGTGTTTCAGAACATCAAATCAATTTAAAGATAAATCAAAGACAACATGAGTAAACACAAAATGCAGTTTTTAAATGGTGTTTCTTATGAAGGGAAGAAAAAATCCAAACCTACTTAGTCTTGTGTGGAAAAGTGATCATAACAACGTAGTCAAGCTTCTTATTCAAATTGGTAAAAAGTCTTCTAAAAGGTAGGTCAGTGGCATGTGGAGGCAGGTGGACTTAACTAGACTTTGTTTAGCAAATAAAATATGTGCTTAGGGTATATGCCTTGTGCTGGCTCTGTAAATTCAAACTGTATAAATCTAGGATATTCAGTAAAAAAAATTCAGTATTATTCTGCTTTCAAATGCATACCCTATTTTGAAGTGTTCTGTTGCATTTGGGAGAGAGAATGCACTTGATTTACAGGTTGACAGTTCGACCTTTCAGTTGCCTCCATAAATAGATAAAAAAAGAGGAGTGGTATATTAAACAATCCAGTTGACATATTTAGCAATTAAAGCAAAACAAATGTAGTTTTGAAAAAACATTAAGCACAAACACCAACTTAAAAATCTAGCACATCCTTATCCTTTATTGGTTTCATTCTGTTTGGTGAAAAACTAGCTTGTACATATAGGACAAAGGGGGGTTATCTGAGTTTTTAAGGTTGTCATTTTTCAGTGTGGGTTGACTACCTGCAGAGGGTGCCACTTTCTCTTTTCACAGATTTTATGAGACATGAACAAATAGCATGAAAGCACAGCAATTTGTCACTTGTGTTTTTTTAGGTAGATTTTATGTGGATAGATAGATAGATAGATAGATAGATAGATAGATAGATAGATAGATAGATAGATAGATAGATAGATAGATAGATAGATAGATAGATAGATAGATAGATAGATAGATGGATGGATGGATGGATGGATGGATGGATGGATGGATGGATGGATGGATGGATGGATGGATGGATGGATGGATGGATGGATGGATGGATGGATGGATGGATGGATGGATGGATGGATGGATAGATAGATAGATAGATAGATAGATAGATAGATAGATAGATAGATAGATAGATAGATAGATAGATAGATAGATAGATAGATAGATAGATAGATAGATAGATAGATAGATAGATAGATAGATAGATAGATAGATAGATAGATAGATAGATAGATAGATAGATAGATAGATAGATAGATAGATAGATAGATAGATAGATGTTATATGAAGAAAGTTGGCTGGTGACTGAGAGTGCTACATGCATCTATTGTTTGGTGAACTCTCGTCTATAAAATAATTGATCTCATTGACTAAATAATAGCATCTTGTCACTTGTATTCCACCTGTGTTCTCCATGTGTTGGTGGCAAATAATAGTCTACAAGTGGTGAATTGACGCCCATGCAGCAGCATAATGAATGCTAAAACCCACAGTACTGCGTTTTCAAAACTGAGAGTGGGATCTCTGCTGGCAGATCTTGCCAAATCCTCAGAGATAGCGTTAAAGCTCCTACAGGGTGTTATGTAAGCCCTGGAATTAACAAATTTGTTAGCCCACATACCCGAGGGCATCTGGTGACAGATACGGTGTCCTGAGGGAGTCCTGAGGGAGCAACAGTGGAACAGACGGCCGTTTATCTTGAAGGGCTTGTTTTTAAGAGTTCCTCTGAGAAACAAAGGCTTTAAGGGCACTCATTACCTAACAACTGGTAGGTATTACACCACATGGCATTCATTAGTGTTAGATTCATTCTTATATTAAGATTTTCAGTGAATTAAATTAATACAATTATTTTTCAACTACAGTAAATAAGTTGGAAAAACTCCTATATGTGACAACAAAACAAACAAAAAAAAGAAACACAATAAATGATAGGATTTGGTTGAGGCCAGTTAGGAAGCAGATCACTTGGGATGGCCTGGCCACTTGTGTTTAAGGGTTAGTTCATCCCATTTAATCAGCATCCTGAGAGACTGGCACTGCCCCCATGCCATAAAGCCCAGCGCTACTCTGGGTTCCTCAAAATGGAGGGAAGTCCCAGCAAACAATGTTACTGTCAATCAGCCTTAACCTGAGGTGGGTCCTTTATTCCCTATATAGTATACTTGTGTAATCATTCACTCCATAAATGCAAATTACTCTTGTTGTGACAAACACTGGGTAAGGATGTAAAAAGCAGTGTTTTTCTCTTTCTCTCTCTTTTTTTTTTTTTTGCAAAGTAAGTAGTGTTTATGATACCGTACCCAGATGTACCCAGAAATTGGGCTACTACTACTCTTGTTAAGTCACCACTGAACCTGAAACTACATGAGAAGTTTCTTATCTTGGTTGAGGAGAAAAGAGGTGGAATGTTGCTGAGTGATTCAATTATTATTTTTTGTTTTTTTGATTCAGATGTAAGAAAATGTTATTCTTCATTTGAAATCAAGATCTCTGAGTCTGGAGGATGGGTAGAGAAAGGCAGGATCCAAGTTGTTTGAGATTCAGTGGGAAGTTTCCACAATCACTGAAGATTTAGGAAGCCATGACATCTGCTGGTGTAAATCCAAAAGTACCAAAAATTGGTTTATTTAAACATGTGTTTGATTGGCAGCAAATATCCCCCTAGAAAGACTGTGGAGCATTGTGAAGAGGAAGATGATACACCAACAACAATGCAGATGAGCTGAAAGCTGCTATTAAAGCAGCCTGGACTTTCTTAGCACCTCAGCAGAGGATCCCAACCAAGTACTGAGTGCACACATTATACAGTACATGGTTCTGCTTCTGTTTAGGTGGACATTTCTGCTTCAAAAATCCACCTTTCCATCGACTTTGTCCAAAAGTACAAAAATTAAAAGGAGTAAACACTTGCAACATTTCACTCAGGCTGGAAGAATCCATGTCATAAAATCCATGTCAAACTCGTTTCATTTGAATTTGTGTGATGAATTAATTCCCTGATGTTATTCTGATGTACAAAAAAAATGAAGATGCGCATGACATGAAAATGACACCACAAATCTCACTTTAGTTGCAAAAACAAATTCCACTTGTCCCTGTAGGGAGAAAAAAAAAAGCTCCTCTTGGTCTAGTCGTCTATACTCTGTGCTGTTGAAAACACATTTTTCTAAAAACCCCTAACAAGATAATGAAGACACAAGAGATCGCTTCCTGCAATTTGCAGTAGCTCTTCCGCTTCGCTTAGACCATAATTTGTACCTGTTTGGATGGCGCAAGGAGTCAGTGGTTTGGGGTTTGTAACAGGGAATGTCCCAAGGGGCTCTGTCAGTCCAGCACGATTATAAACGACAAAGCAAAGTGAGCCTCCTTGGCTGGGGCTTCCTCTGGGGCTTGAGCGGCATTTGCAAAGCGCGTGCCCTTTTTGATTTCCTAATCCCTGCACGGTAGGAGGAATGTTGGCTCTGTCCGTGAGGTATTCTGCTCACAAGTCGTGATTTATGCTCAATGGTAAGAGGAGCCCAGGTGTGGGGGAGCATCTGTAAAAACTTTTAATATGCACACCGCGTGTTCTCCAGCAGGGGCCTAGATCCCCCAGTAAGTAGTGTTGGTGGTGGCGGCTGGGGGTAAACCAGTCAATAAATGATTAAAATACACCTGAGGCCTTACAGTCAGATGGGTATTTTACAGACATGCGAGAAATTCCTCTGCAGAAGAAGTAAACAAGCAGCTCATTTTTATTTTTGCAATGAAATTCTTGATGAGATAGATGTAAATCTTTGGATATTTATGATAAAATGTCCTAACTGCACATCATGCTCATTGTTTTTTTTTAATTATTGCATTGTTGACTGATCAATTGCACAGTTTAATTTGAGGAGGTCGACATTTCCTTGCACCATAATAAAAGTCTCAGCATAAGGACAAGAGTGTAAAGGAAATATAGTTAAAAGAGAGATGTGGTTTTATTTCTCTTTGTAATCATCAATTTATTTAATTTCAATTAAAATTTAGGAAATCCTTTTTGGGGAAAAATGATTGGAACTCAATAATTCACTTCATTATAAATGCTATATAAGTGTCAAACAGCCAAATTGTCTGGCTGGCAAGCTAATGGTCTAATGGTTGTGTGAATTCCTATTTCGGCTACACTTGTCCGACATATAAGTTAGCAATATAAACTTACAATTACTGCCAGTCTCCACACACACTAGGCTGCAGAAGTTCTCTGACAATGACTATAATCTTCCATTTCCCCCAATAGGGTCATAACACTGAAGAGGGAAACAGATGTAGCTCATCATTAAAAGTGATGACACTAATTATGCCATAACTTCCAATCAAAATGGAAAAAAAAATCTATTCAAAGATTTATTTGGATTCCTTCCTGCCAGTGAGGCAGATTTTGTCATGACATGACACAGACAACTTCATGTGCGCTAACAACCCTGCTGCCTTTCTAATAACAGTGATCCGTGTTAATCACCCACCCTTCCCTTTCCGCTTTTCATATTTCTCCTGAGGGCTTTACTGTATGACTGCACAGACTTACCTGAATGCGTCCGCCGCCTCATCTTCTAATGGCTGCTTTGGACTCCACCCCTTTACTTTTACTCTGAGGCTTGTTACCTTTAAGTTGTCTAAATGGTTCCTGGAAGTGGATTCACCTTTCAGCTTGAAACTTTACCACAAATCCCCAAGGATGAATGTTTTTGTTTCCCAGCATTTTATTTAAATAAATGCACTTTATTAACAAAAACTACAAACTATAGTATGAAATGTATTTCTCTCAGACTCCAGAGCTACGGAAAGCAAAAACACAAATTATTTGTTGTGCAAAATCACACAAATGAGAAACATGTGAATCCGTTCTAAGAGTTTAAAATGCATGTCAATTCCACAAACGAGCATCCAAGACTCCATTTGTCTTTGCTGACCTTTGCCCAACCGTGAAAGAAAGGTTTTAAATACTTCTTTAAATTTTCATTCTTGCTCATTCCCAATATTGTCACCAAGCAAAATTATAGAAATTCAGAAGTATTGACCTATTAAGAGATTTTCATTTCCTCTAGCACTGATTTACTTGTAAAATATGTAGAGATTTAAAAATTGAAATGCATTTGTGCTTTTAAAAGTGTTTTGAGTATAATATGTACCAATGACATATAATTCTTATCGATCAACCAAGAAGTTGGTTTTACAGGAGTCAATTTGTACTCATGTAAAACAGGTTTTGTCAAGTTATTCGTATTCCTAGAATTATGAAATAATAATTTGCTCAATTGAAGACAAATAATTTTGACCAAATAAAATTCAACAACACTTTTTGTTCAATTCAGATGATTTTTGTCCTAAATATAGAATATATTTGTGTTGATTTTTAATAAATTTAATTGTAGATATGCATTAGAATTCCAAGAAAGTTCAAGTTCTAATTGCCTTAATGTAATATGAAATCATACGTTTGTGATAATTGTCAAGACGTAATTCTTAAGAAATTGCTAAAACCTTTTATTTTATTTAAGTTGGTTAAGCGGCTCTAGTTCCCTAAACCATAAAATAATTTTCTTTCTGACTTTATGCCTTAAAATATACCTTCTCAGGGTTGCGTTGCAGATTCATTTAGTCCTTACTGTGCCATCCCCCTGTTCCCTCACTCTCTTTCCTCCTCCTTCTTCTTTCCCATGTCCATTAGACCTTGCAGACTAATCGAGCAGCACCAATTGCTCCCGTGGTGAGATCATTAAGTAAATTATTTTAAGATCAAACGGTCAGCAGCCACAATGAAGTCTTGTGTAATGGTAAAAGCCTCAGAAGCTTCCACCCACCCCTCTCTCAAATTAAAGCCCAGTGGGGAGAGCTCTGTACCTCTCAGGTGGATGCCCCCAACCATTAGGCCTTTTAGCTGCAGGCTAAGGTAGGACCCACTAATTGGTCCTTTGAACAAAACTAACCCACTGACAGGATTCGACTTGCATGCAGCTTAACAGTACAAAATTGTTCCTGGCCGAAGACAGCAGCCTTAGTCCGCTGTAATGGTTGACATATAGAGAGACAGCAAGACAACAGCATATAGGTAATAATAATATTTAATCTAGTATACAAGGGTAGAAATATATATTTTTACAGTTTGGCTTTTTTATTTGCCATACGTTTGAGAGAGGGGTGGGTGGAGAGACAGTTGTGAAAAAAAAAAAAAAAAGAATCATGGTTTTACTTGCGGTGGTTCCAGTTCTCTGCCAGTTTTTTAAAAAAATGAATGGACAGATATGTAAACCATAACAAGTCTTTCAGCAAACATTTATTTTAGATCCTCCTGCTTCGTAGATTCTGAAATATTTTAGTCAAAGTTAAACAAAAGGCAGCTAAGAAACTGAGTATCCCAGCTAAGTATTAAAAAGTTAGGGCTAAAGGTTGAACATCCACTAAAGAAATAAAGAATGTTCTCATGTAAAAACAGATTGCTTTTTCAGTAGCGTCTGATTTGTCACATAGCTGATGCTCTTGTACGAGCAAAGTACATAGTAAGAATGAAGTTGCTGTGATGTTATTTTGTTGTGAAACAAGTTCAAATTAAAGTTTTTCAAATACTAATATAAAAAATGTATATGATCAAAATCAAATATGACATTACTTTCTTAAATTAAAATTAGTGGCTGTTCATACAAATACATTTGTTGCCTGGGGCACGGCCCAACCCCATCCAAAATTTACAACCGCTAACTAACCAGATGAAAATCATTCTGTAAAAATAAACTTTAAAAAACAAACAAAATAGCAAAAATATGAAACAGTTTTTAGGTAACTTATAGGAAACATTAAGAACTAAGTAATAAATCTTATGTTAATTATTATATACTGTTTATATGGATGATTCATGCTTTTCTCAATCTTCAGATGCATTCAACAGATCAAGATATTATTGAAAAGTCAATTTATTTCAGTAACACTATCATGAAGTGAAACACATTAGAAATTAGAGATTAATTAGACAAAAACTACTGTTTAAACACCTTTATTTCTTTTAATCACAATGTTTTTCTGCAGCTAATAGAAGCACAACAATTAAAATTAGAATACTATAAAAAAACAGGAGTGTGAGATTAAGGAAAAGCATGTTTAATACCTAGTTAATATTTTTTTTTCTTTTTATTTTCAAACGACTTTTGGGGATGTATCTTCCAATTTATTTAATTATAGGTGGGTTAAGTACAAAGAAATTCTTTAAACTGTTATTTATTTTCCTCCCCACAAATAGAATTGTTTCATATTTGTCTAAAAAAAAAAAAAAACTACTGATCTTAAGAAGAAAATTAGCTGTATTTTCTGGCAGTGCTTACACTGTGCACTCCACAGGGGGAGCGCCCTGCCTCAGTTTCTTAACATGCAAATGCCGCTAACACCCCACCCAATGTGCCGTGCTGCCCAAGGCAAAAAGCCATATCTCCCATATCAAAAACAGCTACTTATTATAATGTTATCACAGTATTATTGTTCAAGTGTAATCTGAAAGCCTTGTATGACTTCATGTTTAATTACATGGGTGTAAAAACAAAAAAGACATCTGATCAGGAAACAAAGGAAGAAGTTAAAAGCATTATATACTTGAAAACTATGTGGGTGAAAAAAAGGGTCATTTAAATTGATGTGTATGTGATATACAGGCTGCAGAAAAAAACCCATTAGAGAGCGATTATTCACAAAGTGTTATCTCTGGATAAAACGTCTGACAGTTTTGCTCTTAGAAGGTCAAAGTTTTACTTCTCTTAACATAATTAGGAGCATGTACAGTATGTTCATGAAAAGATCACTTAATGTATACATGACACTGAAGTGCATCTGCTCATGTTGGCCTTCTCAAGTGACTTTGTTTGCTATAAGGTCATTTCACACAAAAGGTTATGAAGCTGTGGACGGGGTTAAAGGCTTAATACTCAATAAAACATTAACTCAGCAAGACTGAATAGTTTCCTTTTTTTTCTCCCCCTCCCCACAGATAAAGAAGTGTTGAAAGTACAGTAACCGATGGTGTAGGAGATGGAAGCCAATGCAGCAAAGTGACTGTGAGAGTGATTTATCCACCTTTGACATGAAGCGTCACTATCATCAATCACAGGGTTTTAATTAGTGATGGCTCCCTTTTGTGGCTGAGAAATGTGCATGTAATTCAATTTGGGACCTACTGCTGGTTTGAAAACCCCACACTGAGATTCACTTTAAGTTTATACACTATTAGAGTGCTTCCTATTGACAGGCCACTCAATTCTTTGCATGACATGAATGAGCAGCAGTGCAGTTAGGAACATCCTGCTTCTATCTTGATTTAACTTATAAGGTAAATCTAATATTTTCTGTATGAATGAATGTAATTTCAAACTTCATTCTGAGAAAAAATGTAAAAAGTATTTCGTCTCAGAATGAAGACATTTTTAAAAGTCGTATCTTATTCGTAGGTTTAGGATGCAGAATGGTATAACTGCACAACATACATTTAAAGAGTGATGCTTTCACAGAAGGTGATCTCATTTTAGTTCATATCCACAATAAGCCTTCCATCCATCATTTAAATATGTTTTTCCTCTGATTTACACTTCAGTAGGGATCTTAGCAGATAACAACTAATGCAAATAAATTAAAACAATAAGAGCTTTGAGAGTCAAGGATGCCCATAGGGATGCTAAAATATCGACAGCAGTTATTTGGTCATCAGAAAACACTTGAAAGTATTTTATCTGCCACATGCTAATGTGTGTCAGTGTAATCATGTTTATTTCACAGCAGTCATCCACTTCATTGTCAAATAAAAGACTTCTTTAACATCTGAAGTATTGCTTTGTGTTGTGAAGTTGATCTCCACAATGCCACACCAAAGAGAAGAAAAAAATAGAAACTCTAACTTTCCTTGTTTTCAACTGATTAAATGTTACACCATGACAGTGAAGTGAAAACAAATGGATAGAACAAAGAAAAGAGAAACATAATAAGTAATTGAGTTGAGTTAGTAATTTTGATAAAAGACTACATTTTTATTAAATGACCATGTTAATTGTTTTATAATTAATATAAGTATCATCATTTCAAGTTTCCATTCTATGGTGAAGGTTTTATTTTGTTAGGGTTCTACATATATAATTTACAAAACTCTTAGTATGAAATTAAAATACTTGAATATACTCACATGACAAACAGCTAAATTTCTAAACTTCTACACATAGTATGGCCAAGTGGTCAAAACAGGATAGACTGAATTGCTTGGAAAAAAGGGCAGAAACCCCGCTGATGGAGGGCTTCAAGCTTCCCAAGTAACCAGCATATTGAGCTGAGTGAATCATGACCATCATCCATGTAGACTGAGTGTAACTGTTATAACTTTATTTGATTTTGAAACTCCGAGACACATATACAATTAAATGACATTGTTGTCAAACAAATTTGTTAAATAATTCGGACTGAAACATTTTTTAGGAAGAGGTGTATTCAGACTCTAGTATTCAGAATTGTTGCTCATTTGGAGTGCCTTTATTGCTTTTCTTTTTATTTCTTTTATGTATTGGGTAAAAAAAAAAAAAAAAGAAGGTACCTCAACATGCAAAATACAATCAATACAATCAGATCATTTACTTTTATTATCAGGTAAATCATTGGTAATATCAGCCTTACGGTGTTGCTGATCCCACAACCTGATTGTGTCTGTCCATGTTGAAATTTTCAGATTTAATGTTGTTTTTGTTCGTGGGAAGAATCAGCTCCTTTACCAATCAGTTTCTTTGATTCCTGTTTTCTGTTTAACTTTTAAAGGTGTTGATTGCATTCTGCTTTTCCATCCCCCCCTGTGTGGATTGCCTCTAACAGGTACCAAATCAGTGTCCCAATTCAACGTGAGCTCATGCACCTCACAATCAAGCTGTCATTTAGTCTACGGAAATCTGGCCACGCCATTAACTGATGTGCAGAGAGGACAACATTCCAGAGTGCTTTCTGTGATTTTTTTTTTTTTGAGTGTGTGCGTGTGTGTGAGGAAAACACTGGGATTTCACCCCCTTTTGCTGATTGACCCCAATCAGTCAGAAAATGCCAGAATCACTATTTTCCAAAGCGTGGGTAACCTGATGAATGATTAGGTTGGAAGACATCAAATTTGAAAACTGCATAAATATTTATAATACCCCGATACCTTAAAAAACAAAAAAAACCAAAAAAAACCATGTATTTACAATGTGAAAAGGAATTAATATAATTAGCAGATTTCTATAGATAATCATAAGGCTCAAGCGCACTATTTTGCTGTTTGTAGAAATAGTTCTTAATATTGTGGATGGCAACTTCATTTAAACACATCACATGTATTTGCTTGCAATTCTGGGTGCAGAACAGGTCTGACTAAGAGAGCACCACTGACGCCACCCTTATGCCGTGCTGTCTGGGTCCAAAACAGGTTAAAACACCCCACCTCAACCGCTCCAGGCTTTTCCCAAGCAATAAACATATTTTAACACGATTGCAAAATTAATGCATCTTAATGCATTTTACAGATGGTCCAAAATCTGCAAGTTTAATCACACATAGTGTTTCAATTAAAATATTTGCGTCATGTTACAAATGTTTTTTTGGATATCTAAGTCAGTGACAATGTCCAGAGGCAATGAGAGGAAGGTACTTCCTATATCCTGTGGTTGATGGTGAGAGGGCCTCACCTGGGCTGTAATCACCTGAAGACTGATCACAAAGAGCCAGAGTGAAGTGAATTCCGTCTGTCCGACTTCAAACGCAGGAGGACAGTAAATCACACAGGTAGACGACACTGGGCGGCCCACCGATCGCTGGACTTCACTACTTCTGCCCTGGAGGACACAGGAAACAAGTATTCCAACAATGTCACCTGACAACATGACAGACCCATTTCAGCAGCAAAATGTTTTACGTGTCTGCCAGGGTGAGATTAGGTTCCTATCTCACTCATATGAGTCACATTTTAATACTAAAGTTATCATGTGGCGCTTACTGTGAAACTTGCTGTGGACTAAGCATTTTAACGTAGAATGGGAAGCAGAGTGTTCTGTACTCTATTCTTTGGAACCTGGAGAGACTTTACACTATGTACACTGTTTTTGACACAAGGCTTATATAGCGCAGGTTACCCTGAGCTGTCTAATAGGAAGTACTGTTAGCTCAGTGGTTATGTGTTACGCCATCTCTTTTCTGAATAGTGCATTGAAATAGCAAATGCTGACATTACTTTTGCGTGCCTCATACGGGTCTGTGCATTTTCCTTTCCAAAGAATGTCGACATGGTTCGGCACATCTGTGTTTACCTGTGTCTCTTTCCAAGGTGGAATCACTGACAGAGCTGTCGATGTCCTTTACTGTTTTTCCTTTCTCATAAAATACACTCTTGACTCTCTTATTCACTTTCCTATTTCCCAGACAGAGCCATTGTCTGAGCTATCACCAACTTTAACTTTGTGTAACCTCCTTCTTTTGACTAAGCAGTATGACTGGATTGGAGTAATTAGTATAATTTGAAATGAATTATATACTCTAATTTTCAATGTAACTGGACATGAATTGGTTCTGATTATCTTGCAAAGTGCATTGTGCTAGTGTTTATTGCACATTTGCACTAAGAATGAATTGAATCTTTTAACCATATAATTCCAACAGTATCATTTGGTCAGTTTGAGTTGATAAAATCCACATTAAATCAGTTTCTAAGAAGCTCACAAGCAATATTTAAAAATAAAATGTGGAGTTATTTTCATAACAGATTGCTAGATTGTCAATATCTACACATTGAAATTCAGAAGGTTGATTTTAGCATTTCCATTATTGATATATAAAACTAAATTTGAATGATGATCTTTTCAATCTGGCTAATTTGTATGCAGAAAAAAATGTCATACTTACAGTAAAGCAAACCCATTTGCTTTGAACTTCGGGATGCACACAAATTGACAAAAACAATGAAATACTCCAATGGTGCACAACAGCTTTGCATGAATTTCATTAGTGAATAAAAAAAAAATCAAGATAAGAGGTGCATAAGTATATTGGTTAGATGTCCAACTCTTGAGAAATCTCATCTCTGCGTATATTATGTCAGGGCAAAATGAATCAGGAGCTCAACACCAAGGTCAGTGTAATATTTCAAGGCTTCTACTTTACATGGCTGCATAGCAAATGAAGGCCTTCAATCAAGTAAGATTGGGTGGATGGACAGTAGGTGCACCAACACCTTGTGGTAAGAGCAATGACAAAGGAGTAAATCCATCAAATAACTGGAAAAAAATAGAAAGTACAAAGAATGAGGAAAAAAGATGCTGTTTCCAAGTAAACTAAAATTTATGCTGAAAAGTTAAGCAAGGCTTATGGGATTTCAAATGAATGTGAAATTAGAAACTGAAGCATTGTTTTGGATTTATTTTGAAGTAAAGTAATACATTCTCTATAAATATATTAAAAAAAATGCTAATTCCTGTATGAAACATGCTTTTCTATATAATTTTACAAGAGCATTTTTATATCATATATGCTTAGATATTCCATGTCATCGAAGTCAATTTTAGATATATCTTGGATAACAACATTGAGCCTATCCATCTTAGAGGAATACGTTTTTCTAAATATAACTCACAAACCCGGTGCTGCACTGCTTTAAGATTCAATACATTATCTTATGTGCAAAGGCTACCGAAGCTGGAGATTTTTTTTTTTTTTTTTTCCCCATCGCAGAGTGTGTTGGACAAATTAAAAGCCCAGCCAGTCAGTAAAAGACCAATTCATAAAGGTGAAAAAGTGAGGCAGCGGCTGTGACAGGGGGGACCAGTGAAAAATCTCTGCTGACCCTCTCATCCCTCTGCTCATCTATCTCTCACTACTGTCCACTGATACATTTCCCCTCGTTGATTTATGGGAGAAAAAAAATGTCACGGTGGAATGGGCTTTTGATAAAATTGTTGGAGAGATTCGGGGCAATAAATCCCGCTCTTTACATCCAGGTTGCGGCTACTTTCACATTCTCGAGTCATCAATAAGCGTCGGCCAAACATGACAGCTAATCAATAACTTTACAATATTCCGAGCAGTTTGGGAAAACAGTAACATTTATATTTAACCGAAAGCCACTAGGTCACACCTTTTTGTGCAACGCAAACAGCAAAAAAAAAGGGGAGCTTGACTGTAACTTGAGCTGAAAATATGTCATGTCGTGTTTGCATTGCCACCTGGAGAGGAAATGTTGTCTTTCACAATAACTTAATGCTGTTTGTTCAGCCACAAAACCAAACTCATAAGTATTTGCTTTTACCTTTATTTAGTATTGAAATTGTGGACAGAGGCAACCCACTGTCTTAAATTTTACCCTTAGTCTTTCAAAAAATTCTCTATGCTACCTGGAAGGGAAAACAATCCAATAAAAAGAGAGTAACAAGTTCCGTAATCCATAATCCCTCATCAGTCATGATGGAGTGTTTCTGACAGGAACTCTTCAGTCAGCCGAGTGGCGCCAGAAGGATGAGTGATTCAGCAAACCTGCCCGGTGTTGTCTCTCTGGTCTTTCAATCTTTTACGATGTAGCTAGGAGAAAAACAATGAGCCCGTTGCTCAGTACAGGTGTTTCTCAGAGGAGACGACTTGTAAAAACAGGTAGCTTTCCATTGAGACGTGAAGTGAGTCACATAAAAGGCCTCTGCTGCTGTAATAACTCACAACTTTGTGCTGGCAGTCTGCCCAAAGCCACTGAAATCACTGCAGTGTTTAATTTCCACAACAGGATAGAATTTATATGTTAAGAAAAAAAAAAGTCCCTGTGTAAGAAAAGGCATCTCAGAGTTTGCAGGTACTGTATTGGTGTTATTTGCTTACACTGCTGTGCTGATGACTTGTGCACTGTACTCCAGGGTTCTGGTGTACAGCTTACAAGTGATGTAATTTTAAAAATATTTTTGGGAAAACTAATGCTCCTTATAGTGAATTTTCAGAAATAGAGAAATAGAATAATTAATTCAAAAGTCATTGTGTGTCAAGAGTGTCATTTATACTACCGTCCATGTATGTTTTTTTTATTTATTCTTAGTTTCATTCCTAAGTGGTCTTTATGCCAAAAAAAGATTAAATTGCTCCCCTTGAATTTTCCTGATCTCAAGCTGTGCTTTAGAATGTTTGTCTAGCAGAGAACAATCCAGTACAGATTTGTTAAGTATTTTAGATTTAAATGCAGGAGGATCAATTGTTTTCTTATCTCAGGTTAAACAGTGAAATGGTCATTCAAGGCTAATTTGTAAAAGCTACTCCATTGTATTGTTTGCTGGATTAGAACCCCTGTTTGCTCTAACTTTCACCCCAAGGGTCAATGTAGTTTTTCATGTGCAGCCCAGAATTTTGTGAACGCTTTACAATAACTAACTCTGTCAGAGGGTGGCGCCAGATACAGCAAATTACAGAAATTTAGTGTTTGATTAGGAGTAGAAGAAGAAAACCATCAAGGAAACTTGAACTAGGGGTAACGGAGATCTTTTATTTCATTACATTCTTCTGTCAATACTGCATTGATTGTCATGTGAGAAATTAATTTATTCTTTCTTTTCTCTTAGTTTCTATTTCTTCTTCTTCTTCTTCTTCTTCTTCTTCTTCTTCTTCTTCTTCTTCTTCTCCCAAACAGAGTATAAACCAGTGCATTATTTTCCACAAAGAGGCTTGTACTGAAAACTCTTATTTCTTAATGGAACATGTTGGTTCTGCTTACCTAAAAGTAATTGGAATAGAGATCAGTTTGAAGGATTCCAAGGCTAACTTCAACGACGTCAGCAGCCCAATGTTAGCCAGTTGTAGCATTTCCAACGTTATGTCCAAACAAGTTGTTTCCGAATGCTGAAGGCCAATGCAATGAGCAGCTTGTCACATGACTTTCAATACAGAGACCCAAGCACAAATTCAACTGATTGTAAAACTAAAAGCAGTTTATATAAAATAAACTCTTGAGAATACAATGGTTAGCTTAAACATACAATATGTATGAGTCAAAAGAAGGAATGGGGTTCAAATAAGCAAAGGAATACATTTAGTGCTGTGAACTCAAAAGAATTATCAGTTAAAAATGCCTTTAGGCTTCCTTTTCTTACTCCACTTTTGATTGTATAACACTTTATTATTTTAATCTAATATTTTTCTTTCTGTGGAGCACCTTATGATTTTTAAAAAAAAACAAGATCTATTTAATTATTTGTTTGCAATGTAGTCCATTGTGGCACGAGAGATAAACCTCAGACTGACAAGGAGACAAACACTGAGCCACTTACGAGAACACGTCCTGAAGGATCTCTGCACTCGCACAAAAGGTCGAGAAATGCTGGAAGATGAACTTAAAGTGCTTCAGAGACAAGGCTGTCACCAGAGATGTGAAAGGAGGAAACAAAAGGCAAACAGAGACTGAGAGGCCGACTTTGTCTTTCAGATTAAAACCCGAGCAACAACCGGCAACAAAGACATTTCTGACAGGAGGAGGAAATGAAATGTTTACAGTAGAGGGGGGACTGATAAGTGAGGCCGCACAAGACATTGGAGGGGGACTTGTTTGGATTGTCTGTTTTGCTTCAGATTGGGAGTGGTCATTCTTAAAACAGGTGTCACTTCGGGGGCATTGAGAAATGGCAAGTGGTGCACTCCCCCATTTTATTTAGGCCATTTGTATGTCAACCTCCCCCCCCCCAAACACTTTCTATTCACCTCAGTGTTCACATCCCCCACATTCGTTTTGTCTTTAGAGAGAAACTGAAATACTGAGAGAGCATGTTAGTGATTATTTTCACATTTACACTGGAGTGGTTTAGCTGCAGCCACAGAGGATGCTTCTATTATGCAAACCTGAGAGACTGGGGGGACTTTTGAATTATTTACATCGGTTGTCAGAGCCTGGTGTGATTTCAAAGAACATGCACCCCAAGGCCAATTACTCTACACATGTTAGCTAGAACGAGATGAGACATTTTCTCTGTGAAAGGCTATTTTTTTTTTCCTTGATCCTTCCAGGAAGAAAAACATCATGTTAATTTAATGTTTTCAGGCCAAAACGATAAACCATCCTCAAAAAAAAAAGAAAAAAAGGTTGTTCTAGTCTGCGTAATCACGGCGCAGAGGAGCAGAGGGCACACGTCCCCTGTGCCTCGTTCCAGGGCTAATCTTTCATTTCATAGGCCATCTCTCCATATCAAACAACACAAATGGCTCAATTTGCATGACAGGATTTGTAACATGGCAAATCAGGTGTCAGACTCGATTAAACATTACACCGGCTCGCACTATCATAATCAGCTGTCTAATGAGTGTGAGAGGCTTGGATGGATCAGGGAGAAGGGCTTCTCCACGCTGCCCAGCGGGGGGCTAGTGGCTAAGGGATTAAATTTAGAGATGCGGTCCCTCCTGATGTCTTGAGGCTAGAGCTGTGTTGTGCTGTCAAGGCACACAGGACACTGACCACACACACATATCCGTTTGGGAGAGCCTCTGTTAGGATGAAACACACAAGACAGCCATGGAACAACATTTGAGGACCGCTTTTACTCCTGTGGGTCTTGAGCTTTGAATACTAATGCTCTGTTTGTTACAGAGCAGACCACACTGTGGAAAGAATCATTAGGATGTAGCAGACACCCTGAGTGATTATTAGTCTTACAACACAGGTTGAGCCATATTATTGAGCACCCTCCTCCTTGCTATCATCTTTAACCCTTTTCTTCAGTTTACAGGTTGCCACCCACATCTTCCAGCACATATTGTTTGCTGCAGAATTTGCTCTGATGCTAATTCAGCTACCAGCCGTGTGGATGAGCTTCATGCGCTGCAGCGATTTCCTTGTAAGCATCAATGCACCCTCTCACCCACCCACCCCTTCCCTGCTTCCCCCACCCACTGCCCTGCTCCCCATTCGGGTTGACCCGGGTGCTGTTCCGAGGGTTCCTCACACCCCAGAAGCTGTCAGCGGCCTCCTTCCTTCCCATGAACAGAACACACAATAGAGAAAGGGCTCCGGCTGAGAGGTTCAGTAGCCATTAACCCCTACCAGCTGTTCCTGCCGAGGGTATTCTGTGCCACAATGCGTGCCCCCCGAGGGGGCCCTCACGTCCACTAATCTAGCCATTGTTGGCGAGGAATGCTGACAGAAGAAAAGAAATTTTTCTTGTGTCCATGCAAGCGTGTGTATCCATGTGTGAGAGCCGAGAAACGTAGGGCTAATTTCTATAGTTGCCCGTGACGAAGGGGGACCATGAAGAATACCCTATTTAGCTGCATGACAAAATTCTGCTGCTTCAGATTGCAAAAAAAAATAAAAAATAAATAAATAACAATAGCAATTGTTTTCTAGTGGACTTCTTCTCACTGTCCATGACTGAATATAAACAGACCAAAACAGATCCATGTCAGGCGACTAAATACTTAAAGTAACCTTATATTTTGATTCATGGCCACAGAGTAGGAAGCATCAACAATTTCCAAAGCCAAAGAAGTCTGAGGAAAATTATTCCATTTTGGTTCCTTGGATTGAGAATATATTAACAATTAGTCCATTTCAATTAACATGGAAATTAAAACAGTATTTTCCGGTCAATTTAACCGGGTGCAGCCATTAGGGGCTTCTGGTGTGCTAAGCATGTTTGCTATTCCAGTCTATCAACATGAAAAATAGAGAGAATCATTCCTGCTGAAAAGTAAAAAAACAACAAAAAAAAGCAGTTTTGATATTCAAGTAAATTTAGCAGTCTACTTTTTATGTGATGTGAACATCAAGAACAAACACACAAAAATGTATCTAATTTAAAAAAGCTACCATGGAAAAATGAGAATTGTTGGTCACTTGTTTAGATGTGGTTTTTCATGAAACAGTGATACATGAAAACTGGGGAAACAGTTTGCACACATTTAATCTGGTTGGATTTTAAGGACTAGATATAAGTGGTAACTTTAATAGAAAAAAGAAACCTAAATGAATTATTAAAATGTACTCTCACATCAAAATATTGTTATCCCAAATTGATTTCACCCCACTACATAATTTTACTTACGGATTCAATTTATTTGATTCTGACATTTTTTTTAAAGTTCAAATTATTGAAAAACAAGGCAATTTTTTCCCCCAATGAACAAATGTATTGTTAATCAAATAAAGCATGAAAATTTGGCACAGTTCATTGGCACCAGAATTATAACACAAGCATGCAACCATGTTCAACTTTAGCAGTAGTATTAAATAATTAAAGCCTGACAATAACATAAACTCTCTCCAAACAGAAACTTTGTCAAACAGAACTTGCATGAGTTTCTACCTATTTTTTTAATACTTCAACATCTATGAAACGGTCCAGTTTGGTACATTTAATGCTTCTTTCAGACCACTGTCATGCAAATAGAATGAATGGTGATTATAACTCAATAACTTACAGTTAGCTTACTTAGAAATTGTTAGTCACACGTGCTTTTGCTCTTAAGCTGAAAACAGTTTTTAACATGGTAAGCCATATAATAAGCCATTAGTATAATTGTCAAGGTATTTTAGTTCAAATCTGTGCTTTACCAACTGGACCTTTTTTAAATTAGCACTCTGCTGAAGAAGCTAATGGATAAAGTCGACAAGAATGTTTTAAATTTAACTGGGGGTTGGTCGTTCACTACTTTGTGCCTTTGTGTTTCTGCACCCTACTATAGACTACTCTTAGGAAATAGCTATATGACTAATAAATTAGAATAATGCTTGAATTACCCAACATCATAAACTGGCCTCATTTCTAATTGATTCTTCTCATAATTTAACCACTGTCTGGAAAATAACATTACATCTTCAGTTTTTTTGTTTTGTTGTTAGACCCGTCTCTCTTTGGTTCCATTAATACATTTTCAGTGAAAATGTTTTTTAAAAAAAAGCACGTAACTTCAATTAAATGGTGCAAACCTATGCTTAGGATGCTTTCGTATTTTATTCACGATATTTTCTAAACAGTGAAATTCTTGAAGATTTCTGTCAGACAGTGATGACTTGCACACTTGTCTAGTTGATTTTGATGGAAGTCATTTTAAGGCCAATATTTAACTCCTTCATGCTGTCCGTGTAAGTTTATAAGAGAGATTGTCAGATTGTTATTCGCTCCCTACTGTGTAAAGTCAATAGCTGTGATATCAGCGCCGTTGACAGGAACAGGAAGCAGAACTCCATAGCTGTCGACAGCCTGTGGGATGCAACGTTTGCACGAGGTAAAGTAAACACAACACCCAAAGGCAGGAGGAGGGACGCTTTTAAAAAGAAGGTCTGTTAGGTACGTTTAAAAGAGAGTAGGTATTTTTCTTTGCCTGCACTCTGCTCCACAGTTTGCACTGTGTTGTGACAGCCAGGGAATCCGCGTCAGTCAATTATACGTCCCAACAGACTTTTGTGCCAATGAGTTGGTGCGGCTATCGGCAGACTTCCCCTGTCCTCCAGAAAAGATCACTTTCATTGCTTGCAGAACTAATTCAGAGCACAAAAGTGGGAGCTTCACCATTGCAGCCTCTTTTACTGCTCCTTTTGTGGGGGCTTTAGAAGTGCGCTCAAGAGAGGGCCCAGCGCTCAGGCCTCTTCATCTCCAGTCCATTGCCTGTCATTAACATACATATCCATATGAAAAGTGTGGTAAGGCAGGAACAGCTGTCCAGTAAAGAGGCAGTGATTCCCTCTCCCAAAACGCTGACAGAAGCCTTTAGCCTTCCTTGGGCAATAATAAACCAAACCATTTAAACAGTCATTCAGACAGTGAGAAAGAGTTTGGGCCCTTAGAGGTTCATTCACAGGCAGCAGTGGCTCTCGCTGGCCTACAACAAATTCAGCAAACCTCAGAGAATAATTGGAGGAAATGAATAAATGTAAATAGGCTGGAAAAAAACTGCTTTTAAAGAAGAGCTGGTGCTTATAAGTTCTGGATAAAAAAAAATGTATGTGAAACTATTGCAGGTTCAGTGGCTTCTGTTTGCTGTGCTGTGCGCGGCTGAAGTACTGATATAAAAAATGGTGCATTTGTTTGCAGAGGGAGCTTTGTGTTGAGGGCTTTTCACCCTGGGCAAAGTGACTTGGTCTGAAGGCGGTCTTAAAGAGCGAACTGAGCAATCCTCCTGTTTAAAGTCGAGCAGTGGGCATGGAGACAGAGGTTAAGTGGCTTGCCCCAGGTCACATGCGAAGTCATTTAGTTGAGGTGGATTTTCTCATCTAAACCCTCATCCACTTAGACCAGGAGGTTTTTCAACATTTGCTTTTAACTGAATTATTTTTATGGTGCGCTGTGGGTAAAAGGATTTTTCTTTTTTAAATTATGTTCATTTATCCTTTTCTCTTCTCCTTAAAATATCTTAAAATTACTCTTGACATTTCAGATATTTCCTGATGTTTAGGATATTTAGAATATGATTCAAGCTGGGAAAAACAAAATCATACATTGAAAAAAAAAACAGCGAAATGTGAGAACAAGATGCAAAAAGAAGATGAATTAAAAATAATTCTGGTTTGATAAAACTGTATTATGAATGCCGTTAAATCCTCTTTTTTTATGTTTTATCAGACTCTCCCACAAATTTTTCTCTTCCAAAGTAAAATGTAGAAATTATTTTCTAAACAAAATTTATGCTTCTGAATTTGTGTTTGGCTGTGCTTGGAGAATTTATTCAACTATGTTTATATATATATATATATATATATATATATATATATATATATATATATATATATATATATAAACTAATAAAAATGACCTTCCCTGAGAGTTGGTGGGCTTTGGGGACTTTTTTTTTTTTTTTTTTGCAATTTGCGTCCTTCCACTGAGTGATTTTCCATGCTTGAGGTGCTTCGTCCTCTGCTGAAGAAAGTTAAGGAAGAAGCCAAATCTAATGAATAAGAAAGGCCTTTCAGTTAAAAGAGATCTGGTTTGTCTCTCCATGGATCGTTTTTTATTCAGCTTTAGAAAGAGGAGGAATCCTGATTGATAAATCCCCTCTCTCACCCCCCTGGTGCCTGTGACCTCAGAGTCATCACGTACAATGCATCGCACGTTAGGTTTCCAAATCTGCAATAGGAAAATAGAAGAAGCAAATTTGTGTCCAATGAGGGAGCCTCGACGCCCTTTTGCTGCGACAATTATTCAGAGGCTGCGTGCCTCCCTTACTACACCACCTCCCGCGTGTGGATCAGCACCATCCGAGGACTATACAGTAATGGCACTTGTTGCAAGTGCTTAAAGCCATCAGAAGTAATTTTTTTTGTTTTCTTCTGGAATAGCAGCCAACACCTCAGGCCTTTACCTATAACACTCGCCTTTATGGTCTGTCCTTTATTTATCACAGTTCCGTTGTTTGTTGTCTCTGTAAACTCCCACTATTCATTAAAAAAAAAAAAAAAGGAAAAGGGGGTAGAGAGCAGAGAAAAGCAGAGCGACAGAGTATGAAGAAGCAGATCCAGCCGGGGGCTATTGTGAGGGAGCAGGGGGTAAAGGGGAGGGATTAGGATGACTTCTTGAACACATTTTCTCCCTTTTGCTGCAATTAAACAAAGTAGGCCTGTGATTAGTGCAGCGCGGGGAGCAAAGAAAAAGACACCCTTGAATCCCAATGGAGGGACCTGACTGAGCATTATTTCCTGACAATGCCTGAGTTTATTGCTGAAACCTGCTTACTCTCCTGCATGGCAAACCATGGGAACTCCAGTCAGGTGGAAACTTCTTCTCCTTTTCTTTTCCCGCTCTCGGTCGCCCCCTCCCCACCTCCGATCGTGGAAGCCCTCTAGGAGCTCACAGTATGGCTGAAGCCACACAGCTCCCCTCTAGTAACTGAGATGTTTAGGATAAGCTCTGCCCGGGTTTTGTGCATGAGCTCACACTTGTCTGCTGTTGTTCGTACACAGTTAATGATGAGCTTCCTCTGTTTTTTCCACACCCCTTCCCTCTCTCCTGTCCTCCTCCTCCTCCACCTCCTCTCTCTGCTCCTTTTCTTCTTTCTTATTTGAGGCTAAGCGGCTGTTTAAGTGGAGTGCCTCCTCCCTCTGGCTCTTGGGAATGCTCTCAAGGGGCCCTTGCCTGGCACTGTGTGCATGACACATAATGAAAACAATTTTACGCTGCAGAGGGAAGTATGAGGCAATTACGGATGTGACAGCCACCTGCAGATTTACCCCCCTGCAGGCTCCAACTGCACTCTCTCCCAACCACCATAGCATTGCTACAACCACTGCACAGTGTCACCGCACTGGTACACCCTCCTCATCCCCCCACTGCTTCATGAATATGTGATGGCTTGATGATGTTGTGAATGGCTGGGGCAGGTGAGGAGGGGCCGAGAGAGAAACTGGGGCAGTAATAAGTTGCCCAGCTGGAGATGGTGTTGCAGCTCTGTCACCCTGTGGCAGTCCATAGAGGCATCTCTCCACAAGCTCTGACCCCGGGATCAGCCTCCTGAGGGGAGCCAAGAGATGACGTGACAGGAGTGTGCAAAGCGTTCCCCCAAATCTCTTGTTGACCAATTTTACACATGAAGCCAGGCCCAAAAGCCCAAGTGGCAGGCCTAACAGAGCCCCTGATTTAATTTGATAACCTGCTTAGTGAATGTGAATTAAATGAGTATTTCAAATACAAATTATCTCCTTTCAGCGCCACGGTTTAAAGAATTACTCTTTTGGTGTGCAAAACACGTGTCTCTGGGCTGCTTCCTTATTTCACGTTTGCTTTGTTTTACGCCTCCGGCTACGCAAATCTGAGCTAGTTATTCCTGTCTCGCTCAAGTGTAGTCACGAACGAGATGATATCCAAAGCCCTCACCAAAATGTTTCGGTTCACACTTTTAAAATTGGACCAGCTGAGCCAATTATGTAATGTGTGCTTATTTTTAGTCAGGTTTTGGCGGATTTTCTGCCTCGCACTGACAAGTAAACTGTTTACTTTCATCTCATTGGATCACTGGTTCCTTTGGTACACCTCCTTACATTTTATGATACAAAGTACAAAATATGCACAGTCCTAATTTTAAGTCTAAATTTCAAATGGTAAGTTCTTCTCAATGTGATGACTAATTCTGCATGTTCTTTGTACTTATTTAAAAGTGCACGCAGGGTCAGTGCAACCCCGACAGACCGCGCACAGAGAAAGAAAAAAAAAACTTGCAGGGACCTAACGACCCCATCTCTCAAGACTGCGGGAACGTTTAAGCTTTAATTATTGCTGCCGTGCATATAAAACCTGGAGAATGTTGCAGGTAAAACTATTTATTACTAGTTTTGCCAACATTAAAATGGTGGTTCACATATTACTGATCCCTTTGGTACTTAAATAGATAGACACATATTCCTGGTTGCTTTGGTGTTGAAAAGTATATTAAAAAGAGAAAAAATATATATATTGCTGTCTTCTTGTACTGCCAATCGTAGTTCACACCACAACAATCAACAAACCCAACTGTTTTGTTTTTTTGTTTTTTTTCCACTTACAAATAGACACTAGCCTTCCATGAGAAATCACAGTCACCATTAGCAGCACTCTAATTTGCTTGTGCCTTCAGAGGACTCTAGTTGTTTTACAGCCCAAAGCTCCGCGACACGCACCTTTGACCTGCAGATTATTCAGTGAGGCCAAAGGGAGTGTTTAATGTCTACCAGTCCCCCTGTGAACTGTGTCTTGAAAGCCTGATGTGTCATTAATAGTCATGGTTTACAGCAGAGACAGCAGCATGATGAGTGAATCTCCTGCAACATCTGACACAGAGGACGCCGGCTGATAACAGCCGCGCAGCGCGCAGGCGAGGATGTCCTACATGACACAGAGCACAAGGGTATGAACAAAGACACCTGCTGGAGATGTAAACACAAAGCAAATCATGAGTGCTGATCACATGAAACACAGGTGGGAGCATGGTGAAAAATGGCCCGCTGAGAGTTGACATTATGCAATGGTTTCTGTAACCATCAATCCAATAAGGAATGAGGACTATATCCCTCCAGCGCTCGGAAGTAGTGTAATGTAATAGATGAGGGGATCAAGGTGAAACTGGAACGAATGAGTGAAAACAGCATATCTAAGCACGAGAGATATCACGGGAGACAGTGCAGACGGTAAACTAAGGAGCAAAGAGATGAGAAGTGGTAAATTAATCTCGGAGCAATATCTCACGGAAGAGAAAAGTGCACCGGTCTTTATTTCTTATAACAACTCAAGACAAATGACCGCCGCCGGTACATTAGTTCTGATAAGGGACATGCAAGAAAGACAATGGCTTTCAATTCCTGATTTAATCAACCCCTGGCATGATGTACTTCTGGAAATAACAACACAAATTAATCAGGAATCAAGACATGGAGAGAGGGGGGGTGCAAGGGCAAGTGCCTGACTCCTCTGCATGGCTGTGTGATGAAATATACATAGTGCAATAAAGGGTCCGCTGCTGGCAGCACAGCCTGCCACGAGGATCGGCACCTGTGAGATTGAAGCCGTGGACAGCGTATCGCCAAAATCCCGACTGTACTGAATTAATGAGGCCAAAGCATCAGTGTGCGCACGTTTGATCCAGGGAGTCCTAATTTATTTTCCCTTTCCAGCTCATCCTTTACAAAAATGACAGTGTCCTCTTATCGATTTTACACTCAGAGATCAAT
Organism: Poecilia mexicana; assembly: GCF_051168715.1. NCBI lineage: Eukaryota > Metazoa > Chordata > Actinopteri > Cyprinodontiformes > Poeciliidae > Poecilia > Poecilia mexicana. Next base: position 18,393,233 of record NW_028263385.1, on the reverse strand, counting down.
CAACCTTGCCCTGACTCAGAGAAAATTTACGCACCGCCCCCACTGCCCCCCCAACCCCAACCTCGATATTCCCATTCAGAGGAAGAGCTGTAGAAGACCCCCACCAAACACAATCACTCAGATATGCACACAAAAACCGCTCCCTCCTTCCTTGCGTAGGAACCTAGTGTGTTTAAAATGAGCTAATCTACAGCGGAGGAGTTCAGGCTGATTTGAGTCCTTTTCATAACATGCTGTCTGTACCACACTCCCTCACCTCGGGCGAAACACAAAAGAGATCAAAGGGAGAGCTGTTTATGTATACGAGTAACTGCACACTGACAGCTACCAGAGGATAGCGTGACTGGACTAAAAAAATAAAGTATCTCGGAGCCTCCAGACTGTCACTTTCATATTTCATACGCTGCTAAAAGATCCTTTGACGTGCTGATGAAGATGGCGACGGTGCCAGGGGCCGCTGCTCCTTGTGATCCTGGCTCAAGTGGGATGGTGGGATATTATCCGTGCCTGTCGACCTGGCACTGGTACCCAAACGCCAGCTGTACAGAGATAGCTGTGTTGACATACTGCCCCTCAGATAGGAAGAACGGTGCCAGAGATTCAGTGGTACCTGGCACTGGGCAGCAGCAGCCATTAGCCATGACCATTGCCTTCCATTGGGTTAATCCAGGGTTAATTCTATTGGCCTGTCCAGCACAGGAGAGATGGACAGACCAACAGCGATTTCAGTGCTGTGAAAATCTGCATTGTAAGTCCCCACATTTAATAGTTTGCAAAAACATTACGTGCAGTAATCTTTTTCTTTGTCAAGCAAATGTTTCAAAGTTTTGACATATACCTCACCTTCCTACTCTTCTTGTTGGAAATTATTTCTAGGTCTTTTTAGTGCTTATGAGCTGCATCCGGCTGGCTGGTTGCACACATTATATATGTCATCACTACATCTCTAAATCAATCTGAGGTCTGATTAATAGTCCCAGCACAAGTCAGGAGATGCGGGCCTGTGACTCATGGACGTAAGAGAGGCAAGCTGACTGCTGCTGCTAGCATCATGACTTCATCCCTATCACAAAACACAAGTCACCTTAATCACTCATTGAGGTGTTTTGGGAAAAAAACTGATACAAAGTCATGATGTTTGAGCTTGCTGCCTGTTTTACTCTTCCAGAGTGCCCTGTCCTTTAGATTCACTTCAGTTACTTAGCAGTATCAAAAATTACAAGCTCCTGTGTTTTCCAGATTTTGTTGTTAATTGAAATCTGAACGGCCTGATGATCAGCTTTCCACCAAACTGGTCGATGAGGCAAATTGATATATCCCACATCTGACTACTGTTATTAGCGTCTGCCACCATCAAAGCTGTACTTCATTTTCTCATATAAGCTTTTGTGATTTGATGTCTTTCTACACGGAACAGAAACTACTGCAGATATTACCTTCACAGAACGTCTCTTTGGGAAATACCAATTGACTCTATAACAGCAGGTATACAAATAACTATGACACTGGTTTTTCTTTTTCTCAAAATGTGATTTTTTTTTTTTTTTGCCTACTGAATATTCCACTCAAATCTGAAAGGTTTGATTTTCCTACATTTTTCTTGACAGGTTATTGTGGTTAGGTCTATGTATAATTCCTGTGACACCAAAATACATTGCATGTAATATGAGACTTGCATACAAAGTAAATTCTAACATCAGAAATAATTCAGTCTACAGGCAGTTGTCACTCTTGCAGCTGGCATAAATGCAAAAACAACCACATTCAACGCTTCACAAAGCTTAAACAGTAGTTAAATGCACATGATTGATAGTGTGACAAAATATTTCTATATCTAACAAGTCTCTCACATGGACGAGGTTATTATGCGCTTATTACTGTCACACGTGTCCAGGGCATAACTAAAACAGTCTGTCTTTCAGCAGCACTTTCCACACACAAGAAAAAAAAAGGGAGAACACACTCAACATCAACATCATATCAAACAAATGACACTTTATTCTGCGAAACCAGAAAGTTCATTTACAAAGGACTAGCTGCTGCAATCACTGGTCTAATGTAGTAGTGCGGTGTAAAAAAAAAAAAAAAGGGTAATTGGTTTGGTAAAGATCGTTTTCCGTCGCACCATAAAGCACTACACAATAGAAAAGGTCGCCAATTAAGCAATCATGAATACCAAGTACCATAGCTGATGAAAATAGGCCAGTGGTTTAAATAGATTTGCAAGCAATTTACCTTTTCACAATGTTGGCAATCTGATGCAATTTGCTTGCAATTTTGTCCGCTTTCAGGAGCACTCTGCGCTGACACTGAACGGTGCAAATGGCAAAGAGGACCACATAGAAAATGTAAAACTATCTTGGCCACATCAAGGTATCAGAACGGCGCTTCATCAGGAAAATTACAACAATTAGCATAAGTGCTCCAAAATCAACACTTTAAATGTCAGCGCCAAAGGTTGGTGCCACAGATGAGCAAGGGGTCCTCCAGGATGGACTTGCCATGGAACGCGAAGCAATCACCCATCATCTCTTGCTAGTGATGGCCCCACAATTGCTGTGACATTCTCTCAGGCCTGTCATTCTCGGTCACGGATGGGTTTATTTTATTTTATTTTTTCCACTCTGTCTTGATTTGCTGCCAGAATTGCCTTGCTCAGGCTTTTTTTTTTCCCTCACAACTTTATTTTTGCATAGTGGGGAACATCTATATATCTAAGAGTTTTGTAAAGAATACATTGCTTCTGAGTTAAAATTTTTATGTATTTCAGAGAAATAACCAGACACACGTAAAGTTATCGATATTTTGTACGCACATTTATTGGTATTCATAAGCAAACTACCAACAACTGTAGAGTGACTTATAGGATTTGACAATCCTGAAATTATTCAAATGTGAAATTTTACGTGCTGTTTTTTTTTTTGAACAAGGTTTCTTCTGCAACCTGTGGCTCTGAAGTCACATCTGACTCTTTGGATCCTGCACAGCGGCTCTTAATTCATCTGTACAGTGACTTTAGATATAAAAGGAATAAAAACTTGACTTTTCTGTTTTCATGCAATGTCTTTGTTGAACTTGTGTTTTCATTCATCTCTGTTTTGAAACAGAATCTAAAATCAATTGTTTAAGGGTCACTGTAGTCTAATTTAGTAGGAGTGTCAGAAAAATAGTGGTAGGGATTGTACAGATTGCCTATCCCTTGGCAAGTTAGGGAAGGGTTGAATTCAAAGCGAAATTCTGCTGTCTTAAACAACTCCAGTGGAATATTTATTAGCCGTTTCTATCAACAACTCAAGAACCACTTCCTGTGATCTGCCACCACAGAGACAGTTTATTCCCCCAGGCTGTCTCTCTGATGAGCACCATACAACCAGAGTCTTTGACTACTCCATTCAGAAACAGAATAAGCATATTTGCCTTTATAAAAAAAAAATAAAAATACATAAATGGTGTAAAGACTCATAAAATTTCACCTATGTGTTTATGAAAGACTAGAGAATCAAACAAATGTTCATTTTATTACCAAAAGGTGTTGGTTTTAAGAGGCTTTGGATTTCTTGCTTTCATGAATTTGATTAAAAAGTAAAATGATAAATGATTTGAAGTTTGGAAGCACTATATTCCGGTCAATTTACATAGAAATATGAATAGATTGATCCTGACTCTCACATTAGTAAATATTATTTTTATTTTAAGAACTTGCTATGAGTGTAATAAATAACTCGCTCAAGATTTTACTAGCCCAGCTAGCCCATATGCAACTTCTATGTCAAGATTTTCATGTGCAGAAACAAAAATCTTTTAAATTTAGAGGCCTCTGCTTAACATTGTTGGATGGGTATAAACAATAATTTTAAACAAGTTTGATTATATCCCCTATTAATGTGTAACAGTTTGTAAATCCATCTTAATGAAAATGAATCAATAAGGCTACACAAACTAAACAAGAACGACAGCGACACATATCTGCTGAATTTTAATCAGGACTTTTTGTATAGTCGAAAAAAAATGACAAGTACTGACCAATTTGTTTCTCTCAGTGCTGGAGCGTCTGAATTAATAATTATTGATCAGCTGCTGAAATGAAATATCTGACAGATTTTGTGACTTAGACCAGCATTCACAGTCAGCGACGAAAGGAAATAAATTGAGACTGTCTCCGCAGTATCATATTATAGCATTCTATTCTATTTTTTTATAATTATTTATTCTCCAAAAATTAAAGCCTTAGTGTAGTGGAAATATGGACGTTATGCGGTATTTAGAATAAACATGGAACTGTGTGAATGAAAACACCATCAGTTGTGGTTGCCTGTCTGACACTTTCCTGTGTTTGTTAATTTGTCCGTATGGATTTCAGCTCATTCCATCCCTCTAATGTTGTGTTTTGTCAATATCTGGTCGCAGTGTTGTCTATTCCTCACTGCAGCGTATTTAATATTTACCAGCATCTAAGCCTTGTTAAAGCAAGATGAATTAGCCGGCTGCCGATGGATTTCCTTTCAGCTCGGGATGCACAACAGCAGAGTGACCAAGAGAAATCAAGGCAGGTGTAGGAGGAAGTGGAAGAAGTTTGTGGAGGCCGACCTACATTTGAAAATAAAACAAAGGGTTTGTGTGTAAAGCTTAAAATGAGAAACACTTCAAAGATAAAAATTAAAGATTGACATATTTACTTTCATTGTAAAAAACAATATAGATGCACAACTTTTTTTTTCCCCTCACCATCTGTCATGAAATTCCACTGAACTTTTTCTTTTTGTGCTGTCTTAGATTTTTTTTTTGTTTAAAGATGAGTGTAACGAACTTTAGAAGTTTACATAACATTTCTTCAGAATTTTGTAGAATTCCCTTATAATTTTATGCCTTGGGTGAAATATCATGAGTACCCTTCCAGACACTCAAAATATGTCATATATGTCACAATGACTTGTTAAAAATTTTGGCTCATTCCTTCCGACAGACCTGGTGCGACAGAGGAAGGTTTGTAGGTAATTTTGCTTGCAGACACATTTTAATATCTATCATTAAATTTTCTAGGGGGCTGAGATTTGGATTCTGTGATGGCTACTCCAAAACATGGAGTTTTTGATCATTTAGCGTCTTTGTAACTATTTTGGCTGCATTGCTGACGGTCGTTGTCTATTTGGAAGACCCATCTGAGTTGAACCTGTAATTTCCTGGGTGAGATTTTGCATGTTCTTGGCACATTTTCAGTATTCAGTTCCTTCTGCATGAAAAACACAACATGATGCTGCCAGCCTTGGTCTTCACAGTTGAGGTCAAGATAAGCAAGCCATAGACATAGACAGAGTTTATTGTCATTCCATTGTACATTTGTACATTTACAAATTGAAAGAAATTTAGTTGCACATGTAAAACCATGAAAGTCTTCGTCTTGGCAAACTGTAATCTGTGTTTTCACCGTCGCTTTTGATGTCATGGCTTCTTCCTTTCTAAGCGGCTGTATAGCTCACATTTCTCATTGACAGATATGGTTTTCTTATACATTTTTGTATTTTTTTTAACAGATGAAAGTGGCATCAGGAAATTATACCAAGTGATGAACCAGACTAATGGAGGTCTCTAGCTGATTATCTCATGATAGCTGATTACCTTAGATTTTTGTTCTCCACCCAGGAAACTGTATTTGAGATGTTGCCTTAAAATACATCAACAGGTGTGTTTCCAGTTAACTCGCATGCTGCAAATTATACACTAAGCTTACAAAATTCAGCACATCGTCACAGATAATTTAAAGCAACTTAAACAATATCTTAGCAAAATTAGGACATTGTATGCATGTGATGTCGGTTTTCCTTCAACATAAGCAAAATGAGCTTATGAAAAGTACTCACAAAAGTTTATACCTGTTTTCTTTCCTTGCATGAGCCAGTGTATTTTTCATTAGTGGGGGCTTGCACGGGCCCCCGACTCAGGAGCGGCCCCAAGCGTTAGAGGAGTTTGTGAGCTCGGCTGATGATGAGGCTGCACAGATGGGTTCAAGCCTGGCTCCCTGCTCACTCTTTTGTATGGACCCAGGTCTCTAATTACAGCTGATGAGTGTGTATGTGAGGGGGGAGAGGGGTGGGGAAGATGGAGTAGAGTAGACATGGGGGTGAGGGGGTGGAGGGGTTGCACAAGCAGGTGACAGGACGAGGAGAGGAACCTGTGGCAGATCCTCGGCACCATCAGGCACAACGTATCCGCAGCCTGACAGCTAATTAGAAACGACACGGATTTCTCCCAATGTAACAGATGTTGCCTAATCAGTCCAGCTCGGGAGAACCCTGCGCCAGCAACATTTCATGCACAATTTAACCATCTAAAAGGGATGAAATACTTAATGCATTGTAAGGCCAGCACAGCTGTTTCTCTCGTCTGCGAATCTCCCAGTCAAAAAATATGCATGTTTTATGTAACTCTAACCGAGTGTTTCTAATGCCATAATAGCTAAGAAAAAAAAGAAAAAGAAAAAAAAAATTGCTGCTACACATCTGCCAAAGATTTCAGCTCTGTTGATTTCTATAACTTTCATCAGAGGAACCAGATAGGTCGCAGCATTTCGTCAAAAAAGAACTAAAATGTATCAAAGAATTATTGCACAAAAATAATACAAACTCGACTATGTCACAATATAATATAATGTTGTAAAGTCTCAGTTCTCACACCTCATAGTTTCATGGTGTTTGCTATTTTAACGAGTTGCAATCTCAGTTGAATCAAGTTATTCTTTGAAGAGCAAGCTGCTAATTATATCTATATGCAAACAGTACAAAAAACAAACAAAAAAAAAAATCCCAATTCCCAAAAAGCATGAAACTGTGATGGTAATAACATGTTTTATTTGCCTCAAAATCAGATAAATGTAAATTTGTATCCCCGCTGTTTCTTTCCAATCTAGTATTCTCAATCAAAATCCCCCCTCCCTCCCTCCTGTCTGCTGCAGTGTTGGCTGTATCTCCACAACGCTGCTGCTGCATTTTTATCTGATGCACTAGATGACAGGTAATCTAGTAATCTAGCTCAAAGTTCCAACAATTGCACACATAGAAAAGAAAAGAAAAAAAAAAAACGGAGAAAAAAAAACCCCTGGCTGATGAAATCTGAGCAGTTATCACACTAACCATTACCTGTCAAGCCCTCCGCTTCAATTTAAGGGTGCATCAATTTTCTGAAGAGGAAATCAAGGGCAAGGAAGAAAAGCGGTGCAGATAAACAGTGACAAAGGCCTCTTTTCTGCTGCTTTTATTTATGATGGGATGTTGTGTGTGGGGACCCGGAGCCAGAGCTTTATCAGACCAACTGATACATCTCTTGATAGCCGGAGGGGGGGAGTCTTCACCCTTGATGAAGTGTTGCGCTCGCCAGAGAAGATTTCAAACTTAAAATGACTTTCCCTGCTCAAACGTGCTGCGAAAGACAGGAGGGAGTCCCTGAACGGCGTCTCGCTGAGGTGACACACTGAGCAAACAAAGACACAAGCTTGCGGGTCTGTGAAGCTTTCTCCACTGATGATGTGTAACAGTTGTTTTTCTCTCCTTTCTTTACTGACTATAAATATGTGGAACTTTTGCTTTATTTCCTCATCCATAAAAGACTTTTTATGCATATCTAATCCAGTTTAACAATATATTTATCTTTTCTTTTATCATTCTTATAATTATGGAGCACTTGTACATTTGCAGGATTTTCTTAGTCTAATAGCCTCTTTTTAAAATAAGATTATTTGGGGGTAGGGGGGACATCCATCCCCAACAGACTCCTCCCAAAATGGATCGATCTTAATTCTAATTAAATTATTTTAAACTAATCAAATTTATTTTATCTCTTTTTTGGTTAAACAAAAACTTAACTTAGCATCATTTCGTTCTCTCTAAGCCTTTCCTTCTTCACAAATAGAAATAAAACCAAATATATTAAGCAATTGTGGATCACTAAATATTTGTGAAAAGAACCGAATCAATAAAAACTCAGTATTTTGTGGTTGACTATACGGGACCAAATGTCGTAAATGTAAACACTACTAAAAGCGTTCTTTGGTAGGACTATCTTCACCTTCACTGGTGAGCTGCCTATGTTTCTGTCACTGTTTCAAGGTTCAGGTCTTATTTTTTTTATCCTTGAGTGTTTTTGATGAAGGTATCATCTGGACATTGGAAAAACTTAGTGACTTTTGTCAAGTTCAGGTTCAAACGGTGTGCTCCTGTCAGACACAGGCAAGCAGGTTTCAGATGATTCCCTACCATTCAACAGCAAAACATGTCATTATGTCTTTACTTCTCTTTTCATCCGTTTCTGTCCTCCTTTCATAGACTTTGCATTGTGACACACTTCCTGTTGCTCGGTGCAACACTACCAAGGAAATTAACTTCTCCCACGGTGATTGTCAGACTGTGATGTCCTTTCTCCATTCAAAGTCTGATTTGCTGTTTGTGTAATACACTGCTTACAATAGCTCAGCTTCCAAAAAAGTAACTAAATAAACAACAGGAAATGCTCTCGCTTATCTTAATGACCTTTGTGATCGTTAAGCGGCCAGGAGAGAGTGGCAGACAAAAATCGGATCACTGCAAGATTAAAAAATGAAACACATTAATATTAATTAGTAAACAAATGAATGTTGTATCTCATCAAAGTTTGTTCTTTTTTTTCTTTTTTAAATTAATGCATACAAATATTCTAGTAAGAGACCAGAATACAAACCATCAATTTTATAGGGCTCAAATACTGGTGTCACTTGTGTATAAATATGTCTACTTCTCATCACTATGTACTGTAAGTAAGCCACTTATGCCTTCTTAAATAGCTTTTTGTCAATGGCAGACAAAGAAATAAAAGAGAAAACGAACGCATGCTGCGTTTTGTGAGTAATAAAGGCACCTTTAAATAAAAATAGATTACTGACGGCAAGAAGCGCCAATTTGCTGCGTTAGGAAACGTACGAGACGCTTGTTCTCTCTCTCTCGTGGGTCTCATGGTTTATTGGTGGTATGTTAAGTGGGAGGTGGGACTCTAAGCCCAGTGCGCTAATGCTTTGAAAGCTCTGGGTGGATCTGTGAGCTCATGTTGGACATATACAGACGAAGGGCTCCCATGCTGACAGTTAACGGAGAACACAAACAGTGACCATAATTAGATCCATCTACTGTTATCGACAGGTGTGCTGAGACTCCGGGCCGGATCGATACACACACTGACCATATTGTTCCCAATGACCAGTAACCGTAAAAATCCATCTTATCATTAGTTACAGAAAAAATAATTAAATGTAACCTTCGTGTTAACTTCACAATGAAGAACAAAATCCTTTAGTTATGTTGAAAACTGATTGGGCCAATTTGGATTGGTTCTTGGGAACAGTCAGTAGAAAATAAGAAGAAAAACATTTTTTTTACAGTAGATAGGAAGATCACCTGTTGTTGAGCTCAATCATGTGTTTCTGCTGCTTTATCTCACGTACAATATATAGGCGCTCTTGCATGAATGACTGGCCCACCACATCCCGCCCACCAAATGCTTTTCCCCCACTGAATAGCCCACCCTCAAAACACTGAATCCATTATGGACAATACCAAACACTCTCCCTCTCTCTGCCATTGACGTTTGACCCCCTCAATATCTTTCTCCCCATTCAGGATCACTGATAGCTTTTTGTTTGCCATAACTGCCCCACTTATATTTCCGTGGATGCGACCCTGGCCGTCTCTGTGTCTGGATGAGGTGCAGATGGCCAACTCCTTTTGAATATTTGACAATAAAAACCAGCACAACAGCGGCATCTTCACTGCAGAAAGCGTGGCGGTACACTGTTTTTTTTTTTTGTTTTTTTTGTTTTTTGTAAGTTCAGGCGAAGCTTAATGTGAGACACACATCATAATTGATACCAATCAACCCAGTGACAAGCAGAGTGAGGTTTGTGTTGCATATTGTCATGTCTGCGTCTCGGCTAATGACAGAGATGTGCAGTAGCACATGAAAGCTCACGGTGCTGAAAGGATCTGTCACTTTGCTGCTTTTCACTGAGTCACTCTTACTTAAACAAGAAGCTCTTCGAAAACTTCCAACACTTAATGAAAAGAATTAGCTGCGCACAACGCACGTCGGAGGGTGGTGTGAACACGTACAGGTTTAGCTGCTGTGAAGTACGGTGGAAGTTATATAAAAAGAAAAGATGAGAGTGTTAAACTGAGCAAAAACTGAGCGTGAACATTGCTTGAAGTTTTGGCTTTTTGTCTTTGTGACAGACCGGCGCAAAGCAGCACATAAAGCAAAAGGAAGGTGATATGTGATGTTTGAAAACTTTAGTACATGAAGAAAAAAATGCCTAAAAGAAATTAGGTATGTGTTTTTCCTTTAGTTTTTCTATTAGCCACCCTGGTTCGGATCTGAAGTTAGATGAAGCTAACCTCAGAGGGCTGGTCTGTGAAGCATCATGAAACCAAGAAAAAAAAGCAGACGGGGACATAGACAGAGCTCAATTCAGGTCAATGAGGAAGAAAGTATTTCAGACTGAGGTGGAGGTTCACGTTCCAGCGGGACATCGATGTATGCTTAGGGTTGTTGCCACAATAGAATAATTTAGATCAAAGCATATTCATTACTGGTTTGCGTACGCTTCCCATAAAACCTCACTAAGCTTGATTATTTTCCACATTCTAGACGTGACAGTCGGTGGAGATAGAAATCCAGAAGACGCACAGCTATCATTGCAAAGTACTGACTCAGAGGGACGATATGATGGAAACGCATGCAACAATTTAAAGATTTTTATATGCAAAACGTTTTAGAAAACCATTTGTTATGTCATTCAACTTTACAACTTAACTCTGCTCTGCGACAGTAGATCAACAAACGTCCTAAAATGTAAAAAGTGGAACTGCAATTAGTTGCTTAACTTTGTTGGGTTCAGCCTCAGATAGCAGACACAAGACATGATGAACGGATTTTAATATTTCTGTCCTTTAACCCGTAGGACCAGCTAATGTCTTTTGGGCCACCCCCTCAGGACCTGCTCTCTCTCTCTCACACACACACACCCACGCACACACACTGTATCCTTGGTTTTTCTATCTGAAACACCCATGCTCACAAGCACACACACACCAGGAGAGAGAGAGGGCTGCAGGAGTCACAGTTAATGGGATTACCCCGGCAGTCCCGAGGCAGCCCTAACCTCACCTCCAGGTCCCAGTGTGGCAATCAGAGGCATCAGCATCCTTAACGCATCATGGAGAGTGCTTGTGATACCACGCTGTGGGGACCTCTGCTCTCTAACCTCTTAACACAGCAGCACTCTAACTGGAGTGACCTCTGCGGCTTTAAAGAGCTACCCCCAGAGGAGACCTAAAAGCAGCATCCACCAGGTCACAGTATAAGACGCCATTAACCCAAAACCTCTCGCCTGGACTCGGTGCGTTTAAAAATCTCTCCTCTGACAATCACAGCGGCATCAACACTTCGCAGGCTGACCCCATCGCACAGGAGTCAGGATGCTTGATCTTTAATGCGAGGGTCACATCTCTAATGGATCTGTACTTGTGTACGCGTAGATGACAATGGGGAGAAATCCCAATTTTTATGCTGCTTTGATACTGAAAACAGGAGAGCTGGTACACATTCCTTCCTATCCACACTCCCAACACGATTACTTAGAAATGAAGCGGAAAATGGAAGCGATTTATTAACGAGACATTAGAGGCGCTTTTAATAACCTTTCCATCCTGCTCAGCGGGGAGCTGCGGATTACACCACACAGGTTTCGGTGACACCAGAAAGGAAGTCCCCCGCCGGGTGTGTGAAGAGCGCAGAGGGACACAATGCCCAGCCTGGGGTTCTCACATCCCGCTCTGGGCCCTCACCCTGGGGGGAAGGACAATGGGTTAAAAAGGCATGAATGTCCTGCCTATCCAGGATATAATGTAGGTGGCTGCCACTGGGTCTGAAAGGCCTGACAGAGCAGCGGAGGGAGAGGCACAAAGAGGCCGTAATAAAAGAGATTCCTCGGGTCAGTAAAGCATTGCATTCACTGTGGCCTCCATAGCTCGCACCCTCTCTGCTCACATTCACCCTCAGACTGCAACAGCTATAGGAGATATTCAAAACAGCAAAACTGATCAGTGAAGTGTAAGTATTGTTCTGTTGTCTGGGAATAAATCTAATTAAAAAGTCAACAAAGGCGTGCGCTTTCAGCCACGTATTCATATCTGGCACCTTTTTGATGAAGATTAAAGAACAAATGTCCAGAAGACCTGAGCAGCATCCACACTCGTTAAACCGTTTCCTTATTTGTGACACAGCAAACACAGATTTCAATATATTTCATCACGATGTTATGTGATAGACTGACACAATTAGCCTATTACTGGGAAGTGGAAACAAACATTTTTTTTTCTACAAATTGTGATCAAAAAAGTGTTTAAATTTGTAATCATGTGCCCTTAGTAAAGTTTGTGGAAAATCTTTCCACTGCAAAGGCGGGAGGAAAAGTTTTGGGATACAGTTCTGTTCATCTGCTGAGAGACATTTCTGCCCATTCTGCATGTCTGCCGTCTTCTTTGGTTTCCGTGTTGCTGTTGTTCGCTGATGTTTTCTAACAAACCTCAGAGGTTTTTCCAGAACAGCTGGATTCATGTTGTGATTAAATCAAACTCTTGCAGACTCTTTTTCTTAATAGCTGACTGAAAGACATTTGGACATGTTGGGTTTTTTTTAGAGTACAAGGGTGGTAAATAAAAAAAAAAGTATTTTCATTTGCAAACAAAATCCACATAGCATTTCCTTTCCACTTTACCATTATGAAATAGCATGCATCAATGTAAAATAAAACAAAATGCAAACTGTGTGAATACTTTTCCAAGTCACTGCATATTGGTAGTTATATCTACTAGAGCTAGTAACGCACTCGATAAGTTTTAAGGATGAAATGTAAGGCGTTGATTGGAGCTTATGTGAGTGCACACCAGACAAACAACAAAAAGGAGAGTTTAGACTGAGAAGTGTCACTCCCCCTAAAAGTAGAGGGAAGGATTAGAGGAATTCCTCGGTATCAGGTGACACATGTTCGTGCAGAGCTGTGAGAAATCCACAGCTTGATCAGGTTCTTTTAAGCAGCTGCTGTAATCACAAAGTAACCCTTTTTATTGACTCTAGCAGTTTGCAATTAGCCCCAAATCTAAGAACTGCTGGACAAACTTGCTTCTGACAAATCCAAATCATCAATCAGTCCAGTTCATCAGCTGGGACAATCAGATAATGCACCGCAAGGAGACAAAGGGTGATGTCCACATTGACACATGTCTTTGCTGCTTCCTTAATCTAATTAAGGCAAATAAACTCATAACGGATCTCCTCGGTGACCAAACCACCAGTGAGGAAGCTAATTTGCTTTCCTTGTTGTGGCTCCACAAACAGATAATGCTGTTTTATTACACAAAGGTCACCAGGGAAATTAACTTCTGGGGCCAGCAAATAAAAGAAAGGCCCCAGCACTCAGAATAACAAGTACACACTGATTACATTCAATCACGAGAGTCCCCACTTAGGACGAGACTCTGACCTTTCTGGCATCTCGTCGCGATATAGGATACGTAAACGGCAGGTTGAGGCCGCTTGAATGGGACCGTCCCCCGTGTTGTATTACGGAGACAATCTGGCAAGGCAGCTCATCCAGATCGTCCGTTCGCCAGGAGAAGTTTGATCTCAACAGCTGGATACAAATTCATGACCAGGCTCAGAGAATTGGACTGGTGGAAACTCAGGTGAATTCCCAACGAGTGAAAACTTTTAGCTAAAGGCCAAACTATGCTTTTAGAAATCTTTTCAAGAAATCAAATCAAGCAATCATCTGCTGATAATCTACATTCAGCTCCTGTATTGTTTATCGTTTCAGGTTCTCCAACAAGCACCAAGCTGGATGTTTCTTTTATTATACACTTTCATTTCATTTTGCTCCCCTCTTGCCGGTGCAGTTAGTCACTGCCAACCCTCTTTGGTCATGATTGATGTTTACAGGTCATAGCAATGCTCTTAACTCATTACTTAGAAAGGGAAAGATGGGAGCACTTGCTGGAGTGAGATATTGCCGAGGAACACAGGGAGCTGCTTCAATGAAGAGACAGGGAAACTTAGCGTCGGTGTGATAATGGCCGCTGAACTATTGCATGTTTCAATCAATGGAGACAGAAGTAAATAAAAAACCAGAGGGGGAAGATTCGCCGGCATCGATCCCGCCTCAACACAGACCTTGCGGACAATCTATGGTTTGGGCCGGTGATGCTCCCAGTCATCCACAAAATCAATGAAACCCATCCTTTCAATAGCATCCAATTATTAGCACAAAGTAAAGGCAGCCTGCAAAGATAAATCAGAAAACTTTATAGAAAAACGACACCAACGAGACAAATGCTAATTGGAATGTGACTAATGGGTGATCCTAAAACAATACTATTAAAATCAACAACTCTCTGTCCAGAGTTTGTGTATCAGCAATACTTGTCCGATAGAATAAAAGAATTGCATGTAAGTATATTTTCTGAAGAAAAATTTACTTTTTGTAATATTTTTGCAATACTTCAAGTTTTGGCTTCTTCCAACAAAAAGAAAACCTTCATGCAAATAGAATAAATCATCAATTTATTTAGAATTTTACCTGGAAAAGTAAAATACCATTTTTCTATGCATCAGCAAACTCAACGAAGAAAGACCACTGTTCACACATACATTTACTTTTTTTTTTCTCATCTAACCATAAATCTGAATATTTTTTTAAACAAGGGGGAAAAAAGGCCACATTGACAATTTATTTTTAACAAAAACTGTGGCAGAGTTATTGGCACCTATAATATAGAATTAATTACAGAATAAATCCATCCACAAACCATCTCTTATTTAGTATTTAGAAAAGTGTTTAATTTGTCACCATGAGAAAAATCTCCAGAGTTGCAAACTGTTGCAATGAGTGGCTCCTCCATCCATCCATCCATCCATCCATCCATCCATCCATTGTGTTCTGCATTTTCAAAGTTTGGCTTCCAGAGCTAATTCACACCAAGTTTAATTTTGAACTGATATAAATGACCAAGTCCTGCCTCCTTATGTTGCCTACAACAGGTTGGTGATTTGAGCTGAAGAGAATAATAAAATAAAAAGTAACTTTTTGAGCAGATGATTTAACCTGGGGAGATTTGGTGTGAGCACTACTTGTGGTGTGACTCCCAGCTGCTGATGTTTAACATTTCCTTCATCTGGCCTCTGAGCAATAATCCTCATTAATTTCCCATCATAGTTTGTGTTAATTAAAAAAGCTACGAGTCTAATTGCCGTTTAATGTAATGATGCTAAATCTCATGTTCATGTGTTCAGCTCCACCCATCAGCAGCTCGTTACTCGGACTTGCCGGGTTTAATCAGATGGAGAAGGAAGACTCGTCTCTCATTATCTGCTCCGCTTCATCATTTAATCTTCCTGAAAAAGCTCTTCACATGTGCTGCAGCCTTAACTCATAATACATCTTCGCCGAAACAAGCAGCTTGGCCAGAAACTGCTCAACCAACGTAATTATTTATGTGAATATCAGTTTATTGAAATTTCAGATAGAATGACTAATTGCTTTGTGTATTTTGAAAACAATTTTTTTATCTTTTCTTACAAAAAATGTGAAACACTGAGACAAGAGATAGCCCATAATGATTCCATTGTTAATGTTAAAAACTTACAGTACTACACAAATACTTTTACAAGGCCTTTTACAATCACTTTTGGTTGAGTTTTAGCTCTTCATCCACTAAAAATAAGACGTGTGTAGTTGGTTCAAACTGGGACAATGCTGTTTGTTCTTTAACTAAGCTAAAGCTGCAGTCCGTTTTCCAGTAACAACATTCATTGTAAGCATTTGCCCATATGTACCATCCAATATTTTTATACATTTACTATACAAAATAAGGTATTACCAGAATCACCTTAACTTTTTTCCCCTCTTTATTAAATTAGGAAGTACTCCAAAATCTGCCAGGTTCTGCTGGAGGCTACTCCATGTTAAAGGTGAGTTTTTCCTCTCCACTGTCGCTGTGTGCATGTTCGGTAAGAGTGATTACTGTAAAGTCAACGACCATGCAAGCAATTGTTCACTCTCTCTACATGCCTGTCCAGGAAGAATGGATGCTGCAAGTCAAGGAATCAATGCAGTCCTGCTAAAGGTTTCCACAGATAGGGTTAGGGTACTTTTTGAACTAATTTAGATAATTAACTGAGCTCAATGTGTTATTTTATTTTTATTTTTATTTTTGATAACTAGGGTTAATTCGAATGTACGTGGGATTCAATTGACATTTTTGTAAAGTGCCTCAAGGTGACATTTGCCGTGAACCGGTGCTAATTTGTGAGTTCACTTTAAAGGTAATTTGTCACATCACAACATTTAGTCAGCTTTTTTCTTTTTTTTTTTACTATCTTCAAATATGTATTCTTTATAAGTCTGTTTTTTTTATATGTTTTATAATAAGACAAATTTAAAATATTTAACAACAAATTCTCAAACAGTCTGAAACCAAGAGCGTAAGGAGTAATCTTTTTTCTCTCCATTGCCTGAAGGGCAAGTGCAGTGCACATGCTTGCACCATGGAGGGAGGGCATAAAAGAAATCTGATTAAACAATTAGTGTCAATTAGCCCCGACCAAATCATTCCGCAAACAATTGGTCTCTGGTGCCCGGCTTAATTACGGGCGACTTTCAACTCCTTATCAGAAGCCACGTCGCCCATGATTCATGTCCGACTCGCGACTGTCCCTCAAGCACCATCAATTACCCACAAGTAAACAAAACACAAGGAGAGAGAGGGGGGGGGGGGGAGAGGAACCGAAGGAAACCAGAGCACAGGCTCCCAGGTCTGATTAGCATACCTCTGTGTATGTTCATCAGCTGCTGCACCAGGGTGGAAGATATAAGATGAGATTTTCAGTGTGATTCTGCAAGGGAAGATTTGCATAAATGTTGAAAAAATAAACTGATACCAACGTTGGTACTTCCAGACAATGTTGCTCTTTGTGACTCTTTAATTCAATTCAAGTTCAATTCAAAAATACTTTATTAATCTTTATTAAATTAACTTAATTAAATAGAACCTGTCTGTTAATGTTAAGAAGGTTAAAGATCCAGCAAAGCAACACATTTCTCAACACATGCAGGTAGTAAGAGATTTGTCAACAATGACAACTGTGGCAGAGTTCCTAAAATAATACAAAATACCTGTTATATTTGCCTAAAGATATGTTGATAATTCTCCAAAGATGAGGGGAAAATGTTCTGTGGACTTACATGTCAGAAGTTGGACTGAATTTTGGATGGTATTTATCTTGTTTCGTCTGGTATAAAACTAACATTATTTTGAAAAAAATAAAATAAATAAATAAACATTATATGTGCAGACAAACATGAATTCAGTTCGCTACCAAAAAAATCCTGGAGGAGAATGTTTGCTTATCAGTTTGGGACTTGAAGTACATCAGCAAGTTCACCTACAGTATAGATCCGAACTCAAACTTTTGCTTTAGTCAAGATTGAACAGAAACTCAAGTTATTCTTGCTGCAAAGTCCTCAAAGGTGACTGAATTAAAACATTTAATGCTTATAATATTGGGTTACAATTCCTCCACAGCAATCTGAAAGGCTCATAGTTAGTTACCAGGGTGAGGTAGCTGGTTTGGTTAGCTGTGAAAATCAGGAGAAAAAAAAACAACAACAAAAAAAAAAGCAAGTGTAGACATACTTTTTCACATCACTGTATATTGTCACCTGGAAAATAAAAGTTTCATTAGATTTCCTCTTTTGTTGGATATCCTGTGATAAACCATTTTAACATGAAGTTTTGAGGTGTGCCAGCGGAAACCCGTCTCGAAACGTGAGGTTAGAGATTTTAATGCACCGACACTCACACGCATCCCGAATGCACAGAACGTGTGAAGGAGAACGACAGCAGGCACTATGACATGTTAAATTACCCCGGTGATGTATGGCTTAATGAACCCCTTGTGTTGATCACGCTCCACATTAATCAACAGCCATGAACAGATTCCCTTATTTTCTCAATGCTGCCCTGATAAACTGCAATTTCATTTAACCTTGGACAGCAACTTTAATAGCTTCCACAGGACAACTGTCAATACTTCCCTGGGTATACAGTGATTAAATTGCAAGGCGAGAAGTGTGCCCAGGCTCTCTGCTCATCCTGTGCACCCCAACCACCCCCCCATCACACCACCCACCGGCCCCCTTCCTGCTTCAAGCTGCCCCCGACGACTTCGTCATCTTAAATCACAACTCGTATTTCCACACCTGCTGGAATCACTACAAATCATGTGCAAACTTGGTTACAAAAAAAACAAACTTCTCAGCAATTTATAAAACATCGCGTTTGAAGCCCCCGCTATTTCCATCACACTTGCCACCTGTTTTGAAGTTTGTTGTTGACTATGAGCTGAGTGGACAGGATAAAACGAGCCAGTGACAGGGAGTGACCCGAGGCCTGTCATAATGATTTTCCATGATATCCTCCACCCTTGTCAATTTGGCATAAATTACCAGCCATGAAAGGCCTGCTGGCTGATTAAAACCAATTGTCTGGGTAGGAAAGGACAAGGCAACCTCTTTATTATATGATAAACTAAGTTAATGGAAGAAGACAATCTCCCCTCAGGGAAATCGGATAGACTCTTAATTAAAGCATTGTGTTTTCTCTACAAGACGGGGAGATCTTTCCATTATCCTTGCATGCAACAGAGTGAAAACTTTCAGAAACCAAAATGTGATAATGCGAGGCAGCCCCTGCCAAGAAGAGCAAATACATCCTTCCTGTGTGAATACCCGACGAGAAAGCAATGACAGAACGAGGATCCTGTAAAGATTGTGCATCAGGTAAATTAAATCACCCTAAACAAATGATGCAAGCACATGTTTTTAACAGATTTGTTTATCAAAATCAAACGTGCGACGCCTTATAATTACGCTTGAACACATTATCACTTCTGGAGAACATGTTTCATTATCACTTCGGCAGGAGGAAAAAAACAAAAACAAAAAAACATCACTGTTTCGACTTTGACTGCGAGCAAAGAGCAAAGCAAGTTTGCCTCTCTCTCGATGATGACATAACAGCAGAAGCAAACATTTCTCTGCTCCTCGACGCTCGCCGGCTTCCTCCACCCACACTTGAGTGGTGACAGGCATACACCCGCACTTCCATTATTATCCAACACAACAAGAATGCCTCCAGGAGGATAATTACTGAAACTTGAAGAGCCGGGGCTAATCCTAAGTACTTCACTTTGTATGACGGCCTCGCTCGCCTTGTCTTTTAGCCTGCCGCTCACGCTGACAAAGTGCAACGCCGGGCTGAGAGTCAACAAGAAGACCCCACGGCCCACGGATGCAACAGTCGAGCCAAAATACGCCATTATCTTGATTTGTTATAAAGAGCTTGAGCTCGAAACGTACTTATCTATAACCTCGGGCAACTAAACAAGCAGTCGGAGACGATGCATTATAAAGATCCTTGTTCATAACCTATAAAGGGAGTATTGTGGTAATGAAGAGAAGAGGAAGTATAAAAAAAGCTATTTACAGTTCCTTCTAATGTATTGGTATACATACTGTATACTATTTGGATTTTATGTGACAGACCAACGTAAAAAGACTAAAAAATTACATCTGCTTGTGTTTTGCAGAATGTCTCAATCTGTCTAGCACATCCAACCATTTATGTCGAATATTCTCAAAATAACTCAGTCAGACTGGATTAAGGGTTTTTTTTTTTTTATAGTTCTGGACTTTGACTGGACCATTCTAATACATGACTATGGCTTATTCTAAAACTTTGCACAGGAGCTCTGACTACACTCTGCGTCTTAGTCCTGCCTAAAGGTGAACTTCCACCCCAGTGTCGTTTCGTTTCACACGAAAGCTAAAACATTGAAGTTTGGTCTCGTGTGATTAGAACACCTTCTGTCACATACGTGTTACAATCCCAATGGGGGAGTATTTGTCCAGCAATTTTGAAGGTTATAGGTTAAGTTCAAGCTTCCTCCTGCCACATGTCTTAACCCCATGTTTCCTACCAGTTTGTGTGCTGGTGTAGTTCAAATGGCTGACGGAGTCTGTTCAAAGTGTTTTGAGTGGTCAGTATGACTGGAGAGACGCTGTATAAATGTAGTTCATTTCTTCTGCAAAATTTCCCTTTGCTTTTTTTCCAGCAATGACTTTCTTCTAGCCTATTTTCTGTAAAAGCTGGAAAATGTGACCCATGAATATATGTTGCTCCTCCTGTGTCATCTCTTAGCAGACTCTGTTAATAATGCTCTCCTTGCCTTTTTTTTTGGGCACATTTCCCAATGTTTTGGGAAATTTGCAGCACTGCTGTAACTCCTTCCATTTTTGGATGACGGATTGAGATGATTAAGATGAGATTTTCAAAGTTTAGGATGTTGTTTTCTACCCTAACCTCACTTTACACTATGCCACAACTTTATCCCTGAACTGCCTGCTGCATCCCTTGGTGTTCATTATGCTGCTCTGCCCCACCGAGGCCTTCACTCAACGGTTGTATTATTATTTAAAAATGTGTTGATTCTGAATGGAATTGGTTGCAGCAAATTTTATTTAGGAGTATCAAGCTATAATAGATGAACACAAGGGCATACCATGCTGTGTGGATTTTTATCAATGAAAACTATCAGTCCACTTCCTTCCACTTAATAATTCTGCACTGATTTATTTATTTTATTTATTTATTTTTTTTAATATCACATGAACTCCTACAAAATTTTCACTAAAGTGTGTGGTTGCGATGTGACGAAACCTTAAAATATTCAAGAGGTGTACATATTTCTGCTGTCAAACCTACCTTGACTGATGGCTGTTTAGACGGATCATTAACAGTCTTTCCTGACATATTCCCGTGAAAAGACCCATCACACAGCACCCACTGTAATTCTGAAGATCTTTGATATTTAACATACAATTATCCTAATATAGGGGGAGAAATGATGCCCATCTGCACCACCACTGACATGATTTCCATGCAAACCATCAACATGGCAGCTGTGAACAAAGAAGCCACTGCCAGGGGTTGTCAGACGTAACAAGCAACTTTAAATTAAAGCCTTTAAACAGCCTCAAGAGGGTAACAAGCTGGTGGGGAATTTTTTTTTTTTTTTTTTTTTTTTATGACAATATTTTACATTTTAATTTTGACCTGTGGGAGGCAATGATCAGTTTGTGCAGTTTTGGTTTGACTTAAAGTTGAAAGGCAGGAAAAAGTTTTTCACCGGCTGCGTCTATTCATCTCAGGAGGACGGGGTGGGATGGGGTGGGGACCAGAGCCTCCCTGTTCTGCCACACAAAGCAAGGAACAGCTGGCTGATCGATACCCGACAAAGGCTCAGAGGTTAGAGCAGTCAAAAGATTGTTAACTAGCCAATTTATTTGCCAGACGTTTATATCATTGCTTACGGTTCAGTGCACCCCTTCAGCGCGGCCGTGCTGCCCACCTGTGCTTGGAACAGTTTCAGAGCCTCTTCAGACACTTTCGTGACCTCATGGGCAGCCAAACACAGAGAGACGGAAAAAGATACAAGTGGCTCTGACTGGACTGTAAGTGTAGATTCCCTGCAAGTGCATGTGTATCCGCGGTACGTTTATGTGAACACAACACAAGCCACCCCGGGACCGGTACCACATGGCTCTGCAGTCAGCGCTCATGGCTGGCTCATGTTGTGAGATGGCCCAACAGGCTGGCAGAGAGAGGAGACCCTTTCTGTGGCTCACCCAGGCGGAGAGAGGGGCTTCCTGCACATCTTTTGTCACACCATTTGGGCCCTTGTGTCTGAGGCTGCCCTGCGCCTCCGGACCCACTTGGCAGCCGGTCCGCAGACGGACATCTGCTCTCTGCAACCTCCTGGCGAAAAGAGAAAACAACAACATGCAAACCCTGCTCCACTCTGGCTATTTACAGTGGCTTGAAAAAGTATTTAAACCCTAAAAAATGTGTCACATTGTGTTCGAGTGCAACCCCAAACTTCAGTGAATTGTATGTAACAGACTAACACAAAGTAGGGTGCAACAGTGTAGAGAAAACTAAATATGCTCTTCAATTTTTTTTCCAAATCAAATCTCCATTTGTGTCCATCCCCCTTTACTTAGCTACCCTTAAATAAAAGCCTGTGCAAATCACTGATTTAAAAGCCTTGTCGGCAAGAAAAAACACACCACGTTTAATATCAGTAATCAATCTCAGCTGCTTTTTGGAGCAAACACATAGAAGATGTTGCTACAGTCAGATGAAACAGCTGTGTGGCTGTTTTTCAGCAACAAGCAAAACGCTGTGAGCGCATGGTGAAATATTAACGCCAAGCAGCATCTCTACTGTGAAGCACGACGGTGGCAGCATCATGCTGAGTGAAAAATGATGGGTTGTTCAGGAGACCTATCTATCTATCTATCTATCCATCCATCCATCCATCCATCCATCCATCCATCCATCCATCCAGCATACTTTCTTTTAGTTTTATTTAACAAACTGTATTAACTTTCTATTTGTATTTGTGACCTATGTGCTGGCAAGCCACAAATGATTGCTTCCCTATACCTCCACAATAAAAAACGGAGTTCTCGACAAATTCCGATTAGATTCTTTGAAAATCTCCACATGAGGAAAAAGTGGTATAGTCAGTTCTCCATCCATGGCCATGACTCCTATTTTTCTTTTCTTCTTCTTCTTTTCTCTCTCTCTCTATCTTAGCTGCGCTGTGATTCTTCAGCACGCAATATTGAACGGACTTTGTTCGTGCTCAGCGGCCCAGAATAACTCGGTCATTATGGTAGCGAAAGGGACAGGTTTTGAGTTTGATTTCATGATGGTATTATATAGCCCCTGCATGCGCGCAAAAGGAGAAAGCCCTTCAATGGGGACATCTGTTCAACTGCGGCTTACAGTTACAGCCGTGCGCTTAGAGGGGAACAACCTGTGCGCACCAGACGAGCTGAAAAGCGGCTCCTGCTGAAATGCAACAGGCGACACAAGAAGTTTTGATGCACGTGTTGATAAAGAATAGCATGCAAACCTTACTTTATCTACTCTCTGCATAGGCTGAGCAGCTATGCTGCCTTGTCTGGGGTTATCGCAGTGACCCCTGATATTACTCTTTCTTGTTAGACCGCTTAGTAATTTGTCACCAGCGGCCAACACGTGAGCTGTGGTGCGAACGTCGCTCTCCAAATGCGCGAAACCAAGTGCACACGGTTGGAAAGTGTCGATTTCTTAAGAGAAAACCAACTGTAAAAATAAGCAAATAAAATAAAACGAATGATATGACTGATTTGTCGATATAGCATTCACTTAAAAAAAAGAAAGAAAAAAACCCAAAATATATGAGTTCAGGAGTATGAGTAAGAAACTGGGTTCAGCTCAATATCCCCCCGCCGAGTTATTCCTAATTGAATTGCCAGTGTAACATTTATCTGGCACCGTTTCACGATCACACCGGAGAGCAGGAGATGCTGGTGTTTTTCCTCCGCCTGACAGCCAACATCGAGGGTCAATCAATGCGCTGCAAAGGAGCGGTGGAGCGCGGTATGTAGGTTTTATTTCTCACCATCACTTTTTATTCGCTTTTTATAACGCTGGGACAAATTATTCGCCGCTTGATTTTTATACCTTGGCTTAGTTTTACAAATAAAATAAATAATAATAATTAAAAAAAAAATACATCACAGTTTGATGTAGCTAATTTATACCCAGTGATAATAAAACAAGTGGAGATCTATTTTTACAAAGTCAAAATATAGATGTAATTTTATGCAAATTAATGTCGTTTCCCTTTTATTTAATTTTACTTGTTGTAAATATTGGAAAGTATGTGTTTGGAAGCGTTTGCAATTAAATAAGATGCGTAATCCAAAATGATCAAGTCGCTGTGGTGGTTTCGCATCAGAAACAATCTTTACATTATTCACTCCATATTTTTCCTCGCACCTAAAGGAAATTCAGGGTGAACCCAACACGGACACACACACACACACACACACACACACACAGAAGGAAAAAAAAAACAGCGGTTGTCCAGTCCTAGAAACATAGGAATTAATCAGATTGTCCATCTATCACGCTGCGCAATAAAGGAAGCGACACGGGTTAGGGCAGATGATGTGATGAATAATCCCTGGTCGTTTTAATTAACTTTTCCCTGTCCCGTAATGACCAAGCTGGTCAACAGACCCGGTCAATAAGCATGTTAATATCAAACAAATAAAACTGCGGATGATTAAAAACCTCCCGCGTTATTAAATTTGAAATTCAAATGAAATTTATGCCCCCAGCTCACACTGCATGCTAATGATCACAAACGCGCGTTGCCTTCAAGATCTTATTATGTAACACGAGCTTCTTACAGTTTTTCATTATTATTATTTCACCAAATGTCAGTGGAGAAAGCGACGAACCAATTTAATTTAACAGGATTGCTCTATTTTCAGGCACAGATTGGAATCACTTATTCTAACAAATTCCTAAAACCAAAACCCGTCTTGGAATTAGAAAGAAAATATATACTTTTTTTATTATTTTTATTTCTAATGGTTGTAAATCTTCTAAAGTCAACCACGCCGACCTCTCATCTTCTTCATCTGCTGCTTCAGATGAACATGGTTTATAATGAAATGAATAATCTCCCCCAACACACACGCGCGCGCGCGCGCACACAGACACACACACACACACACACACACAAACGCGTGCACCACCCCGGAATGCACCGTCTATAACAGTTTTAATCAAAACTGTCAAGGTAATTGGACACAATTACAGTGATGTGAAAGTTTGAGACGATGCAATATAAGTGCACGAGCAGAACAATGCAGCCTTTATGTCTTCTGTAATGCTCTGTGTATATTAAGTCTATAGAAGTTAAAACATGCAAATTCCCCTTTGAGGCAGAATAATTGTATAATTTTAAATAAATAAAAAAACAAACAAAATAGAACAGAGTAAAAGATCCAAAACAACTTTGGACTTGGTTGGACTGAAGCAAACAACTGCGTCCCTGGTGAAAAAGGAGAATCTACAACTTTCTTCTGAGGATGATCTTAATTTCAAAATAGAAACTTTCAACTTTATTTTCTTCACTGACTTAAAGAAACTCGTACAATAAAAGGATGAAAACGGATACAAAAATGTGTCAACATTTTATTCGAAAAGTCTAATTAATATTTCTGAGTAGAAATTATATCTCTGTAACACCTAAGAGACACTAAGCTTAATTGGGTACATTTTAAAATTACGATCATCTGGTTTGTTTCCCCTCAAAAACTGAACAAATATAAGAACTCGGTTGTTATTATTGCATAAAATGTTACAGGAATCGTAAAAGAGGGTAAATACATTTAGACCACGAAGGCATGTAGATCTTATTCCTGACTACCACAACTAAGATGTCCTGCTGAGTAACAAGGATTGGATCAGGTTTATGAAGTTTAGCTTGTTAGGAAGTGTAGTTTTAGCCTTAGCTGTATCACTAAAATGGTTAAAGCAATACAATGTTTCCAAAATGTAAACAACTTCTAAAACTTCTATTTCAAGAAATCAGAATATAACACCCTTTTTCATGGAAAGCACAGTTCAAGATCTAATACTCCCTGGTAGGAACTGCCTCCAGGTTACTGATGTCACTAGCAGGTTTGGCTTTAGCATTAGCGCTGTCATTAAACTAATGAATGAAATGCCATTGAAGCAGTATGAACTGTTAGAACCTGTTTTGAAAGAGTAGCATCTAACCTTTACTTATGAAAACTGCAACTTAATAAACCTACCTCGAGATATTTAGTTTACATTTCTGACTTTAGCATAGTCGCTGTCAACGAACTAGTTAAAACTTTAAAACAAATCTAAATTGTTACTCCAACACCAAAGTTCTCTGAATCACAAACATTTTTGAAATTGTATATATTTTTTTTACTTCTATAATATGTTCATTCATTGTGCAAAAATTAGAAAGATATCATCATTTTACTAACTTCTGACTGGACATACTGAACTGAATAATCCAACATCTTCAGATATATTCATATGAAAATATTTGCTTAATATATTTGTCACCAAAATAAAGTGCTTCATCTTGTTAGAATAGAACCAATATTGAATATTAACTTTACAAATTATTACTTTTGGTTAGCAATGTAATTACATTAATGACTAAAATTTTATACATTCCAAAATTCATTTTTTAAGTGTAGTTTTTGAGCTCATGACAGTTATTTACTGGTTTAAATATTCATCTTACCCCTCTAAGTCAGACAAAAGAAAATAAAAAATAATAATAATACCAAATTACATTTTTTTCTGTGTTTTCCAGAAATGTTAGAATTTAAGTTATTGAACATTACAAAATGTTTGATTTAATCTCTTTTAATGGCTAAAATCAAATGTAACACAGAGTTCATTTTTATAGTGTAAACTGTCACTTTTTTTTTGCATGCTGGAGCTTCAGTACGGCTTCAGTATGGCCTGTTGCCTAACTCCGCAGGCATGTTTGATTGACCCCATATCGTGATCACTCCTCCTTCTTTTTCAAATTTATGTTATGAGATCTGTTCTGTAAATTTTCAATAAGTGCTGTTCCCCCTCCCTTAATTCCTCCTTCCTAATTCACTCTCATTTAACTTTACCTTCCTTCCGCTGTCTTTTATTATGGCGGGGGTGGGTTGGAGGGTGGAGAGCTGTCTGGGTAGGGGAGGGAGGGGGCTCTTCTATCGATGACCTCACGGTTAGTATGTGGCAGTGCGGCGGGGAAGGGGGCAGCTGATTGGTCGCCCGTGTCACACAGCGCCACTTCAAAGCCAGAGAGGAGCCTACAATTGTGGAAGAATGGGCGGAACGCATCATTGTATTGCACACCTCTAAAAAAAAAAGTAGAAGAAGAAGGGGGGGGGGGGGGGAAGCAGCGCTCCTGATTCATAAATATAAAAAGATCCTCTGAGGAGGGCAGTGTTTTTGTGTGATGGCAACTTCACTTCTAGGGGTGAGTCGAAAAAAGGGACTTTCTTTCTGCTTTTAATTAGTTCTTGTCATTGTCCTGCCGTTTGGAGGGGGATTAAACTTACTGCAGCAGAGCCAGTGCGGTGGTTTTACTTTCAGCAGCAAGTTCGTGGAAGTTCTGCTTTATAGAGCTAAACAAAAAACACGCATGGTTTCGCTCGTGTTCAGGTTGGAATTTGTCTGCACTTTGACGTTGTTCTCGATCAGGTAGGAAGTGATGAGAATCTTAGAGTAGAACTTTAAGCAAACTGCCGCCAAATATACAGTATTTTTAAAAAAATCATTTGAAACATTGTGAGCAGTCGTTTTCTGAAATATTGCCATACACATCTTCGTTTTAACCTGCTAAAGTTTTAAACTTTGCACAGTGTGACTTAGATTTTTGTTTTTGCGTGTGTGTGTGCGCCCTTTTAGGAGGAGCCGAGGTTAGGATCGACTCCTTTAGCCATGTTGGCTGCAACATGCAACAAAATAGGGAGTCCGAGCCCTTCACCGTCCGCTATATCGGATAATTCCTCGTCTTTTGGGAAGGGTTTCCACCCATGGAAGAGAGCCGCCGCCAGCAGCTGCAGCCTCGGCTCCGGCCTGTCCAGCTTCGGGGTGTCCCGGAACGGATCTGGCATTGCCTCGGACTCTTTCGGCAACAACGGCTCCAGCGGATCCAGTGCCTTCTCTCTCACGTCTGGCACGTCGTCCGGCTCCCATTTCGGAAACGATTACTCCGTTTTCCAAGCCTCGAGCAACTCTCAAGAGTCCAGCCATCAGCCGGTCTTCATCTCCAAGGTGCACACTTCGGTGGACAGCTTGCAAGGCATTTATCCGAGGATGAGCGTTGCGCACCCGTACGAGTCCTGGTTCAAGTCATCCCACCCCGGGATCCCGGCGGGAGAGGTCGGCACCACCGGAGCTTCTGCCTGGTGGGACGTGGGAGCAGCGGGGTGGATTGACGTTCAGAACCCGAATGGAGCAGCACTACAATCGTCCTTACACTCCGGTGGACTGCAGACCTCCTTACACTCTCCCCTCGGAGGATATAATTCTGACTACTCCAGTTTAAGTCACTCTGCTTTCAGCACGAGCCCCTCTCCACACCTGTTGACAACCGGCCAACACCTGATGGACGGTTTCAAGCCGGTGTTACCCTCTTATCCGGACACGAGCCCCTCGCCGCTAACTGGAGCAGGTGGGACTATGCTCTCGGGGGGTCCCCCTGCAGCATTAGCGGGCTCCCCGAGGTCCTCCGCTCGACGGTACTCGGGCAGAGCCACCTGCGACTGCCCGAACTGCCAAGAGGCGGAGAGACTGGGACCGGCGGGCGCCAGCCTGCGGCGGAAAGGCCTACACAGCTGCCACATCCCCGGCTGTGGGAAGGTGTACGGCAAAACGTCGCACCTGAAGGCACACCTGCGGTGGCACACCGGCGAGAGGCCGTTCGTGTGCAACTGGCTGTTCTGCGGGAAGAGGTTTACGCGCTCCGACGAGCTTCAGAGGCACTTGCGCACACACACCGGCGAGAAGCGCTTTGCGTGTCCGGTGTGCAACAAGAGGTTCATGCGCAGCGACCACCTGAGCAAGCACGTAAAAACTCACAGCGCCGGGGGGTCCGCTGGCTCCGGCTCCGGGGGCAGCGGGGGGAAGAGGGGCAGCGACACCGATAGCGAGCACAGCGCGCCGGGGAGCCCTCCGTGCCATTCCCCCGACTTGTTGCACCCACCTGAATCCACCCAGGGAGTGGGCATGAATGGCCTCTAAAACTACATCATGTTAAGTAAAAATAAAATTGAAGAAAAAGAAGAAGAAAGAAAGAAAAATGCAAACGAGTGGACATACTTTAGTGTATGCGATCAGCTCTATCCTGACTGTTGTCAATTAAGTGTTTAAGTCTGCAATCTGCGTCATTTCAGCTGTGCCATCAAAAGCGTCAAAATTAGTGACTTCAGGCGTGAAAGTGAAAATAATCTCTTGAATTTCTCAGTATGACATGAAAAAAACAAACAACGCTTTGAAATATGGAGGCCTTGGAAAAGTTGCGCTCCTGCTGTCAAAACTGTCCTAAAAAAAAAATAAAAAACCAAACACTGGCACTTTAATATCGAGCAAAAATGTGTGTGTGTGGTGTGTGCGTGTGTGTGTGCGTGTGTGTATGCGTGTGTGTGTGTGTGTCTGTGTGTGTGCGTTTTTTTTTTCTCTTTGCCACTGCTCGGTTGGAACAAATATATTCAGATTTTGTGTAGAATGGTGAAATTATGAACATTTTCTCTGTTTAACATGTTCACTCAACAGCCTGCAGATTAGTGCGCTAAGTTTTCTAGGCCAGTAAAAGGTAACTTACACTTTACTTTGCTGCAGAAATGTTCTGTACATAAATGTAGGTTAGAATAATTACAGCCCAAATGTAAAGGTGAGCAATGTATTTGTCCAGGAGACGATTTTTGTATAGGTATTTCTAGTTGTATATGAACTCTAGTAAATATTTGGAAAAAAAAAATAATTATACGGATATGTACTTTGATTTTTTTTTTTTTTTTTTTTTTGACCTGGTATGAAATGTATTTGTGGGGAAATATTTAACCACGGTTTTTTCTTATTTGTGTATTTAGGGATCTCTCATTAGGCGCACTTTGAATTTATTTGTATGGTTTGAAAATCATTTACTGTTTACCCGCTCGTTTAATTTAAGTAAGCATGTTGTAAAGTGATTTTTAATTTTACAATGATGATTTTCCTCTTTTTCTCTCGCTCTCTTTCTCTCACTGAGAATGGCTTTTTATGTGAGCCACTCAATAAAGTCAGTATGAATTCAGAAGCAACTTTATCGACTCGGTTTTCTTTTCTCCATTGTTGAGTCGATAAAATCAATTTATTCGTCACTCTAAAATGACGATTTATCATTTTAAATGTGCAAATGTTAATGTTGAAATATTTTATGTCAGATTTTGTGACGTTCAACTGGTGGCATTAGCTGATTTTTTTTTTTTTTTGTCGTTTTGTTTTGCTCAAACCAAAGCAGGAAAAGTTGTGCAGCGAAAAACAATTATTTGACTTCCAAAGAGGAAGTAAATACTTGGCATCTATTCAATATTTGAATTAGACAGAAAATGGTTTTCTGCGTAAATATTTGAATCAGGCAGAAATTGATCGGTTTTAAACTTTTAATCGACTCACTTTATATATAAACCTAAAACCCTTGAGGAGTTTAATCACTGCACTCAATGCGGAAAACAAGATTTTGCCACTTTAAATCAAAATCTTTATTTAATATTGCATTTTGCTCTTATTATAATTGCTCTCTTTGTTACATTTTCCTTTTTTTCTGGAACATGTTTTTTTTTTTTTTCAAGCGCTCAGGAGATTAAAATAAAACATTCAATTTTGTTAATCACGTTCAGCTGCCAGCAGCTATGGAGACGGTTTTAGTTTTTATGAGTACATATTTAAATCGTTTAACACAGCCTATATCCCTAAAAAAATCTCACATGAAGAATTTACTAAAACAGTGTCATTTTTTTCTTACTTGTTATTAGCCCAATGCTATTAATTGTGAGCTACAATAAACTCTACGAAACTAAGCGTAAATCCACCATATTTTTAGAGAACGAAACGGTCTCTTGATAAATGTTTAAAATGCATTTAGCCAATTTGATTATTTCGATCTTATGCTGTGCCGTACTCTGGTTTATTTGCAATGCAAAATTAGAGGGGTGCGTGTGTGTGTTCAAAGCTTTCCTTCTTATTTAGCATGATTTCTATTTTCTGTAATTACCTTCAGAAGAGATGTCTCCTGTTTAAATTCAATGGTTTTGTTGTTCCTGGATTTAATCAAATCCACAACGCGGATGTTTACAGGACGCAACATCCCTCCTTTAAACTGTAAAACCATAAAATATCTGAAATGAGGTATAATCTTGGAAACAAATATATATATTTTTTCTTATTGGGTCAAATATTGTTTTTGAATCTTTAGTCTTACAGTGTGTCAGTATGTTTCAAACTTCTGCTATCTGCGGATTCCCATCAACACATTTGCAGCGCCATCTAGCGTTGTTTAACCTGTCAGCATGTATATTGATCAATGTGTGAAACGCAGAAGAGAAACTTTGAAGAGCGGAAGCAGTTTGTAAAATCCCTGCATCGTAGTAACTTTTGATCAACTTTTTGCAATACAAGCCAATATTAGTTGAAAGTAATAGTTCTGATTTAAATAGATTTCAAGCTGAAGCCCGAGCAGCAGTCGGTCTGTATTGGCTCTGTGTTTGGCTGTCACACATGTCAAGGTTTTAAAACAGGCGTGAAATGTGAAATATGTTCCCTGCTCTTTTTCTAACTTTGATTATTGATCCACCATTAAGGCAAAACTAAATGATCTACTTCTCCAATTCACAATAATTTGCTAATCTTGCTCAAATTTATGATACAAAGTCACTTGGTTGTATACATTTCTAACCCTATTGATGTTTCTAGGTGGAAAAAAAGGCCACAAATGACAATAAAACAATTGCAATAATTTTGTGAAGTCATCGTTGATATCTACAGGGACAACCGATCCTATTATGACAAGCTATTTGTCACTGCTGCAGGGCATTTACTCTTTGCTGTAATTAACACACAACAAAAACAAACTGAATGCCAGTTTTGATCCGCTGCAGTAAGGTTTGATTTAATAAAGTGAAGCCTGCTGTAGGATGACTCAGTGATGGACAATTAATGTAAAAGTAAGTAAAAATCCAACCTTGGTCCTCCCCTAAATTTTGTGGCACAATCTAGATCTTTTAACTGCTATAAAAATCTGTATTTAAAAGGAATCTGTCTGGTTCTTTTAGGACAGTTACTCAGAGTGTTTCTATATTTGACTTTATCTCTCAAATTACTTTGAAGTACTTAATAATTTAGCAGTGAAAGAGAGTAAACGTAATATTACCAGATATTCCTCAGTATTTCTTCTTATCATTACATAAAAAAAACTGAAAAGTAGAATGCTTTAAATTTGTGTTTATTTCTTCAGATTTTCTTTTGTCAGTCTTGTATTGCGATGCACAAGTTTCCAAAAAAACAAGCACAGCAGTTTTGTTCTGATCTCTTTAGAGAAAGCAAGTGATTCTAAGATTCAAATCAAAGAGTTAAATTTTGGCTAATTATATGACGTTTTTTTATTTTTATATATATATAGTGATATGCTAATGTGGCACCGTATAAAATGACCTTCGACCTGTATCCTCAAGAGCCTGATTAAAATTAATTTTAAAAATCTACAGAGCAGTTTTTAAATACAAAAGAAAATTTCAGGTGATGAAACAAAATTGTTTATTTTCATCCAAATACGACAAAAAAGAACTTATTTTCCTCCCTTACTTGAATAGCTTTTATTTGATTTTTCCTAACCATTTTAAAAAAGTTTCCCCTTAAAAGTAAAAAAAAATGAAAGAAAACAAAAAATAAATCAAGTTGGAAGCTGTTTAAATAAAAAAAACAACAAAACACACAGAGAAAACGATCAGATTTAATCTGAAGACTCATTTGCCCCGCATGTTGTGTTTTCTGCCCTGTGTTGTTGCATTATTATCACCTTCCCAGACTGTTGTGGTGTCAGTTGGTCCTCAGAGGAACGTCCAACCACAGACCTGATTTAAATTAAGATGGCCTCAGGAAGTGCCCGAGTGCCAGGAAAAGGAAAAAGGAAGGAAAACAGCCAAGTGGGGATGGGGAGACCACAAGAAATACCTCCCAGCTTTGAGTCAGTCTCTTGGAAAACAGGATGGTTATAAAGCCAAACTGCACGAAAGCGTTAGTGATTTTAATGATATATCCTGTTGAATAAAGCTTCAGCTGAATCTTATGACACGCTGCTTTTTTTTTTGTTTTGTTTTGTTTTGTTTTTAATCCCCGTGGTGTTCTTGCACACCTCTCTGCGATGATGCATCTGGGGCCAATTTTGTGGTTTGAACCGCCAACCACACTGTCATCAAGCCAGCAAGTCTCCTGGGAAAAGCAGTTGGACACGTTCCAGAGGTTAGTCCAAATAATTAACTGTAAATTCAGCAAGACTGCCAAGGCTGTGTTTGTACAGTATGTTGTACAGTTTAAAATTAATTTACATGACAGCCGGGAGTGGAATATAACCTCAGAGTGAAAGGCTCCTAACATGGATTTAACAACATTATTTCATGACTCAGTAAAACAAATATTAGGCCACTTCAGCTTCAAGTGTATAAATCAATAATTAAAAAAAAACCCACTTCAACCAGAGACAAATTAAATCTTTTCTTTTTTTTACCTATATGCAAATAAATAGTCTTCAAAATTCTAACCGTTAACACAGATGAAAAAAAAATGTCACTCATGTGAAAGGAAACAGGGTGAAAATGAAAGTAAAAATAAAAGCCTAAGCTATGCAAAATTCCTGTGCAAAGGTTATTCATGGTACCAACCACACACACTCAGCAGGTAGGTTAACCACTCCTCTCAGAGTGCCACTAACAGACAGCAGCATGTCAAGAATTATTAGTCATACAGCAGCAGCACAGCTTGTGTTCTTCTTCTTCAGATATAAATTAGCACATTTGATAAGCCTTCAGGGGGATAAAAAAAAAAAGAAAATCTAACCTTCAGCCCCGTACACAAACATTTTTAGTCACAAATGCTTGGCTTAATAAAAGATGCAGATAAGTTTGGAAACCAAATGCAATTGCGCCTCAAGAATTATGCACCGGAAGAACAGTGAAATGGCGCCATCAAGTGGTTACTATGAGTAACTAACATTCTTTACTTCCCTGAGCGATTACCTGGACATGCAAATATCCCTAAGTAAAATAAAACCCACAAAATACTATACATTTGTGAATAAACACAAATGCATTACCTATGTTAATGAAAAAATAATAACTCACAACAATACTAACAATACTACTGTGGTTTATCCTATTTTGTTAGAGAACACTGTAGAAGCACTGATTAACATGCAGCAATAAAAGAAATAAGGTAGAAAAGTTTTGTTTTTTTTCAGTATCACAGGACTTAGACAAAAACAATTTTCTTCAGACAGTGGAGTAATAACTTGAAAGGAGATAATCTACTTAGAAATACTTAGCTGCATTCCTTAAGAACTGCTTATAGCTGAACAAGGCTTTCACTTCTAGACAATACAAACAACTGAAATCTGGATATTTGAGGATTTTTTAGTCGTAAAGATCAAACTCTGTTTACAATCAATGTAACACAGAGTATACTAAACCCTGTAGTGAGATTAAATATATCTGTTTTGTTACTGAAATTGTTTCTGGTTGTGATAAAGGGAGATGAAAATCTGGTCAATTCTAACAATAACTTAATAGCTAAAGCCAAGCGGGACAGTAGTTTCTACGCTTGGATAATTTACTTCAAACAGCAGAAAACTAGCCCAGTATGTGTAGGCTAAATGTCTGTGCAACCTGTCAGAGAACAATATCCCTGTTACATGCTTATCACCAATCTCTCGCTCTTGTCGAAACTGAAGCAAACACACAGTTTCAGGTGTTCATGGACGTAAACACGGTGTTGCACTCTGGGTAATGTAGTTACCGCGCGCGGAAAGCCACTCCTCCGCATGCGTCCCTGTGATTATTTAAACTTCCAGTCCCAAAATGCTCTCTGCGTGGGAGAGCAAACAGAGCCGAGGAGGGGCTGGTGATCTTCTTTGAAGCTCAGAGTTAATGAGTGGAGACAGGTCTCTTTAAGCGAAAAAAACATCTGGTGTTGGCGGTAAGATTCAGCTTTCGTTTTTTTATTCCAACTAAATGTGATTTTTCTTTGGAGCTGAATAATAGGAAGCGTGGGTTTTAATGGCAGGCTTTATTAATCTGTAACTACTCAGTGGGTTGTTCACCTGCTCAGACTTTACAGTGACATTTAGTGTAAAAGTTAGAACAAGATCAGTAACCCTGACTTTTTTTTGACATATAATGTAGCAAGCAAAGCATGTTTATGGTCATATTCATTGGATTATTCATTTTGGAATAAACGTGGTTCTGTCAGTCTTCCGAACAGACTGTTTCCCTTGTAGTTCTGATGTTATTTGGAGCTCATTGAGAAGCAACCTCTGTGTCCTGTGCTCAACAAGACCGACCTGTTTTTGTGCACTGATGTAAGAAAACACATAATTAATGACTGACTCACTATGCCAACTGTTCAAAAGGCTGTGTCATTTTACACAAGAATGACACGGTGAAGAGTTAAGGCTTTATTCTGGGGTTTGAAACACTTTCCTACTAGACAAACAGAGAGGAAGATCTGAGACTTCAATAATAACTTTAGTCAGAAGGAAAACATTTGAAAGCCTATAAACAAGCAAGTAGCTGGTAAGCAAGTCCAACTGATTATTATTCTTGATATTATCCCACTTGAATCAAGGGGTTTGGCAGCCGAGGTTAATTTGAATCTACTTTTTGTCATCACTTCATACAGGAAAAAACAATGTGAACCGGTCCAACAAGAATATAAATGTGTGATGAATGTAAGAGGGACTAAAAACAGGCTTTATTGTACTGTGCAAAAGTTTTAGTTCACTGTTTGTGTGTGTGTGTGTATATATTTTTCTATGATTCTCTCTTCAGTACTGTTCAGTACTTGATAGATTTTGAACTGTGTTCTTTAGACAAGGGGTGGGGTGTGGGGCAAATGAATAGGTAACAGGCTCAAGCCTGTCTAAATGTTCTGTCATTGAGAAAAGAGACAAAAACTTGTCACAGCCACAGGCCCTGAAAGATTTATCATCCTTTTGGTTAAGCATCCAGTGAATCCAATGTTTTTTGTTTTTTTTTGATAACTGTCATGATGTAGTTACTTGAGGGACCCAATTGCAGCAGGCTTGAAATGTTGAGTTGTGTGGAATATTTAATAAGAAAAAGAAGAATAAACAAAAAAAAAACCTCACAAGAAAACAAGGAACCCCAAAAAGAACATAAACCATAAATCCAGGGGGAGCAGACGAGAAAATAAACTGAAGTAGATGAGAGAATCCGGAGAGGAGTGACTGACAATGACAGGCTTACATACTTTTGGAGGTTGAATGTGAACAAAAGGTCTGGGCTGATTAACTAACTGATTGCGGAAGTATTGAACTATAAGGGAAACAAGAACAAGGCAAACCTAAAGAAAATAAGAATGTAACACAAGATAATAATGCACCTAGAATGAAATTAAACTACCAAAGCAACTCAACAACCCGGAATCCTAACAACAATAGCTCTTTAGGAGTGACACTGTTAAGAATAACGTCTTATTTCAGGCCTGTCAAACTGTATTTTGTTTAGTTCTGTCTACAAATGACAACAAATTAGCAGCTTCTCTATTGTCAAGTTTCACTAACCAATTAATGTCTGATTTAACTGGGTTTTTGTGACAATTTGCTGGTAATAGAGTTCCTTGAAACCTCATGTTGTCTGTTATGGATTGACTGGGTTGAGTGGAGAAACGTTATCAGTGAATGGATTATTCATGAATTAGACTAAGATATCGTAAACAAACAAAATACATTTTTGTTCTGATCATTTTTTATCATTAGTTTTCTCAAATTTTATGATTCCTTGTAGGAAACATACAATTGTGTCTTGCCAGACTAACTGTATCTGAGGACAAACATTAAGCTAATGCAGTTCTCCTGTTTACAGATGACAACATGGCAGCTGAAAGGAATATGTCATTTCGTCGGGTTGGAAGTATCATGAGGAGTAGATCTGAGGGCACATTAATTGATCTCAGTGATGATACACCATCCAGTGATAACTTGAATGGTAAATATCTAGACAAAAATACTCAAAGATGTTTCAATATCCTAAGACTTACTGACCGAGCTCTCCTGTCTTAAAGGTGGCTTTGTACCGGGAAGAACGCAGACATCAGACTGGCAATTTTCACGTCCAGAAAAATCAGTGTCCTCTCAAACCAAAAACCCATTTTGGAAAAATCTATCTGGATCCAATCCATTTCTTGACGATATTGTTCACAGTGGCACATGTGAACCAACTTTCAATGGGTCAGAAGTAAAACAAGGAGAAACAGCACATCCAGATGATGGTAATGATGACGGCACGAGCATATCTTCTGATGAAGGCAGCATTGGGAACTTCAGTGCGAACAGACTCAAAACCAGCAACCAGTCTGGGAGATGGAGGAGTGCTTCAGACATTCTCAGTGATCTGGAGAAAAAGGGGCCAAAATTTAGGAACGACTCCAGACCACCTGGGCCTGTGCTGAGCCCAGACTTTGAGTGGCTGAAGAATGACAGAGAGGCCTATAAGATGGCCTGGCTGAGCCACCGGCAGCTGACCCGCTCCTGCCTGGACTTAAATGTGATGAGCCAGAGCCCTGGGTGGGCCCAGACCCAGGCCACACATTTTCAGGTTATTAGCAAGATCGACCACAGCGGCGGCTCGGTACAGTTACCTGAGTCCAAAATTAGCATTCATGTCCCACAAGGGCACGTTTTGCCTGGAGAAGTTCAGGAAGTGACCCTGAAAGCTATGCTGGACCCTCCTCCTGGCCTCAACAATAACTCCATAACAACCATGAGCCCACTTCTCGAGGTCCTTCTGAGCAACATCAACACAAAGGAGTGCTTGTCCTTGGAGATGAAACTCTCAGGGGAG
Source organism: Poecilia mexicana (assembly GCF_051168715.1). Classification (NCBI taxonomy): domain Eukaryota; kingdom Metazoa; phylum Chordata; class Actinopteri; order Cyprinodontiformes; family Poeciliidae; genus Poecilia; species Poecilia mexicana. The sequence continues at coordinate 18,355,534 of NW_028263385.1, read as the reverse complement.
GTAAAGGACAACCCTGAAAGTCAGGTGATGACCACCATGTTTGGAATGGTGTCTAACAAACGACATGGCCCGTACACCAAAATGAACGACTGTTACGTTGACAAGAATGTGATTCGGATGAAACTCCAGGATCTGAAGACACATTTTTTCGTGATAGCAGTGGCAGAGGCCTCTGCTCTGCAGCCACCCACCACATCAGTTTGGGATTACCTCAGTCGGCAAATCACCGTTGCGGTCTATGGCCCAAGGTTCATCCATCCATCATTTAAGGTTGTAATAGTCATCTGCTGTCACGAAGATGTTCCACCTAAGCTTCCTTTCTCAGATGTATGCAAAGGTAATAAAAACCTGCCCCCGCTTGTGCTGCAACTTTGGGGGAAACACTCATTCAAACCAGACAAGTTGAAGGACTTTACTGTAGGGGTGGATATTAAGGGCTCGAACTTTGGAATCAACTCTGAGGACAAAGTGAAACACGTCAGGCAAAGTCAGCTCAAGATTGGGACAGTTTTGCATCTACCAATATCAATATCTTGCCCTAGGAAAGCAGAGATGACTCCTTTTCAGTTAAACATACAAGTGGTAGAATCACACTCGTCGTCAACGACAGCTGACTTTCAGGTTTCTTCCCCTCCTGCACCACCCATCAGGTCAGAGAAGAGGCAACCAAAGAATGTGGAAATAAAGACTGATATTGCAACAACATTTTCCATTCCAGAGGAAAGCGATTCAGATTTACCCAAATTCAAAGACACGCCACTGACCCTGCAGTGGTACGGGGTAGCCCTAAAGACGGTTTTACGTCAGCCACGCGTTGAATACCTCCTGGAGTATTTTAAGGGTGAAACCGTGGCTCTGCTTTCTAGAGAAACCGTCAGGTCAGTTGGTAATTTGAAGGTGAAAGAGTGGTACATCGGATCCCTCAGAGGCAGAATTGGCTTGGTCCACTGCAGAAACGTCAAACTCATAGCAGTGGAGCAGGTGATGGACTTCAGTGATGCTCAAGTGACCACATCAGTACTTTTGAACAACATGACGCTGCCCTTCAGGAAGCTCACGTACATGTATTCTGCCATCCAGACATTGGTCACACAGCACATCACAAGCTGGAGAGGTTTTGCAGATGCTTTAGAGTACAAAAACGAGCCTCTGCAAACAATTAAGAGAAGATATGCAGAAACTGACGCTGACAAGGTGGATTGCGTCCTGGAAATGCTGAAGGAGGACTGCCACAGTGAGAGGTCAAGGAAAAAGTTCCTGCATGAACTAATGGTGGTACGTGTATAAAAAGGGCTTTCAGTCAAATTCATCAAACTCATGTCTGTCCATTCAGTAAGTCCTTTCTGTGCCCTTGTAAAAATATTGTTTGTGTTTTTTGGTTGTTTCTTTTTCATCATCAAGGGGCTACTGAAGATGAACAATGTGAATCTGGTGGCTCAGCTCATTCAGAACACAGTCATTCTGTCGACTGCTGTGGAGCTGGGGATTCGATGGCGGGAGCTTGCAGAGAAGATGGGAAAACTAACCAGCGCTCAGATAGCTGCTTATGAAGCTCCACACCGAGGGAAGGACGATGAAGTCAGTCAGCAGGTCAGTTTAACAGTCAGCATTATTCCTTCCTGGATTTATCATGTATCACCTATCTCAATAAACTAAAACATGAGAAGTTAATTTGTTTCATTAATTGAATTCAGGTTTCTACAACTTATTGTACAGAGGTACAACTCTGGGCTTCTGGGCTTTGATTTAGCCATTGGAGGATTTTCCTTTTTTTTTTCTTTTTTTTAATTCTCAACCAGTGCTTGGTGGATTTATTTGGCATGGTTTTAGGTTATTGTCTGGTTTCAGGATCCAGTTTTTCCTCAGCTTACTTATTCTCAGGTTCAAGCAACCTACAACATTCAAACATCACGCAAAAAAGGAGAAAGACAAGAGAGTTTTAGATTTACTTGCAAGGAGAATGGACAGAGACGCACTTCAGTTGCAATCTCCTACCTCTAAAGCACGTTCTGCCGTAGCCTCTCTTTTTATCTCCTTAGGGTGGTCCCTAGTTACATAGCTTATTCTGTTGTCTTGTGTTAATTACATAGTGTTACTGTTTCTTCTGTTGTTTTATCTTGAGTCACAGTCTTGATGCACCTCCAAGCTGAGCAGAGTGTGAGTGCTGAGTTCGGTTCCTGTTTGTTTCCTCCTGTAGCTGCAATGCAGGAACTGATGTACTCACAGAAGAATGGTGATATGCAGCACCATTAAATCAACTTCACACATCAAAAACAGTAAACATAAGACCACAGCAAACATAAGATAAAATACTAAATATTTCTAACACTTATTTTGTTATTTTTATTTTATTTTTTTTTACAGGTAGTCCAACATTTTTTTTTTTCTGTTTCATGATTGACTCGTTCTTGCATTAGGATGGATGTTTCTTTTACTTCAAAACATTTTTGATCATTTTTAACATTTAACATTTCTGATCATTTTTACCTCTTAAATCGTGTTCTTTGACAGTCCATGTGGAAGCCTGCCTATGACTTCCTGTACGCCTGGAGCCTTCGTTATGGAGACAGCCACAAGGACATGATCCAGGAGCTTCACCTGGCCCTGGACAAAATGAAAAACCCCATCACCAGGCAGTGGAGGCATCTGACCGGCGTGCTCATCACAGTGAACTGCTTAGACATCTTTCAAGAAGCAGCTTTCCCAGAACCCTGAATGTTTTACGCTGCTGTGCTGAAACAGGCTTTGTGTGAAAAGCACTAAACATGCTACGTACCGACATCTTCGCTTGAGACACAGGACTCTCAGAGAATTTCACTTTAGCTGAAATTTTCTAAAAACACCTTAACTAACAAGTCCAGGCAGACAGTGATTTAAAAGTGTTGAAGATATCTGTGCAAATGTCGAATATGTGCAGAGGAAATTGTAATTTTGCTTGTGTTTATGATGTCAGTAGTGACTTGCTGATGTCCTTTTTATTAATAATTTCAGCTGGTGTAGGAGCCTTTGTGTTTTTTTTATGCATAGCAGAAATTGCTCTGTAAACCTTTTCCCATTAAAAGTGCACTTTAGTTCTACAAATCGTCAATAATTAAAGAGCAGATAATTTTAATCCACTGCATTTGAGATTATTCATGCATCAAATCAATACTGTATTTGTTTGACTTTTAAATTATATTATGGTCTGTAGAATTTATTGCACTTGTGGACATGTTTTTTTTTAATGCATTTTAAGTAAATTGTAAAAAACACTGTTAAAGTAAAAAAAGTTCCAAAATGTCATGTAGGCATACAGCAATGGGAGTCTGAAGTTCTTTTTTTAATTTTCTTTTAGGTTTGTGGTGAAAATAAGACTGTTTTACCAAAGGAAAAGTTACATAAGATGCTTAAACAAAAGAAGGTGCCTTCTATGTGTCACAGACTGCTTTTTTCCATATAAGTGTTATTTTTTACTATGAAATTTTAGATAAGTAGGAATATTATAATTTAATAAAGGACATAAACGACACAGTGGCTGTCTCTTCATTTAATTAAGTTTGTCCTAAACAATAGTGTGATCTAATGTGATGTGCAGACAAAACAACTTTTATTTCCATCGTTCCCACACGGGGTGGTGGAAATGAAATGAGAATGCAGATATGTCTATATTGGTTGTAGGACCAATTTTTTTAATTTGTTAACCACAAATAGAACTTAAAAAAATCAAGAAGGATCACTATATTAAAAATATCTCCATAATAAAAATTGGATTACAAAAACTTTGAATTGCTGATGAAATGACATAGGCTGAAATGTGGAGCTAGAAACACTTCTGAGATTTTTTTTTTTTTTCAGGTGCAGTGAAGTGGTAAATATTTGAATTAATGCAATGTGACTGGCTTTGTTTGGAGACCTTTTTATAGCAGCAGCAGCAATCAGAGGATGCAACAGTTATCTATAATGAATATTGTAGCCTGTCAAGAGAGTTTTCATGTTTTCAAGCTGACTGGTGTCCGTATGTGTGTGTGTGTGTGTGTTTGTGTGTAACTGTGACTATATGTTTTTAAAAATGGCCACACGGCAAAAATATCCTACTAGCTAATGAAAGATGCTGGATTCAACTTTTAGAATTAACCCTTTCATGCATGAATTATGATCCTTTGTGTCAGGACTTTTTTTTTTCCAATTTTCTTTTTATTATTTTCTTGAGGCATAAAAAAAAGGTAGGAAAAAAAATTGTAAAAATGTTTTATTTTTTATTTATTTATTTTAGGTGATCAATTGTAATTTTCTCTAAGTTGTTATTTGAAAAATACCTCAGTAGTATTGTTCTTTAGGGATTATCTGATGTCACAATATATATATATATATATATATATATATATATATATTTTTTTTTTTTTTTTTTTTTTTTTTTACCTGCAAGTAGAAGGAGGGACTGGGTTGGTTGGCATGCCTGTCGGCCATATTGGATTTAACAAAAATAATTTCTTGCATTTGCAGCTGATGGCCAGTAGTTGAAAGTGTATTTTATGATGCATTAGTGTCCACTTCAGTGGTCTGTGTGCATTTATAACATAAAAATCCACAGGAAGCGCAAGAAAATATCTTTTAGATAGCTGTCCACTGTAGTGACCAATATGCATGAAAGGGTTAATTTCTAAAAAAAAAAAAAAAAAAAAAAGAGAAAAACTGCCGAACCAGGCTATGAACAAGAATCTGGAAAAATGGTTTTATTGTAAAACTCTGTTCAGTCACTAACATATTGTGCTAATTTTACATCATTCTTTATTCATATTCTGGGCTTTATTGAAGTAAAACAGATTTAACATCCAAGTGAGTCCTACAAAGGTCATATTCATTATGAGGATGACAGATATAGTGACAACTCCAAACATAAAGCTGCTCTGTCTAATTTGGTGATCTTGGAGGGATTAAGTTGGACTTGACACAATATCGTTTCTATTTGAGAACAACTACGCTGCCAACATCTAAGTTACCTTCAAATTACAAATGGATAAACTCTTTCCAACATAAATTAACATGATGTAGTAACTGGTAATTGAGAAGGCACAGACACTGGTGAGAGACGTATTTCATCGCTCCCAGAGTAAAAGTACATTTCTATCACATTTCACTCATAGCACATCCAAAGTTAACTGACTACTTTCTGCATGCGTTCAATTCCAAATATTGTGTTAGATAATATCATATTTGATTAAATTTTCTAAATATGATTTAAAAATTTGTTCATGGGGTTATTAAAAAAATCTTAGTATTTTGGAAGTAAAAAAAATTATATATATATATATATATATATATATATATATATATATATATATATATATATATGTGTGTGTGTGTGTGTGTGTGTGTGTGTGTGTGTGTGTGTGTGTGTGTGTGCATGTGTGTGTGTGTGTGTGTGTGTGTGAATAATATCTGACGTGAAAGAGGAATTTTAAATACTTTTTTCTATCCTTCACAATTTTCATCATGAATAATGAATAAATGAATCTTGATCTAACGCCAGACAGAGTTGGTGGAGATAAAGGAAACCTAATATTATAAATAAATAAATAAATAAATAAATAAATAAATAAATAAATAAATCCTGGTCACACTCACTCAAATTCAAGATAAACTTAGCATCTTGCATCACTGACAAAACCTCGAAATAATATTTCCTCCACCAGCAGAGATTTAGATTGAAAGACACACTCTTCTTCTAGCACACTCACTTACGTTAATGAAAAACGTCTGACATGTTTTCTGACAAACACATTTACAGTTATATCAAACATTTATGAATTTTTGGCTCTCTAGTGCGAACAACAGAAAAGCTGACTGTTATTTGGAATCTAAAGAAAACCTATATTGCTTTGAGACAAATCCACAAAATGGACTCAGCACATTTACTCCACTGGGTGGCGCAATTGCTTTGTGCAAGACGGCAGAAATTAAGGCCTTTAGTTTCTCTCACGTCTCAAAGAGTCAAAACATTTCACTTCAGAAACAAATGAAGGCTTCAGGAATGCTATGACATTATTAAATTTTAATTCTATTTATTTTATTTTATTTTATTTTACACTGGTGTTTCCAAAAATATTTATGAATATATATACCAACATAAGTTTAATTTTGAATCTAGCTTAATGAACATTTTGTATCACACTCATATTAGTAAAATGATATGAAATGATATCTAGTTAGTGCACATCAGTGCTGCTGTGAGTAAGAAAGCTCAGATTTTGCCTCCAGTTTCAGAAACCCACAGTCACAAGGGTCCATCTGCAAATCACTATTATGAACAGAAGCATTCCTCTGCCCTCTGGGGTATATAGAACTTCATTTGGTTTGCCTTCATGATATATGTTTAGGCCAAGAAGTCATTTAGTGCTTAATTTATTAGCCTGCTGATTTATGCCTGCTGCAAACATACTAAAGGTGGTATCTCCCAGCCCCACTGCAGCTCTGCTCGTTATTCCATCCTCTAGCACTTTCAAAATGCACTCTCATAATCTGGTTATAGATGATGTGAATGTGGAGAAAGCATAGCAGTGAGGAAAAAAAAAAACAGAAAAAAAAACAAACATAACTATTCCGTTTCTGTTTCTGCACTTCATTTGTTACCGTTCCTTTCAGTGAGTCTAAGGAGGATTGAATGCAGAGAAAGTTGAAAATTTCTCAACTTAGAGCTCGATTTATTTAGGAAAATTAAGCCTGGTCACGACTACGCACCAATAGCAGGAATCTTGACATGGGTTTAGTTGTCTGAGCATCAGTACAAAGCAATGTGACTCATCTGTCCTTGTTAAGAGGAGAGGCTCTTTAATAAAATCATTTCAGGATCAGTTGCATTTACAATGCCAAGGCGAGCCTGTAAAAATAAAATCCAGGTTTCTTAATGTGATGTCAGGACTGGTCACAAAAACTGTAGAGGCAGCTGTAGTTTGGTAACCCTGAAGGGATGATTTCCATTTTACACAAGAATTTGTTTGTGTGTTGCAGGTTATAGGGTGTTGATTGTTGCCCAGAGAACAGTGCTTTTCTTACGTCTACCAGCCTGCACGGAGCCTCTCCCCATGGCCACCGCTGGGAAGGAGGAAGTTCTTTACAGAATGACTCACAGAGAGGGAGAGAGAGAGGGGGGAGAGAGAGAGAGAGAGAGAGAGAGAGAGAAAACAACTTGCAGCATTTGGCAGCAGCATAGAGAGAGTTTGTGAGTAATAGGCCATCCACATCCTTGGACACCTCACTTTACTCGCACTCTCTTTTTCCATTAGCCAGCCTCAAATTATCTTACTTTTGTAATAGTGGAACACAGCGGTTATAAAGATTTGAGACAATTAAAAGACACATACCGGTGCTTTTTCACTTCTTACGGCATTTGAACCTTCGCAAGGTTTTCATTGACCAACAAAATTTGATATTCACATGGGATGATGATGCATGCACAATAGGGTTTTTTTTTCTGATAGTTGAATGATTTATTGTTGTTCAAGTTATTCAAAATAATCTCATAGTACCAAATTTTGCTAGGTGAACCTGACATGTGGAGGCAGATGTAATATATCTACAATGACAAAGTTCATGTCCTGCTATTTTTACACTTTACTGATTGTGTTATGTCTAAAACCCTGAGCTTTACATGGAACTAAATGCTGAGAATGAGTCTTGTTTTGGTCTTACTCCATATTTAACAATTGCCTGATCATCTTGGGATGAAAGCTCAATTCGCTATGCACAGTTTCTGATTGACCCCAACTTTTCAAATAATTATGACCTGACCTTCTTGGAAAATAAGGTAAAGTTAAGCAGTTGTTTTCAGCTGTTAGGAGAGAACTTGCTGGTGTGATTTGGATCGTTGTCTTGAAGCATTACCTAATAGTGCTTGAGTTTAAGGTCTTAAACAGATGGCTGGAGATTCTCCTCCAGGATTTTCTTTTCTGCTTGTCAATATTGATTTTTATTGAGATGTGTAGGCCCTGAAAAAGCAAAGAAGCAACCACCAGGGTTGACTTTTGGCATGATGTACTTTCTCTGTCCATTAGGTTCACCAGGAGTGCTGGTGCCTACAGTCAATGGGCGCTGGAGGGACTTTTCACCAGTCCATCGCAGGGCAACATTGACAAACAACCATGCCTAAGGAGAATTCAGAGAATCAATCAACCTGACAGCCATGTTTTTGGGCTGTGTGAGTGCTTGGAGAGAACCCACGCAAGCAGAGTGAGAACATGCAAAGTCCATGTCAAAAGACCCCGGTCTTTCTTGCTACAAGGCAACAGTGCTACCAACCGCGCCATTGTGCAGCCACTCATGATGTGCTTTCTCCTGTCATATTATTACATCACATAAAACAGGATACACATACTCCAAACAGTAACAAGTTTCTCTTTATCAGTCCACAGAAGAGCTTGGTTACTGTCAACATGTTTTTTTGGTAAACATTAGTCAGGTGTTAAGGTTTTTGTGGTCAGCAGTGATCTGTGCCTTTCCCATGGATGCGCATTTTGCTCTGTGTCTTTCCTCTCTTTTTAATCTTTAACACTGTACTTACCTGAGACTTATAAAGACCCGTGGTCCTTTATGTGTTGTTCTCCCTCCCAAAGCTTTAGATTTTTGAGATCTGGGTGTAACGAGCTGCATTTTGTGATATGTCAGCCTACTTCTTACTGTTAGGGAGGTTCTGTTCAAGTGATTTATTGATTGTAAATATCTGGCAGCAACCTCTCCTGAGTGTGGCTTGTGAAAATGAACCAAACAATGTGATGAATCAGAGTTCATTTTTGATTTTACAAGAGGGGCAATTATCCGTTCACATGGGGCCAGGATGGTTTTGATAGCTTTTCCTTTTATAAATTAAATCATCATTTGTAAATTAGTTGTTGTTTTTTTTATCATTTACTCAAGTTGTCTTTGTCAAATGCAAACATTTGTTCAGTCATCACACAAATGTAAATGCTACAAAAAAACAACAAAAAAAAGCAGGAGAAATATACTTGACTCTTTTGTTATATAGTTTACCTCAGTATTAGGAAGTGGTGGTTTAAATAAAAGGGTAAACAGACTTTTGTGTGTCATTGAACAAAACTGAACTCTTCCCTTTGCGAAATAGACAAAAATAACAAAATCTTCAAAAAATAAACCTGAATGTTGCCTAAAGAGTTTGCGGCTACTGATCTGAGTATGTGGCATCGTATTTTACCGTTGCTGATTCAGGTGAGAATTGTCTCGACTACAGTGCTGTATTTATAGTTTAGTAATTTAGTGCAATGGTTCCCAAATGGAAAATACAACTAATTCAAATAGAAATTTGAGCTGTGTGAAAAGAAAAATGCCAAACTGTTTGTGAGATAATTAATGGGGTTGGGAAAGAAGTAAAAACAAAGTTTAGATCTGCACAAGTGCTTTTCTTGACTCAAACAATATTTAAATCTGAGTAGATCACAAGGGGGGACCAGACCTGCTAGCATTTATTAATCCATCAAACCTTACTTGTGAAACACTCTGTGGTTACTGCAGTCCAGTCAACTTTAAGAACAACTGACAAGTTAATCGATCCAACGTCTCTCTGAAATCTAAAGTATTCCAAGCACTCATGACAAGCCACATCCTAAAAGTGATTATATTGGCCAATCAAGTGTGTGAAAATACAATACTTGGACATTTTATGAGCTTTAGATGCTTTCTTAGATCTTCAGTTGCAAAATGCAGCACTTCAATGATTTTCACCATAACCACTGCTGCTTAGTCTCATATTATGGGCATATGCTTTCAGAAGCTTCCAGCAGATGGTAAAAACAGGCATACGCTGCAGGTGTCCACACTTTCTGGCAACAACTCTGTGAAAGACGTAAGCCCTCCGTGTCTCGACACAACTTCACCCTCCACTGAGAATGAAATTGGTAAAAACTCTTTTGGTCGCGCAGAAGAGTAAAACGGGCAATTGGTTGGACGGCGATGATCACACGTGGTCCAAGTCGATTGAGAAACACTACAGATCTGCGGTGGACTGAGATGTGGTGTGGTGATAAATCCGTCAGAGAAGAGTGTCTCTTTGGTTTATTTCTGTCGACCGAGGGGGAGAACAGGCAGGGCTGGAGGTTTTCCATTCCAAAAACAACAGAGCTGGAGAGGTAGGCTCATTGTGTCGTGACTGATTGCTCTAACTGTAGGAAGAGCAGGAGGAGGAGGTGGAGGAGGAGGAGGATGCCTCAAACTGACACTCAGGGAGGAGTAAAGGTGAGCCAAAATGTGGGGGAGATGGGAACACAGCTGTGGTTCAGAGGAGAGGTAGTTTGTATACGACATGTCATTTAGCTGTGACTTCCTGCAAAAAGGTCTAACTATTTATCCATCCATCCATCCATCTATGTATCGGACGATGCGTGATTGGTGTGTGATCGGTCCATGAGCGGCCCGTGTGATGCTTTTCACTCGTCCTCTGTTGCTTTTGGCTGCAGATTGGGGTCCTCCCTCTCCTATGTCTCCTCTGCCCTCATCGCTCCCCAGGTACTCCATCCCCCACCCCCACACCTCTGCCCATTATTCCCTCGAACACTATTCATCCTCATGTGCAGCTGCAGCACTCTGTTTGACCTCCCCTCTCCTCACGGAGTCCTTATTAACAGGGACTGTGGTGGGAGTCCTCCCAGCACGTGTGGTTGGAGTGACGAACCACACTGGACTACCGTTGTCAAGCCCGTCACATGAAGTCTGCTGTTATGTAGCGAGGCACGGTTTAGCAGATTTAGTTTTTTCTTGCTAACATTTTCGGCTGAGATCATGGTCAAGGCTTTTCCTGAAGCCTTTGTCTTATGAAATTTGAATTAGTCTTGTAGAAAATGAACTTTTTTTTAACGTTGTCAAAGTAATTGCTTACCTTCAGGGAACGTTTAATCGTGGGTGTTATCCTTCTAAAACATTCTGTCAAATGACCGTAGGTCACAGTAAAAAATGAAGACAGAGCTTCACTGTTTGGTTCATCTTATTCTTCACCAGGAGCAGTATCCATATAAGTGCAGATGAAGCCCTAATCCATAATCTAGACGGAGTAGTCTATATTTACTGCTGAGAATTGAGCAAATTACATTTATACTTTGTCCCTCTGGTTTTTGCTGGAGTGATGGTGAGCGTTTAAACCAATGGTTATCCATCCTTGTCCACAAACTCCTTCTGCAAATGTTTGCATTTCCTCCCTAGGATGCCATCAAGTGCTACAGAAGCTATTTAAATCACTCATTCCTTTATTTTAGGTGTGTGGCAGCAGGAGCAAACCTAAAACCTGTAGGACAGTGAATCCTGAAGACCAGGATTCAGAACCACAGGTATAGATAACCGATGAAATTACGATGGGGCTAAGAGACTTATCTCATGAAATGATGTAAGTTTGAAGATATCAGAAGATAATAATATTACAAAACGTACAAAGATATTGACACATAGATTCATCCAAGGATCAAACAGCCTCCCCTGGTGGTCACAAACAAAAAGACGCCTCACAAGTTTATTTTTTATTTTATGCTTTAATATCTTGACAGTAGCACAACAGCATCCTAACCATCAGTAGGAGTGAGGTGGAGAGGACCAGCAGCTTTACGATCCTTTCTGATCATGTCAGGATCTCATCTGGTAACACAGCAATGCCCAGCAGGTCTACAAAGCTCAGCAGCAGCTGAGCCGACACGCCTACATACATGAGACACATGTCATAAATACTCTGCCACTCCTGCAATAAAGTCCATCCATGCAACATCCCACACCCCTAAATAATAAATAGCAATTTGACAATGAAAGTTTTGACTCAGTTCTGAATAGTTTGGTAATTCTCATGTTTGTTACAGAGGAATATTAGGGCCACTTATATTAGGAAAGAAATCTGCATGCTTTCCGGTTGGTTTTATTTTATTTTCCACTATGGAATAAAATTTTAAATATTGAAAATAAAGTAAGGTAACACTTTATTTGAAGGGGGTTGAATAAGACTGACATGACACTGTCATAAACATGACATAACACCTGTCATGAACATGAATAAGCCTTCATGAATATTTATGACTGTTGTCATAAAGCGTCATTCGGTAAATTATGACACTTTTAATACAAAGTTGACATTATTCAAAATGTCTTTGTTATGACAACTTGACATTAACCAAGAAATCATTACTGATATAAATTTGTTATAAAAGTGTTACTGATTGCACTTTAAAAATTAGGTAACTTTATGTTATTAAAGGTAAAGTTTAAACAGTAATGATTTCTTGTGGTGAAGCTTCTGCAATAAACCCTCCCAAGTGACGAACAATGGAAATCAACCATATGGATTATATAGGTTTATATTTTTGTTCATATTTTTGCTGTTCAAAATGTTCATTAATGCACAATGGCCCTCTTGAGCAAAAAATAATAATATTAAACATTGCAAAAAATCTGAAATGAACGCTGACTGACAAGTGTTTCACCAATTTGATGTTACTTGCATACGAAACTATGTTTATGTGTATGTTCGCAAATAGAAAAAATACATGGTTGATATTGTATATTAAGCTTAATAATCTCCCCTTGCATTTTAGAAACTAGAAAGGTTATTCTCTATCAGTGACATCATTTTATTCTTCTTAATTATGATTGTGAGTTTCCCTCATATGTCTATAGATCTTCGGTCTTGGACTAATTTAACTAGGTTAGGGTTATCACACGGATAGTGTATGAGAGAAACAGTGTTGAATCTGTGTATTCAAAAGGCAACATTTCAGCAGCACCTCCCACAAAAATGCTAAAGTTACTGATTCTACATTAACAGATATTTTCAGTGCATAGGTCAGTGTGTTGGTCTCTCCTCTGTAATCTGGCTGAATGTGTGTGGTCTGATGCATGGCATCCCAACATTCAAAGGCAGTAAAAAAATGCATGGCACTAAACATACATTACAGCTTCAAGAGGAGAAGAAATACTATGTCAAGTTTGCTTAGTGGAGTGAATCCTGTGTTTTTTCTTCAATTCTTGGGTTGTGTTTTTGTTCTTTTGTGTAAAATTTGGTCAGTGAAACTCTTCTTCAAACCTGTGGAGGAGGGTCTCTTGTTTGTTTAGTGTGTGTGCATGTGTGCGTGTGTGTGTGTGTGTGTGTGTGTGTGTGTGTGTGTGTGTGTGTGTGTGTGTGTGGCAATGCACTGCTGAGATGCCAGGTCTTCCACAGACCCTTCGTCACGCTGAGCTGCCAAGCTGTGAAAACATACTTCACGTTTGTTGGTTTCCAGCAGCTAATAAGGTGTCGTTGTGCGGCCGAGCCGTCTGATGTGCCACAGAGCCATTATAATCACATGTGCACTTCTGAAAGATCTATTACACTTGTGCAAATGCACGTATCCGCCTCTGCGTGCACGGCCAGAATCAGCCCTTCATTCCACAGGAATCTCCACTTTTCGCGAGATAAGGCTGCGGGACCGAGCAGCCTTCTCTGTTTTTTCTCAGACAAAGTTAAACTGTACTCTTAACAGAAATGCCTTCTTGAGGCCACGATTAGAACCTGCAACATCAAAGCACTCGGCTTTCAAAGGCTTTCTTTTTTACAGCTAACTTCGGGAGTCCTGGCTCCTGTGTGTCCAGACAGCTTTTATAAAGGACTGTTTTCATCATCACCTCCCAATTCAACACCCCAAATTCTCCTCCACCATCACCGCACCTCAGCTATCAGAAAAAAAATCATGTTACTCTCTCTGGATTTGTCTTGAGTGAGACATTTTGAGACTGTTGTTGAGGGAAAAAAAACAAAAAACGTCCAGCTCTGGTACTTGACCTTGTTAGTCTGAAAGGGGTTGATTAGGAGCTATCTGCAGCTCCTTTTTTGAAGAACGCACTTCTGTCTTTTCTCATCCCGCTCACTTGATCCGTCTCAGCGAGCTGGCACCGGACCCGCTGCGGCCCGGCTCTTTAATGGAGTGAACATGACTATTGCTGTCAATTGTGGGGGGGGAGACTCATACACGCGGAGGACCTCGGTTTGTTATTTCAATAGATATGAGAGAGCCGATAAAGAAAGGCGGCCCTCCGAGGGCCTGAGCTGAAAAAATAAGACGGGGGTCTCTGCGGATCTGGAACTGACTCGGTGAGTGAGAGCCAGAGTCGGGTCTGCCTTGACGTGACCTCTGGGAGGGGCACCTAATGACGCCTGGGGGTCACTCCTGACTGCTGTGTCAAATTGCATGAGTCAGTCATTTACACTAGCCTTTACAATAACACCCCCTCAATGCAAAGCGATAAGGATGAAAAATGTCTTCACCAGTTCTTTTGCCACTGCTGCAGGAAGAGGGGAAAAAAGAAATCCTCTATCGTCGCATGGTAGTACAGTGTGTGTCGCTTATCTCCTCCTTTTGCACTTGTACTTGTCATTCCGAGAGCGTCTCTGTAAGTGGTCGATGAAGGTTTACTCTTTATTAAAGATCAACACTGGAGGAGATGTCCTGTGATGACATCATATTTTCGGGAAGCAGCTGTGTTTTCTCATGGTTACTTCAGCAGAAAGTTGAATTCTGCAGAGAAATCTGCTGAAAAACATAAACCTACTGTGCACGTCTTTTCTAGTCATTTCTTAGACTCATTTCTTTTAAAAGCGCCAAAAACGGGCTTTATTGTGTAATGCACAAACCAGCTGCAGTCGGGACAGCTTTCACAGTCAGGTCATTGAAACAGTGCTTTTCACAAGTATTCACACCCTTTAAACTTTTTCCTCATTGTGCAACAACTACAAACTTGAATGTGTTTTTAGGAATAGACCAAAAACAGAGACGTGTCTAATTATTTTTTTCAAAACGTTTCTCAAATAAAAATCTGAAAAGTGTACCATGCATATTTATCCGGGCCCTGTGAGTCAACACCTTTTGGAACCCCTTTCTCCTACAAGTTTAAAATCATTTCAGTATAAATTAATAAACTTTACTTATCTAGAGACGGAACTTGTGTCCATTGTTCTTGGCAAGCTCAGAATGATGTCAGTGCTAGCTTTCCACCAAGCATAGCCGTTATAATATTGGACAAGTTACATTTTGGTCTCAGAGAACATCAGCACCTTCCTCCAAGTCCTGGCTGTAACAGCTGCATTGCTTTTGGCGAACTACTTATGGCTTTTGTTCTTGACTCTCTTCTTGTCACACTTCCATAAAACCATGAGAGTATGAGAATAGAGCGGCTGGCTGAATGTGGACTTTGGTGTCACAATATGACAAAATGAAAGGAGAACTTGTGCAGGAGAGAATTAGGCAGATTTCCATGTAATTATTAGAATGATAAAAGTGTGTTCTAATAATAATAATAATCAATCCATCCGTTTTCTACACCCATTTATCCCTGGCAGGTTCGTGGTGGGGGGGGGGGGTTGATTCTTATCTTCAGCAGTTGGTTGTTGAGATGCAGGTTTCGCTTGGAACAACCTGTCAGTCCATTAAAGTGCAACACAGAGACACAAAAGGCATACAACTATATGTTTTGGCAATTCAGAGGAACCAGTAACCTGACATATTTTTAGACAGTGGAAGGATGAAAGAGAACCTGGAGAGAATCCACACAGAAGAAGAGAACACATGAACTCCAGAGTCAGTTTGCCAACCTAGGAAATGCTCAAGTAATTTGTTGATTTTGCATTTTTTTTCCTGGATGAGTGACAGTAACCTTGATTTCAAGATTGAATTAATCAAAAGAACACAGTCTCTAATTGTTGTATCATCATCTTAAATGCTTCAAGTCACTGGCGTCTTTGTTCTTCTTCTCCAGTCTGCTTATTATGATCCCAGTCAGACACAGAAATGCTAATACAACCACTGGCATGTTTCTGGTTTAAACTTGACCTCGCTGATTACTGTTCTTTATACAACTGTACTTTTTAACAATACAAGATTTGTCTTAAAGAGGCTTTTTCAGTCTATTTCTTAGTCCATTCCACTGTCCCCCGTGGTTAAAAGATTATCTTAGTAAGGTTTTACTTAATATTCAGTCTGAAATGTATTTTCTCACTTTTTTTTTGTCAAAGTAGCTAACATTCACTGTCATTGCAATCGTTTTTCTTATGGTCAGAGGGTTTCAAAACTGTCTTAAGTTATTGGGTGTGGTCTCTGGTAGCTGATGTATTAGGGCGAAAAAGGAAAATGTAACAAGAAAAACAATTTGTTAAGAACCATGTATGACCTGAGGATTCTGACAATATGTTAATTTATGTGTTTCTGACTTTGGATTTTTTTTTCTTTGTAAATATCGGGCATTTAAGGGGTTAGGTTTGGCTGGTGCTACATTGAATACAAAAACAGGAATTTGCAACAATATAATATTCCTCCTTCCTTATCTTGCACATTGTAAGAAAGTCTAAAAAAGGGCTTTTGTAGATTTAAATCCTTAGTTGGGATTTTGGCTACTGTTGGTTGCAACACAGCACATTGAAAAAGTGAAAGTTGTGCAGATCATATAGTATATGATAGGGTTTTTTAGTGTAGTTTTGCGTTCTGCCATACAGGTGTAGTGAGAAGTTTGTATTTATCCATTATGGGAGTGGATGCCTTGAGTATGCTGGAATTTTAACAACATTTTTGAAGTGATCAAATAATGAATTAAATTATATGGAAAACATTAGTACAGAAACATTAGTACACTAAATTCAAAAAAATGGACAAGTTGCTTCACTGAATGACTGCAGTGAAGCAGTCATTCAGCATAATGCTGCCGCCACCATGCTTGACAGCTTAAGTTTGAAGCTCTCACTTTGACTTTCAAAAGTTCTTGCTATCGCGGTGGATAAAAAGCGAAATCTTTGTATCATTTAACAGGCAACAGGTGGGTTTATTTCCTTTCTTTATAAAGTGACCTTTCAACATATTACCAAAGTCTGAGCCTGGTGCATTATTGTGACTTTGTGTGGATTAAAGAAATGCATTTAGATTAAAGAATCGAGTATCCTTAAGGAGCAATAATTAAGTACAAGCCATCCTCAAATATTTGTACTTACCTATGCTAATAGTTATAAATTTGCTTTGCTTATGAGCCAATTTTAAAGGATGATTTCTCCTAAAATACTTCAAGTGACGTTTATGTGCAAGACTAAAGCTTTGTCTCTGCTTTCCATTTTAATTTAAGGAGCAGGCTCATCAATCTGTCATATAAACCTTCAGCTTAAATCTCCTGTGTTATCTGTTCTCTTGCTGAGCGCACTCCAGATAAGAGAGAGGCCATGGTTACGCAAGTCAGTTGAAAAATCTGTTTCCTTACCTGTGTTGCTGCAGCAGGTAGAGCGTAATGAGATCAGCACCATGGACAGAGGCACAGGACAGGTGTAGTCACCTGAAACAGACTCAAGCTGCTCTGCTTTGTCATCATAAACAACGAACAATTGCAAGTGTAAAACATTCAAAGATTACATTTAGAATTTAGTTTGCAGAGAAGGAATTTTGATTAAAAAAATCATCAACAAGAATAAATGAGGTGAGGTGATCGTCTGTTCTTGTAAAAATGTGAAAAATGAAATCTAAAAAAAAATCTCAATCCACACTTAAACAAGCCTGTGCTCCCCTTAGAACAATACCTCACTCAGAGGCCTCCAACAAGATGTAAATGGATGTTTCACTGGTGTTGTGACCTCTGACCCCGAATGCCCCCCTTGCTTCCTGAGCCAGATGCTGCTCCTGTGGACCACAGTCTTCTCAAACCTAAACAAAGTAATCCTCCACTAAACAAGATGGATATTGTATCACCAGCCCTGTTAGTGCTGCAGAGCCAAGCATACAGAGCTTCCCTTTTCTCTGCTCCGAATCAGAAAACCTGAGCCGCTTCCACTGTGGATGCACAAACACAAATTGTATGACAATGTATTGTATGCTACTATATATATATATAGTACTTTCTGTTATTGAAATTGTTTTGCTGAATGGAAACAAATGTTTCAGGCAAGTTATTATATAAAAAATAATAATAATTTGATTATATGTTGTATTCAGTGCCATTCATAAGCCTTGAACTGCTTAAATATAAATATATTTTGATGAGGGTTAATGTGATAGACCAACAGAAAATAGTGTAAATTCGTGATTATGGAAACAAGACAATGTTTTTTTTTTTCTCTTTTTAATTAAATTTTAGAGTGTGGCATGGTTACATTCTTCTAAACAGCTCAAGGTTGGTCAGATTGGTACAAAAAGGATGTTTGAACAGCGATCTTTACAAGTCTGGCCACAGATTAATTTTATTGTAGCTCTCACTTTATGCTTAGGGTCATTGACCTGTTGGAATCTGAACGTCCACGGGCGTCTAAAATCTTTTGTCCCTAATGGGTTTTCATGATGGATTGCCCTGTATATAGCGCCATCAATCTTCCTATCAACTCTGCTTGTCTTTCGCTGCCAGAGGAAAAGATACGCAATGGCATGATGCTGCCAACGGGATGTTTCACCTGGGTGTTCATGGTGATGTGCAGCAGACCACTACATTTAACATATTTGCTGTGCACCCTGCATGGCCAGAGGAAACCATTATTTCTTATGGCTTCCGTTTTACAGTGGCTTTTTTGGGCCACTCTTTTCAGTCACTCTGTTTTTGCTCAGTATGTCACTTCAGGTGGATCGAGTTCGTGTCTTGGTAGGTTTGCCATGGTGCTGCGTACTTTCCAGTACGCTCTAGAAAATGCTCAAAGATTTTAGCTTTCTTTTTAAAACCTAAACCTGCTTTAAACTTCTCTAAATTTTTGTTGCAGGAAAATATTGATTTCCTTTTTCACTCCACCCCGTGTTCTTGAACACGTCACCTATCGCTTAAAAGGTTAAGCGGGCTAAAACGGTTATGTTCCTTGTGTTAAGCTGCTCCTGAATCAGGAACCACAAAGAGTGGTCACTGAAAAAAGTGTCCGAACATGAATGTGTAACCATGGCATTATGGTATTTGATTCTCCAGCAAACTTACTAACCTAACCTCATGGATAATATATTGGGTAGGCTATTGTCAAGATACGATGATAAAAAAAATTGCAAAAAAAGAAACAGGCATCATCAACATCTCAGCAGTGCCACACCTCCCTGCCACACTGCATGGATCCATTCATTCATACAAAAGATCTGACCAACTGTCCATTTCCAGTAGCTCTGCAGTTATCCCTATTGCTTGCCCATCCTTTTTATGCTACACTTTTTCTTTCCACTCAACTTTCCACAAATATCTATGCAATGTGTGTATGTCCAGCTTTGCTAGTAATGCCCTTTTGTTGTTTACCCGTAGGGTGTCAGTGACTATCTGCTGGACAGCTGTCCAGTCAGCAGTCTTCACCATGATTGCACAACACATACGATAATCTTTGTTTGTTTACTCCTCTGGTTTGATTTCCATAAGTTGTAAACTAGAATCATTCTAAATGAACCTAAATAAAGGCTTGAAACACATCACGTTGTGTGGAATGAACTCATCAAACACACAACATTCATTTTGTCAATTATTGTTTTTCCCCTCTAAATTTGTATTTTTTGCCACATTAAGATGCATTTCTAAAAAGTTTAACAAAGAAACTTGAGCTTTGTGCAGAGCTTCTCAAACAGTTTCTCGGATGTTCCCGCCCCTCAATTCGCGTATTTCAACTTCTCAGCCAATCATGTTCGCCCAAACAACAAAAAAAGTTTACTACATGTAGCCTATAAGAAGTTCTTAAGTTTCTCAACTAACAGAAGAGGGTTTTTTTTTCCTCAAAGGAACCTATTTATGGATTGTTTTGCGGTGGATCTTCAGGTGGACCATCTCCCAGACTTCTCATGAGAGGGGAGTGAATTCTCGGACCCCTCTGTGGCCCTACGTCTTCTCAGGTGGGAGATGTCTGAGGAAAATCTCGGGGAAGAGTCGGGAAGCTCCCCCGTCTCTCCTGTGGACAGCCTGAGCAACAGCGAGGGGGAGCCGGACAGGCAGCCCAAGAGAGGCGGCGGGAGGAAGCGTAGGACGAGCAGGAAAAGCGGGGACGACTCGGACAGCCCGACACCGGGGAAACGAGGGAAGAAGTCCGGCAGCAGCAGCCCCCAGTCCTTCGAGGAGCTCCAGTCGCAGCGGGTGATGGCCAACGTCCGGGAGCGACAGAGGACCCAGTCCCTAAACGAGGCGTTCGCGGCCCTGCGGAAGATTATCCCCACGCTGCCCTCGGACAAACTGAGCAAAATACAGACCTTAAAACTCGCTGCCAGGTACATCGACTTCCTCTGCCAGGTGTTGCAGAGCGACGAGCTGGACTCCAAGATGTCAAGCTGCAGCTATGTGGCTCATGAGAGGCTGAGCTATGCCTTCTCCGTGTGGAGGATGGAGGGAGCTTGGTCCATGTCTACATCTCACTAACATCTGGAGACTTTTTTTTTTTTTTTAATTTTTTATTATTATTATTTTTGCCCAAAATGGTACGCTTCAGTTTTGTTCTACTAATATGCATGACTCATAACTAAAAAAATAAATAAATAAATAAAAAGTGCTGCCAAGTATTCAGAAAATATTATGCAACCTAATAATCCAGTAGTTCAAAGCTTAGTTTGCCTCTCTGCAAAGTTTCATGGTAAATAACCCGTTGTCTAACCTACAGGTGACTGCTGAATCTACTTATCAAATTCTGAAGGGACATTCTGGAGGACTCCAATGCTGGAAACATGGGATCAACCAAACCAAAGACGACTCTGTGGCTCTGCATGCATGAGGAATATATATATATATATATATATATATATATATATATATATATATATATATATATATATATATATATATATATATATATATATATATATATATATATACGTGTGTAGGTGTGTGTGCGTGCGTGTGTGTGTAGGTGTGCGTGCGTGTGTGTGTGTGTGGAGAGAGGAAGAGGCCCCCATTGCTGGGGCCCCATTTTAATGAGCTTTCATGTTGTTGGCGAATGTTACAAATATATGTCGTTTTTATTTCTTTCTTTACTTTGTTGAATGCATACGTTTGGACTTATTTCTGTGGAGATCAAATTACATGACTCACGGCTGACTTTGTGGAATTAACCTGTGCAAAAAAAAAAGAAAGAAAGAAAAGAGAAAAAAAGAAAGACAGAGAGAAAGAGAACTTTCAGAATGCAATTATTTATTTATTGGTGAAACCTGTTGCCTTGAGAAATAAATCCTGTGTCTGGAATGGAAAAAGAAGTAAAAATAAATAAATAAACTCATTCCATTTTTTTTATATTACCTTGTTTTCTGTAAATGTTTGTATATGTTTTTACAATAAAGAAAAAGACGATGGGAAATATCACTTTGATGTTTTTTTACCCCCAAGTTTTATTATATTAATTTATACGATAATTCTCAGAAAAATGGTATATAAATTATGAAGATTTCATGCATGCCTGTTCTGCAATGTGCTTACAATTGCGTACTTGGATAAAAATGAATGACACAACATGAGCTGTATTGTATACATCACTGGGTTTGCACTTGGTTGCTTTCGAGTGCAAAATAGTTAGAAAGAAACCTATCTACTATTGGCGCAGAATTTGAAAATAATTTTAAAAAATTGATAGGCTCCTCATATAGCTTCTTCTTTAAAAAAAAAAGAAAAAAAAGATTACATTTAGGAGGCGTTTTATTAAAGCATTGGCAGACTGCAGCTAAAAAAAATCCCTGCTTTTACGGAATTACATTTTAATTAAATATCCAAAAGCGTTCCCAGTCTCTCTTTTCCTCGCTGTGTTTACAGTTGGATTAAAGTCTGTGCCTGCAGCTCTCTTTTATAAGTAAGTTATACTGAGGTCATGTCAGCCTGGTAGTGACTCCTTCAGCCTCTTGCTGAACGTTCAGGAGCTTTATTTCTTCCTTTATGTAAGTTTTTAGCAGCACCAAGTTTTTTTTTTTGTTTGTTTTGTTTTTTTTACGTGTGAACCTGGCGATCCGCATGCGCAACACCCCTGACAAACATGGCACTCCGGATTATTGTCAGTAAATAAATCTTTCAGAGCCCACTGTTATCGCGTAGTGATTGATCTCCGCTGATCTGGGAAAATGTTCCTCGCGGTCCAAATCAAAGTGCGCGCGCGGTTATAGGTGTGTAATTGGCTCGCGAGGCATGTATGGAATTCCCAGATGTCTATGAAACCCAAGAAGGCCGCGAAGGTGCGCGGCTAGAAAGTCTGTACGTAAAGGCACAAACACAGAGCAGAGCACACGGGTCAGGACTGAGAGAGTGGCTGGGAATTCAACTCAGGCAAACGAACACATTCTGAGACGTTTTGGTGGCATAAAAGTTCATTGTTTTTGAAAGCATTTCAATTGCAACCCCTCGTGCAATGTTAAAAAAAA
Organism: Poecilia mexicana; assembly: GCF_051168715.1. Taxonomy (NCBI): domain Eukaryota; kingdom Metazoa; phylum Chordata; class Actinopteri; order Cyprinodontiformes; family Poeciliidae; genus Poecilia; species Poecilia mexicana. The sequence goes on along the minus strand of NW_028263385.1, from coordinate 18,333,245 downwards.
AAAAAAGAAAAAACGTTCCTTCCCCTTCTCTCAGAAGAGAGGAGTTGGCAACTGACACGATGCAGAGGCTCAGAATGAAACCTATTTAGAACAGATGTTAGTATTTTTAAAAAAAAGTCACGTGAAATGAGCAGATGTTCAGAGTGTGCAGAGGCTCGCCGGGCAGCGCATAGCTCTGCAGAGAGAGCTCCGAGCTGCTCGGTTTCCACACGGCGGCCCTCTTTCTCTAACCTTTAAAGAACCACTTTCAATAATAATCTCAAATTTGAGATTGAGGTGGATTATAAAAAGGGGAATATCTCCAGGAAACAACCGGGATCTGACCGGCTGCCTTTGCTCACACTATAAAAAGGTAAGATGGAAAAAAAAAAAAAAACAATGAGGGGGAGAGTCTGCCGCTAGTCATGGGCTGTGTGGGGACTTGCTTGTATGTTTGGCTGTAACGCAAAACGCTCAAATGAAGGACAGGATGTTTTGAAAAGAATCCAACACGAAAAGGTCCTGCTTCAGTCAAAGTCTAGTGCAGCTACTTCATAGGGTGTGTGTGAGAGACCGTGTCTGGAAGAAGAAGGAGGCCCTAAAAGGGGGAGAGTACCCGAGAAACGGGGCAAAGATTTATCATCCAACCTTTGAGTAAAAAAAAAAAACGAATGATGGATTGAGCCTGACGCACATTACAGAAGAGCTGTCAAAGATGGATGTTTATATAAATATCCCAACACATGCTCTCACTGTTGGGGTAAAAAAAATCATATCTAGAAGAAGAATAATGTTTATGGTTCTTCTGTTTCAACTGGAAAAACGTTATTATTATTATTATTATTATTATTATTATTATTATTATTATTATTATTATTATTATTATTATTATTATTATTATTATTATTATTATTATCAGATAGCTCCTAATATACAAAACACCAGCACCATTTTTTAAAACTTATTTTTAGTATACTTACAAAATATTTTATTTCAGTACTTTCAAGTCTCAAATTATAGACTCTTAGCTATTTATTTATTTATTTACTTTATTTATTTATGTTAGTTTGTTAGTGAATTAGAATTAAAGTCTCTATGATTGCATTATGCTATATATATATATATATATATATATATATATATATATATATATATATATACTTAGAGTGAGCTTAGAAACAGGGCTAGTATAGTAGTTATTTAAGAAGTTGAGCTGCAAGGCTAAAAGAAAATGCTACTGCGGATTTAAAGCACAAAAACAGATGAGAGGCTAAACAGAGTCAGACAGCGACAGTCCAAACCTTCTCTGTTGATTGATGCATGCATAGCTCATGTGACTGATTGCTGAGGAGGTTCGTCATGTTTTAACGTGAAAGGAATTTTAGTTGTTATCACAAATAGGAACCAACAGAAAAACATGTAAATTATTTCAAAAAGTGATTCAACTCTCGGTGGGCATTTTGTTAGTGCACACAGAAAATTATGTCCTCGTTGAAACATTGTTTATAAACGACATGAAAGTTTTCCTGTCTACAGCTGCTACCTTCGGAAGTAGACAATGTTTCCTCCTGAAAATATTTTTGAAGGAAGTTAGAAAAAAAAAATCAAAATTAGAACATATTAAAAAATTTATAAAATATTCTACAGCTTCTATATAGTCATGTCCACCATTGGTCATCTGATCTTTTCACGCTTTTAGATTCGAGCAGAGCAATGTGTATCCGAATTTCTGATTTGGTACTTTTAATTAATATATTCAAAGCTAATACATTGCAAATTATTGATTCGATGAAATGCATTGTCAAATAACTTTACTTTGTCATTCAATTCTATGGTATGTGTGAGTGTCAAACGCACAATAAATATATGTTTTTTTTAATTTATTCCATTTTATTTTACATGGAGGCACAGGTGTATTTCAGAGAACAATGGGCCACACCTATTTTCCAAGCATATGATTATGATCTGAGCCCAAAAACATATTTAAAAAGACATGCCAGTGAGTTTTCCCCGCAAGTATGTAGCCAAGCAACATAATTTTTTTTAATGTTGCAATTGTTTAGTTATTCATTTTACTTCAGATAAAGTTAAAATAATTACGTGCCTCTTTTCTTGTAGAAGCAAAACTTGTTTCAGAATCTAGAATTTGCTTTTTAGAAGGGAGTTGTTGTTTTTCTATACAAATTTTTTGCTTGATTCTGATCTACCTTCAGGAGCTATTTGGGCAGGAGATTACTCAAATATTGACTAAGATCTTCTGAATGAATTAAGATGCCTTTCTTTTTGCGAAACTGTTATGTGAATGGCTATAAAGAGCCTCTGTCTTAAAGCTTGCCTTTGTGACAAATGATTGCACACAAAACAGACTAATAAAATCTCTGGATTGCTCAGCAAAAGCAAACAAATAGCTCGGTTGCTCAGAAAAGAATTCCCAAGTGTCGATTTAAAAGACTGCTTTTAGCCTTGCCACCACAAGCTGCTCTGAATAAATGAGTGATTTCATCTGTAACTGCACCGAGTCACAGAAAGCAGCACACAGGCCATAACAACTGTGACACCGGGATTCTGGTATGTGATCTAACTGAGTCCAGCAAGTCCAAATGACAGTCACAGAGTGTGCACCTTGTGCTTAACCTTTGTTTCGTGCGATGTGCGCCACCCAGGCTGCAGAACAGACACGGATCGGTGTATTTCAGAGGTATACACAATGATGTCACGAAACAGGAAAGGGGCTGGAAAAAGGTTTTGGCACCTTTAAGAATTGGCCAGATCCCTCCTCCCAATTGGCTCAGCAGATACGCTGGAATAATAAACAGGCAATCAGAAGGCAGCGTGAGCATACACAAAGGCATTGCAAAACTTTGCAGATAATAAAAGCAGATCTTTCACTTGAGAGCGATGATTATTTGTGCTCCTCAGTTGTCCATAAATAGAGGGCCTCTTACAGGAAGTATAAACATACAGATGAAGTGGAGTCCAAAGCAGTGATTTCAAACGGCTCTGTTTATGTTCAATCAGGACGGGGTGGAACTGTAGCCTTGGTCTTAGCATGAAACACAAAGTATTGTTTCCTGAGAGAAGAAGGGAGGGCTGGAAGCTGAGCTGTGCATCTCATAAAAGTCATAAAATATAAGCATGAGTCCTTGTATTAAATGCACAGACTCATAAAAATGTGAAACATTCTGTGTTATTCAAAAGTCTCTTAAATTCTAGATTATTGTAGCGGCCACAAACACGTCAGATGTGGCCCTTTTTTTTTTCTTTTTTTTTTACAGTTAGCCACCACAAACTTTTGTTTGAAAGTTTTTATGACCATGAGGTGTGCTTGAATGTTTGCAAATGTGCCTCACACACATCTGCACTTATTTTTATTAATTCAATAGCTTTTAAAATAACCCAAAAATGAAGTCGTGATCAGCCAAAACTTTAAACAGTGAATACTCTGAGTCTTTTTGTTCAGCTAGAATCTCTATGTGTGTGCAAGCTTTAAAGGGGAGAATAGCTGGTAACAAAGTTTTATATACAACAATGATTAGTTGGATTTCCATTAACCATAAAATTGCCCAAAATCAAATTGTGAAAATTAATTTGTTCAATTGAACACATGCTAATTTAAAAATAAACTCACATTTTTTGATAAAAAAAAAAAAAAAAAAAGAATTGCGTTAGGTTGAGGCTCTCTCTTCAGCCATGTCGAAATAGATGTATTTCGCAAAACTGCAATGAAAGCATATTTTTCGCATCACGTGGTCAACAGCCAGATGTTACTAAAGGCATAAACCACATGAAGCAGTAGGACGAGAATGGTTTTGTTTTTGTTTTTGTTTTTTTTTTCCAATGTGCAACCACCAGAGCTCTTAAAGCATCACACAGTTCATAAAAAGTTGTGTTATTTGAATGTTTTGAATCCATGCCTCTTCTGATAAATCACAGACTACCATTTCCCCAAAACGCACAGTTAGCCAGTCCAAAGCATAAGGGGCTTGTTGCTCTAACACCTGAACAAGAGGCTGACATCTCATCATGGTTGAATTATGAATACATCTAACTGTTCACCTCCATTGTTGCCAAGATTTTTAATGACTAGTGAACAAGCTTAAGCTTATGCAGTGTCTTATTCAGTAGAAGCACTGCAGTCTCAAAAATGTGTTTTTTCGGCTTTAGAAGAAAACAGAAAAAAGATGTGTGCACGTTTTTAATAGAAATACAACTAATGCTCACATGTTTCTTCTCTCTCTGAGTTCAAACAAGTGGCGTAACATAATAATGTATTCAATCATGCGACATGGTCACATGCTTTGCAAATTCCATTCTATTGGCTGCTCAGATCTGCCTGAGAGCAGCTGATTTCTTAGATTCGGGATTAGACATGCAATGAATCAGTGCCACTAAAAGCCCTCGTCCAGAACTTCTCAAGATCCCGGCATCGTACGCTTTTCTTACTTTTGTCTAATTTTTGTATAACGTCTCTGCCGAGTTTTACTTTTATTTTTATATTATCATTGATAAGATCTTCATTCGTCCCTCAGTCACTTTGTTTCAGAACAAATTGTCTATGTTTTTTTTTGGGTTGTTCTTTTTTTCATTTGTTTCCAGAGGAATCCAAAGTTGAACACTTTCTAAAAATGTTACAGTTTGAGCTGGTGAGGGCAGCGGCTCCTTCTTGCCACAACAACACCAGCACTGCCTTGTGCTGAGTCTACTTTGTTGGCTGAGATGTGGACAGCTAGGAGACCCAGTGTGGTTGACTAGATAGGTGACACAAAAAGTCTGGGCCACATTAAGGTGTTCTGATCGATTTGCTGAGTTGGGTTTCTGGCCTGAGAAACTGACGTTCTCAGGCGCCTGAACGCTTTGAACTCCTCCATGCTTTGGTTCAATGTTCTTCCAAACCTTCCATGCCAAGCTACAGTTTGATACCATAGCTCACTAACAGGCCACAACCATTATGAAAGAGAGGTCAACAGAAGTTTGAATAAAGTTAGCTTTGATAATGTTTGAATGAGAGCGCTCTTCCCATTTAGTGGGAAGAGTTTTCTCAGTGGATTGCCAAAGGAGTTTTAGACTTTCTGTTTTACTTTGCCCTCATGCTTCTCTTACTAAAATAAATTAGTAGAAGATAAGTCTCAGAAAGCCTGTTGACAATGATAGTCTTTGAGTGGTGTTTTTTTTTTTTCAGTTTGAAAATTATTTTTATTTTTTTTTAAATACAAAATCTCTTTGTTGCTTCTTTACTGACTGAAAACATTTTCTGTAAATAGGTGGAATTCATCTTCCAGAACTGATTCTTGACAGGTTTTCACATAAGAATGATTCTTATGGCTCTAAATTTGCTAGATTATTACCACAAAATAAATTAGCAACACAAAGCCTGCGTAGGTTTTTAAACTAAGCGGTCTTCTAAATTTAGGCAGAGCACAATCTGCCCCTTATTGAGGCAATGGAGTGAAATGTGCGGTCCTTGCATATTGCCCCCAGGGTGTATAGCAGGCCTCTAATGATGCAGCATCCCTGCTCCTGTCCCTAAAGGCGCTCAACTCCCTGGGTATTAATCCCATTGCCTTCATTAACCTGCTGGCCCACCGGCCCCGGCAGAGCTGAGAGCCAGGAGTCTAATCTCATGCTCATAATTGATGTGGTGTTACCTAGAGTTACAAAGATCTCCTTATTCCCCTCGTGTCATTTTAACTTTACTCTCATTCAGATAATTAGGCTCTTAGCAGGGAAGTGGGATCATGGGGAGACGGGGAAAATCCAACTGGATATCAGTGGAGAACTTTGTTCCCCGTCCATGTCGATGTTCGGGTATCAATGAACACAAAGCAGAACACTGGATGATAAATCTGCTCGATGAAAAGACTCACCAAAAAAGTTACATAATAATAATAATAATAATAATAATAATAATAATAATAATAATAATAATATTTAGTTGTTTGTTAAAGCATTCACCCTGTGAAACAGCTAACTTTACTGACTTAAATTCGCAACACATCAGATTCCAGCTCAAGCTGCAAAGTAAAAAGTTGCATATTCCATGCTCTCATTCTCCTTTTGGTGCATTCAGAATTCAACATCATTTTCCTTAAAACAGAGTTGTAACCAACAGATGAAGTGTATGTTTTAAATAATATGTCCCCTGGCTTTAATTTTGTGCATGAGATCTGATTCATTTCATATTTTGTTCTCTCATCCAAGGAGGAGTTTTTGGTGCTGGATGGAGACCTCTGACTCCGCTGACCGCAAACACTTCCAGGTCAGGCGACCAAAAAATACAAAAAAAAAAAAAAAAAGAGAAGAAAAAAGACAAGTGCGTCACCAACTCCTGTGTGCAGTGAACGCATTGCAAAAAATCTGCTGACAAATGTCCACTGTACTGATTTTTATAGCTGTCATTGCTAATTAATCAAAGTGATTGTGATTGCAAATGTCTTTTTGAAAATAGCTTTCTTTTTTTTTCTTTTTTTTTTTTACTGTTACTTCATGACTGAATGTGACTGTAAATGAGCATGCTTGTATTATTGATTACACAAAACGAACATCAATTTAAAAATGTTTAAAACAGCAGCTGAGTGCTGAAGCAGGACACTCCCGTTGAGAAGCCTGTGCGATTTATCTCCTCTATCTGCATGTTGTCAGGCTGCTGACCTCGTCCTCCTCAGCACATGACCGGCTGTTTGTGACCTTAGTGCTAAATCAAGTTCAAAGAGGACCACTGGTGTTTGGCAGATAGTTTTACATGAGGGGCAGGGGCAGGTCCATTTGTTTGGTCAACCTCTGGCTCCCTCTTTGATTCGCAGCTATCTGTGACCCCCGTGGCGGAGCGGCACCACTTAAGGCTCTTCGTTCAGGCACAACGCTCACTGATAAAATCAGCACCGGAACTCACTTCACTTTACTTTCAGCCGCTGATTTTCCAGCTGTAGTATTTACCGAATGTTCATATTTAGCAACTTTCAAAAGTGTCCATACCCTTTGATAAGTACATCCAGGCATCTCAATGTTTTTCATTCTGACTCTGTGTTATAGATCGAGAACCTGTGCATAATTTTACTTACCCAACAAACTCCAGCTGTGTTTTAATTTGATTTCCGTACGAATACAGTTGTTCAGCAACAGCATCAACAAGACCAAAGAAACACAACATATCAGGGATAGAGTTGAGGAGAAGTTTAACACATGATTGGTTAGATTAAAACACACTATCTCTTGTATTGAGCAACTCAAAGAGCTCTGCCGTAAGCGACGGGCTGGCTGGGATGCACTTCTGCCCTGATCAGCAGGGATAGAAAAGCTGGACAGAGTTTATGTGAAAAAACAGGCAGATAATGATTTGAGACTAGGGTGGAGATCAACCTTCACACAGAACACTTAACCAAAACATACAGCTGGAATATAATCAAGTGGTTTAGATATAAAAGCATATAACGTTTTTTTTCTTTTAGAAAGAAAGTGCAGACCCAACTGAGAAAGGATATACTTGAAAACGTAGCTGACGCTACATAGCCCTACATCCCACCTGACGGAGCTTGAGATTGAACTAAAGTTTCAGTTTCTAGACGGACAAAAAATCTTGTAGTTGTAATTGCAGCAAAAAGCTATTTTTAAAAAAAAGTATTGAGTTGAGCGCAAATGTACTTATATCGCATTTTTACGTAACAAAAATTCAGAACTCTTCCATTTCACAGCTAACTTTGCGTTGGTCTGTCACACAACCCAAATAACCCGCATTGACATTTGTGTTTTCTGACATACCAACATTTATTAAAGTTCAGAGGTATGAATAGTTTTGAAGGCGCTGTTGGAAAACCTCAAGGCTTCAATAACCACATCACTTTTAGGTTTTATGCCAGATTAGGTAGGTTGATATTTATAAAGTGTATGAAAGAAAAAAAATAAATAAATATGTGTTCCTGCACCAAATTCTCGTGTTGAAGCGCTGTCCCTGTTCTGTTTTGTAAAAGAAAAAAGAAAAAATACACATAGCTGTAACAAAGGCATCAAAAGCACCTTTCATCTGTGATGTGACAGCAGCAGTCCAGTTTCCAGCCTTGTTCTGCTGTTTCTCAGTCAGTCTGGTGCTACAGAAACATTTTCCAAAGAAATGCACGTGCCTTTCCCCTGAAGACAACTGACCAAACCTGGAAACCCGTCAGGAAAAATAGCCCTGTGTTTGCTTTGCATTGCAAGTGTGTTATCACGTTAAAAGAATAAATAATGCATTGTTATTTGATACATGTTGCTGTGGGGCAAAACTGAGGCAATAATAAAATTACATACTGATTCAAAAGAGTCACTGACTGCTTCATAGTGCAATTGATTTCACATTTGTATGCATTTTGTTTGATGAAAATATGTTGTTTTTTTGTAGCTGTAGAGCTTTATTTGATGACTTTAGACTTAAAAAATGTTATTGAAGCGTTATTTGAAATGGTGGACATCATAAAAAAGTCAACTCCCTCTGGTTGGGAGACTTTTTTGTAATCTACAGAAAGCTGAATCTTTTCTACTGTCCTTGTAAAAAAATGTTTCAGTGAGTAATTCAAGAAATGTTTCCACAAAAGAAAAAGAAAAAAAAAAAAGAAATCTGGCCAAAGCGTTGGATTGGATGTGTTTCAATGAGTCACCTTTTTTTCCCATTGCACTGCTTTGCTCTCTTGTCCTCCTATTTTGGTGCATTTTCCTGACCTTTAACACTTGCCCCAGAGAGATGCAAATGCCCAAAGAACATAATGGCTCCCTTCCTGTGTAAAAACCAGGCCCGTAAAGGAAGATAATTAGAGTTGTCATGGCAACAGGGTCCGGCGGGCTGATGGAGCCGCCTTCGCTTGCAGAACTTCAAACGGTATCAAAGCTCCACGGGCTGGTACATGGGCTCTGGTTTGAATTACCGACTGACTTACAGCGTCTGTCTTCGAATTCGAGATCAATATGGAATACCCCCCCCTCCCCCCCTCCCCATCCTGCCCCACCACCCGTCTGTCCCCTGCCTTCCAAAAAAAAAAAATATCTGCAAACGGGGGAAGAAACAGCCCGGTTAGTTCTGGTCCAGACATACACAGAAATCTGGGTTTCATTAGAGACAATTATCTTATCTGTTTCATCTCAATGCTGCCCCAAGGGTTGGCAGGCAGATCACTGAGCTCGGTGCAGTTTGGGAAAGCCCACAGCCAGCCAGAGGCCTGTGGATCAGGTCATTAAAACACTCCTGCCCCTGCTGCTAGTGATAAAATATTTTCATGCTTTTGTAAATAGATTTTCGTCTTTCAACCCCACAGGACACAAAAAACACAACTTTTCTTCTGTGGATGTCCAGCGATGATGAGGAGTCAGCCGAAACTTTGTTGGCTTTGCTCTCAGGTGGAGCTGTTTGAGTTCGCCTTTGCTCGTTTCTCAACATATAAGCTGCACTTTATCACTGACACGGAGCCGGGTTATTGCAAAGTCCGGTCGACTTGGTTCGATCTCGTGTCTCGAAACGCAGCGCAGGCACCTGTCAACGCCACGCTGCAGCGGTCTATTCTTTACCGAGGAACATGAAAACATCATGTCGAAATGAAAGCAGTTCTCAGAGGTGTTGTTCATGATAAAGTGTGGTTTGAGAAAACATGTGTACAGTCTGTCCGGTTAGAATTAGAGGAGCAAATCTTTTACATCCTTTCATTTGTTTTGAAGCTGGAGAAAAGACACCACTATGAATTTTCTGCATATTAATCACCTGAGAGAGAAGAAGACAGACATATTCACTCTGTTACGAGATAACGTAGTATTGCTCTCTTCTTTAAATGACCCATCCGAATTTCAACAAAATCAATTCAAATAATTCAAAATACATTTTCTTGTAGATTAACATTAGAATGATGCGACTCCAGAATGCAAACATAGCAATGCAAGAAAAAAGTATCATAAAATGGAAGCCCACACATGTAAGACTCAAAGTGCTCTTGCAAAAAAATATCCACACTGGTCTGTACTCACAACAATCCTCCATAGTCTGAGTAGATTTGGTTTTACAGCAGCGAGTAAAGCCAAGTATCTTAGCCACATTACCAGGTTCATTAGCATTAGCATACAAGCAAACTACTCCATTGTTTTTGTAAACAATTATCTAAACACCCAGAGCATTAAAATGTCTGAGTGTCACAGACAACCGGTTGACACATTCATCTGACAAAAATGAATACAAGTACACACTGTACTTCCATGATGCTGAGCTGTGTGGAAGCTGCACCCCTCATGCTGATGGTAGGAGTGCTCAAAGGCAACACTAACTAATTGTTCCTCACAGTTTTATTTTCTCTTATTTGGACCGAACAAAGCTGTTTGTAACATGAAAAACCTCGATGTGAATGCAATTAACCCTGGCGTCATTCAGCAGTTCTCTGGGGCTGAATGAAAGATATAAACTTTGGTACTTTGTACATAAAAGCATTGTGAAATTTAAGTGAAATTAAGTAAGTAAAATTTTATCTGCGTGGCACTTTTCAGAGACATAACATTGATCCCAAAGTGCTCCACGAAGCCAGAACAACTAAAAACAAGAAACACATTAAGCAATAAAGCAATAATGCTCTCTTTAGTTGTTTATTTAAATATGTTCATTTAAACTGAATGTCCCTGCTCTAATCATCTAAACTGAATATTCTTTTATCCGTGGCTTTGCGGTTGCTTTGCTGTTGCGCCACTTGTTTCTGAAAGCCCTTTGCTCCAGAGGAAGTTGGAGCAGTTTGTCCAAATGATACACAGAGATTTCCAACATGCTACTCCCTGTAGTGTGCTATGTAAAAAAAAAAAAAAAACTCAGAGGATGATGACGGTAAGACAGCATGATGCAGGTAATTTGATTCAAAGTGAAGAAGGATGTGGTTCCAACAATTCATCCTGACTCTTACCAGACAGAAGACCAAAGCCTTTGGCTCTTGTCAAGCCCTGCTAAAAAGTACTAGCGATAGCAGCTGTAGCGTATTTCAGCACGAAATGTAGGTTGAAAAAATATAGTTGTAAGTGATACATCCTATTAAAAGCTAGGAGATCACTACACAAGAGAGAAGAGCAATATCTGTCCATAGAGACGCACCCCAACGCAGCAATATTCCCAATGTTTTTGCTAAGACGTAAGTAGCTAAGTTTATACAATCCATTTGTGCACAAAGGCATATCAGGCATAAATCTCCTTCAGAACAGTTGTGCCTTAGTATATTTTAAGAAAACAGAGGGACGTTCTTAGGTAGTCTGGCAGAGTTTGGCTCAGAAAATAGCTGTTAATTTTAAGGGAAGATATCCTTTGCAGGGGTTTAATGGTGGTGATAGTAAAAGAGCAGAGAGGGGCCCTTCGGAGGACCCTGGAGCTGTAATTGAGAACCCTCCTCATCAGGGGTTAGGGATCACACAGGCAAAGACTTCCCCTTCATCACAGCAGAGCCTGGAAATGCAGAGGACAGCATGGGTCAGCACAGCCGCCCTGCTGTGGGCCGTTACAATGGCAAACAAGCCATAGGCTAAGCAAAACAGATGACGAATGCAATAATATAAGGTATTCACATGAAGGTCAGTCTTCTGCAGCGATCCGTCTCCGTTCTCAAGGTTCCATTTTCTCCAAAAGTAGGAAAAGGCTCATGTACTCTAGAGAGAAATTACTCCTGAAATCAGGACACGCTCCAGAGACTCTCTACTGAAGCCACTGAGGGATCCCAGCCCACATCTATCGCAGAGATGTTTTCTTTCCGGTTCTTTGTTGTGTGTGCCCTGTCGATGGAATCTAGCATCCTCGTCAAGGGGAAATTTTATGACTTATTAACTGTCAACAGTTCATAGCCTCCAAGGAGCCATTAGCCGCTCTCCTGTGGTCACGACGAAAATGCCAGTGTTTGAGTTGGACTGTAAATGTTTTTTGCCCTTCTCCACCCTGTGTACAAGTGCAGCAAAATACTTCACTTTCAGCCTCAGATCGTTGCGTCCAGATAAGAATAATAATGTGTTTGCTTTGTTTTGAAAGCACAGAAGGGATTGTGCAGATTTATGGACCATGACCACAGTTTATCACAATAAAAACAATAAGTGTAGAGGAAAAAAAAAAAGCGAGGGCTAAAAACCTTAAATATTTACACTATTGCATCATCACTACATCAATACATTGTGCTTTAATAATACAATTTATTTTTCAACTTTTTTTTTTTTTAAGTTGAGCTATACCATAGTTATATTTGCACATGAGAAATGGTGTCAGCTGTACGACTAAATCATTTATCACCAGCCAAAAACAACTCGGATGAATAATTGAGTCCAGATGTGGTTGATTCAAGCTAGATACCCAGGGTTCATTTCCTGTCTGTGCTCTGTAAGACAACCTATTACACCTCCCAGGCAGCTGCCGGGCACACCGGCCCCGGCCTGAGTGTCAACACTCCTCAGGTGTCAGCATGAGAATTAAACACAACGCAGACGCCCCAGTCTAATCTTTTTAAAGAGAAAACCAGAGGAACACCAAAGGACTTTTAACAATCTACTGCTATCAAAGTAGCTGACTGTGTTATAGAAAGCATGTTATTAACAGCTGCTGAAATAACACCAAAACCTGCGGAGACGTCAGCCAGAATCAGCCACGTTTAGTAGGCTTGACTGGCCCAGTGAATGGTAACGGACTAGATGAAAACTCACGTGTTCAGTCCACTAAGACAGTTAGCACACCATTTCAATTTGGATGCCGAACACAAGACAATAAATCTGATTTGCTAGATTTTTTTTTTTTGTGCAAAATAAGATCTCAATGCTTATCCAGTCAGAGTAAAGGTTTGGCTAATTGTAAAACCGTGAAACCTTTTGTTGCATTCGATGCTGTTTCTCTGTGTTATTCTTTTGATTCTTCACCCTCTCATTCTGGACCTACTTTGGATCTACTTTCCTCTAAGAAAAAACACACATAGGGCTTTTTCACTGAGCCTGTTCACTGTTCCAGTTCCCAAAAGTGATGTTGAACCAGTGTCGCATGTTTTCGCCAGAAGAACAAGGTTCCTGAAACCTGGTTCCAGTCAGGCACCGTGGAAAACCCGGTTCTTCAGTCCTCTCACGCGTATTGTCACCTGTATTTCTTATATAAATAACAGACCACTTACAAAATCAAAGCTAAAAAAGAAATATTGTAAGTGTAGTTGTCATACTATCTCAAGGTCTCAGTTATTACAGAAAAGTCTGAATCGGTACATCTAAGGTTTAATGTAGTATTCCAAAGTTTATATATCCTCCAGTATTTCAGAGACCCAAAAAAATTTCTACGCTCATTTGTTCATACAATCAACAGAAAAAGATCTGATCAACTTGTTTGGTCTGACTTTTTTAAATAAAGCCGTTTGGCCACCAATTCGACCAGTATTAACAAAAACCTTTATGTACATATAACAGTGTTTGAACACCCACATGAACTACCTGTCAAATAATTTCAATTCCTGTGCAAGAACATTAATGAACTATAAGGAAAATTCAGAAATTTATGAATTCTGATTTTTCAGAACATCCCAACTATGTCCTGCAACATACCGGCTCTGTGTTATAAACTCAAAGCATATAGAGGATGCAAACAGTGACACATTTCACATAAACTTGCCTGCAGTAGCAGTTCTCTTGTTTATTTTATATGCTAAAAGATCTGGGAGGCCATAACTCTTGTTTGGCCTTAAAAACTCTTCTCTTCTGGGCCTTTGGGGCCATGTGGTAACAATTAGGTTCCTTGGCTCGGCCATGCAGGTGACTGACACTGGGTGACCACTCCTCAGCACCAGTGCATGTGCTAATGAACCAGAGTTTCCTGGATGTCTCTTTTATGAGAGAACTGACTCTAGTTTTTTACCTAGTTGTCTCCCTTGAGACTGTTTTTGCAATTATTTTTGAAAAAGTCTCCGGTTTTATGACCCAGAGCATCTGTTGAGCGCTTTTCATTGCTTACTTTTTAAACCATTGTCACTGTTTGCTTTTTTTTTTTTTTTTTACATTCTTTTGGAGACCTGGTTTATCTCGGCTGTGGATTGAAATACGATTTGCAACGTGCAGGTGGGACCAAACTTTCTGTCTTTCGAACCAAGCTTTGTTTTTTTTTTCTCTCCTTAAAGCCAGGATCCATATTTTTCAGCATGAAGTGCATGCCAGTTTCAAAACAAATAAACATCAGCCAAGGAGGTTTCTGTGAAGAAAATCAATCCACGAGAGGATGTCAGAGTTGTTTGGAAGAAAAGGTAAATAGTGAAGTGGAGTGGCCTACACACTTTAATGCAGTGTTTACTCTGTAATTAGTCTTTGCAGAATGAGATTCCTGACAGAAAGCCCTGAGACGGTGTGGCATGATAAAATAAACTACAAACAGAGCCGTTTCAAGACATCCTCCGTGGACCATAAACCAAAACGGCTTCGAGAGACCACAACCACTCTCTAATTTTCAAAATGGGTGGTCTGGATTTCCCTTCATCTTGCCGTCGTCTTCTTGTTCGCCCTCTCTTAATCTTATTTATTTTGTTCATTTCTTTGCGTTTGTGCTCCGTGCTCTTTGTTTGTTTTTTGACCTCCTGGTGTTTGTCGCTCAACTTCCTGCTCGCTCCCACCCTTGGGGGAACCTGGCTGGAGATCCGACTTCAGACTCGGAGCTGATGACACAGCCAGGAGGTGGAGGAGGCGGGGGTGACTGGAGCTCCCTCTAAACTGTGTCACTGTCCACCTGAGCAAACAGAGTATGGAGAAGCAGTGGGAGAGAGAGGGAGTTAGAGTGGGGAGGGGGGTAGGAAGCTGGTAGGAAGACCAAGAACCAATTGGTGAGGGAGGACTGGCAGAGTGACAGCAAATGTACAATAACATTAGTCTTCCGCTTTGGCCCAAGTGAGTTCTCCTTCTGGACTCATCTCTGCCTCTTCGTATTATTCTTCTTTCTTCTGTTTTTTTGCACGGATCCCCATCCAATGGAAACACATTCCTGCCATGCCTCACTGCAGTTCTCTGTTTAGATTTCTCATTACAAACAGCATTACACGCATGGACTGGAACTGGACTCAGCACAAGCCAGGAGAGGGCCAGGCACCTCAGTGCTGCACCACCTCTGGTCCAGAGACGGGGTTTGGTCTGTCACGTCGTGGCAAATAGCCCCAAATCAAAAATAAAAGCATTCATTTTAAATGCAGAGATCATAATTTCTAATAAGATTTTCTTTTTTTTCTTCTTCAACAGTTACAGGAATTTTTTTTTATGTCTGCAATTGAGAAATATGTTAAAAGGAAAGTGAGGCCGTTGAGTACTAGACAAAATTCTTAATCATAATTAATTTTGTGATTGAAATCAGCGTTGTTATAGTCACATTTATTCGTAGAGTTTGGAAGTACATTGCATGAATTAAAGTTAAAGAGTAGACGAGAAGCTGCAGCTACCAAGGTAGTCTCTCTGTCACTGCTCTTTCAGTGCAAAGGTCTTTGTAAAATTTGGACAATCCCATCCGAATCATAAAAAAAATAATAAAATATTTAAGTTCTTAAGTGGAACACTACATCTTAATTTTCACATCATTGTGTTGAAAGGGCAATGTGGCAAAATAAAACAATGTTTTTTGGGGGGTTGTGATTGCTTTGAGTGGAATCCAAAACTGGAATACAAACTCGATTAATTTTATTACCCTAGCCAAAAGTTGGAAAAGATGAGGTGAAAATAAATCTGGAGTCACGAACTCTGGAACTAATACGTCTACAATGTCCACATAATACAAACGTAGGAATAGCAGAGTCTCCTGCAGGTTTGATTCTGTAAAGTGAAAGTTTATCTGATCATAACTCAGTGACGAATACAATGTAAAGGCTTCAGATTGGCTGTTTGTTTGGTGTTTTTTTTTTGTTGTTGTTTGTTTGTTTTTTTCTCTTAAATCCAAGATAAAAAAAATACTTTTAAAATCAATTGAGAAGAAATGTTTTCTCTCTGTTTGTTTCCATGGAGTTCACTCACATTTCTTGCACAGAAGATCTGGCGACATTGCATTCAATTTCCTTTTTTCAACAAGCAGCCACACATCTGTTCATCATATTCACATTCAAGAGATATTTTTGTATCAAGACAACAATCCGTTCTGCGATTACCATAAATAATTTCCAAATGCTGCAGCTACAGACACTACGTCATCAACCGTACACAACATTGCCCTGATAGTTTAGTATCTCTAAAAGCCTCTCTTTTGTTTTAGGAACATTGGTTTGAAATGATTTGGAACGCCGAAGGACAAGGAGATTATGGTTTGTTTAAAAGAATAAAATCCCTGCTTTCAAGATTTTGAGTTTTTCTGGCTCTAGAACACTATGATATATGCCCTTTGAGCACCAACACTTATCTCCAGGGTAAACCCGAAAGCTTTTCTCTTTGGACCAGCTCAACTGTTGTTGACCTTCAGGCATACTGTGGTTGCCTTTTCCGATTGCAAAGCCTCCAAGAAACTGAACAGAAACCCTGGGAATTCTGAAAGCTTTTTTCTTTCTTTCTTTTGATGTTAAGCTGTCACGAGGAACGCCAGCTCTTCTCTTGATTTGAAATTTCTTTGTTATGTCGGGTTATGACGGAACCCTCAGTTTCCAGCCAGACGATTTATGATCACGAAGTCAAGCTGCCTCACAGGATACCAGAACTTTTATGGAAAGCAGACCTCCTTCTTTCTCTCAGTGCTCTCTCATCTTAATCCAAGCTTTGCTCCGGGACTTGGATCTGGGAAACGTTGACTGACACCTGACTAAGTCAATTAGAGGGAAAAGTTCAAGTTGCACCACATAAAAATGACACCTATACAAAAATCAGGTTGGTTGGACGGGAGTGCACAGCCAATTGTTTCGGTAGTCATCATTGATTTGTTTACTTCTGACAATTAGACAAGATTCATTTCCTTCAACAACCAATCAAAATATGTTAAATGAGACTCCGATCTTTACCTTACATCAAAAGGAAGATGACATTTAATAGATCATGTGGGGACAATGGCCTGCAATGTCACCAACTCAAAACAGAGAGTCTGATGTCTGTTTCTGGAGATGGCGCTCTCTGCTGCAGCCAAGATGTATATGATAACAGAGAGTCGACCCCTTTTGAAGATCCAATGTGGGCATAGATGGAGTAATTTATGGACAACAATATTTATATTCTCCTTTTATCTTTGCTGCACTGCACATTTTATTCATGAATCTACGTGCTGACGTGTCGAGATGATGAAATGCCATCAAGCATCTTTCTCCTATAAAGAGTTACAGCAGTCAGCGCAGCCCAGAGACGCGTTGCTTTAACTTGCTCTTTCGTACCTTCAACACAAAGCTGCAAAGAGAGGCGTCTCGGAAGTGAGCGCATTTTAATTCTTCTTTCTTCGCTTATGCACAGGAAATATGCGCTGTGCATTGAAATGTAAAAAGTTTTAAATCAACCTTGGCATTTTCCCCCAATCCACCAGAAGTAATAAACAAACAAAATAGAAACTAAACATGCAACAAAAAAAAAAAATAATTAATTAATTTTAGTGTTTTGTTCAGGTGATTTTTTTGAGTAGACAATCTGCTTTGGATTGAATTTTGGCCAAATAAATTGGGTTGAATGGGTTGAAGTGTCCCATGGATTAGATTAAATATTCAGTTGGATATTAATGGAACCTGTTTGTCCCGTTACGTGCCTTGAGACAGCTATTGTAGTGAATTGGTGGATGAACTAAGTTTAATACCTTTAATTTGTTTATGCGTATTTATGGGTGGAGTAATAAATTAGCTGGAGAACTGGAAACATAAACATTTCTCACAGTTTTAGAAAACATCTGATCTATCTACATTAAGAAGACAAATCAAAATCATTTCAAACCTTTAAAGGCTGGATGCACCAGTATAATATGAAGCCAGTTTGAGAAAAGGATGAGAAAGATAAGCCTTCCTGCTTTGACTTTACTAAAATCAACCAAATAACATCTTCTAGAAGTCATGACACCATTTAAGTATGACGTCCTCGGTATTCAGCTATAGAGGGCATTGAAATATGCGCCAGCTACTCTCTTCTTCTACTAACTAGCTCTCGCACCCTGGAGCCCCAACTCACGCCAAACACACTCTCACACACACACACACGCGCACACACACACACACACACACCCCCACACACACACACACACACACACACACACACCCAACCAAACTGAATTTGGAGTAAAAAGACAAAGTCCAGATTGTAGAAAGCAGAAGAAAAACAACCACAGTAAACCTTATGGGGGAGAACATTTTGACATCACATGCACTGTGACAGCAAAGGAGTTTCTTACATTCTACTATTTATTTTGGTAACATAAAAAAAAATGAAGATTTTTGTTTTTGCTGTTTCTTGAGTAATTTCCTAGACAGTTACTTGTTTTATTCTACTTGAGTAAAATATGTTGAAGTGGTGCTACTGGGCCTTGATTCCAATTTGTGGGAACTCTACCCCCTTCTGCACTTTTCTAATTTACGATACTCAATCACATATATTTTAAACAGCCCACAACACACCAACCTCTGTGCCCATTCAGAAAGCTTTCTCCATTCTGTTTCAACTGTGGGAAACTTTTCATCGGTTGTGTTTGCCTCTGGGCCTGCATCTCCAGTACAACATCCTCAGCCTTCAGCAAACTTTGGTTTATGTTCAGCTATCTCCATATCAACTTAGTTTGGATGTTTTTAAATAAATCACACCACAAAATTAGTTTATTAGTTATTAATTTTGTAGTAGCCATGACAATATCCCAATCTCAGTTCCATAGAAGCTGATTTAGAAAAAAGACAGTAAAACAGGTGGTGTTGCTTTTTTTTTTTTTTTAGATGTGAAAATTATTTTGACTATGGATACTTGCTTTAGCAGTTTTGCATGTGACTTGAAGCAATGAATGCCACAGTGTTAAAAAAAAAAGGAGAAACATCGTAAGCTGTCCAACTTGCGGAAGGCAGCATTCGAAACAGGAATGAGAGAGAGTCTGTGAGCCACCTGTTTCTCACTCACTTCTGCTGCACTCTTGGCATAATGCAGGCTTGTTCATGGCAGATTAACACCAGGACATATGAGGTGGCACAGCCAGCTGAACTTCAAAACAAGAGTGGGGGCCAATGCCGTTCATGCAGTTTGTGGCATCCCGTGCATTTAAATCACATGATCCCTCTGTGTAAAATGGTGATTTCCCACCTTGTCCACAGAAATGCCTGGTCACGATGTTCAGCACCAGCGTGGGCACGAAAAAAATAAATAAATTAAAAAAAAATCCCATCTGGTTGGGTAAGAAATTCTTACACTGCATTAGTGGTTTGTGTCATGTTCAGGCAACAGCATGCCTACGCTGTGCTGTTCTGCTAAAACCGTGATGTCGCACCACGGATCTGTCACAGAGCTGTTTCACACCCTGGCCTGGACCCAAACCAGTCACACAACATGGAACTGTGCAGCTCATCGCTTGTTACGAATTCTGTGAATTACACTGTAACTCTCCGGGCCTCTTTCTGACCCTGCTGACTTCTAAAACTTTTTCAAACCTCAGATATGAGAAAAAGTGCGTCACAGCTAAACACCTTCAACAAGACGCAGTCTGAAATTAGATATTATATGTTATTCTGATTTATCTTCAGATGGATCCCTTAGGCCAAGCCACTTAATTCAAAACAACACTAAGTTTATATGGTCTGCTGAATACAAACTCAGTTTTTAATGTTACAAAAAGAAATAAATAAAAATAAATCTTGAAGCATTATATTTAAATCAAAGCAGTTGATTTCATGTTTCGATGTGTAGTATAGTCTCAGTTCAGTGGACAGTGCCAAAGAAATGCAATAAATGTCCTTAAAGTTCTCACATTGGAACCACAAGCTTCCACATATGAGTCCGATATTTTATTTGATTGAGCGACACAAAGCAGTGTCGCAGTGTCTGTGGAACAAACTGGATAAAATTATCCAGATATAATTCACATCTCCTCATTAGATCTGAAGAAATGAATCCACACAGGATGATTCTGCCACCACAATATTTCACAGTATAGTTATTGTGATCAGTTGGATGTCAGTGCTAGTCTTTTTTTTTCTGCCACACATTAGGTTTTCATACAAACCATAACTTCATGATTATGATGTGCTAAACCACGGGCTTCATCGCATGCTGTGACAAACATAAATGCAAGTCGCACTTTCTAGATTTTTGTTTTTTTTAAATGTCTAAAAGGTCATATTATTTTCTGTTCACTTCATAACTATGCACTGTTGTGTTAGTCTATAGCATAAAACCCTCTTCTAAATGAATTTAACCTTAAATAGGCTGAAAGGGTGTAAATACTGTTGTACTTTTTCACTGTAATTGAATGAAGAGGTTATTTGGAAAGTGCAGAAGAGGAAACATGACCTCGAGATTTTTTTTTTTTTTTTTGCTTTTCCAACCCACTCTGACCTGCTACTCAGTTGCCCCACCACATGTCCTGATCCCCACACAGATGTTTTCCTCTGGGATTATCCCGTGATACGGCATGTAGTCCAACAGACAGTGATCCCCTTTTAGCAAAGATGGTTCCCAAGGGCCTTTTCAGGGGGCCCCTCATTTTTATTTTCTCGCTATAAAGTGATAATGAGTTGATTTTTACGTTTTCTTTAGAAAATATTGCACTATTGCGTTTTTTTTTGTTTTGTTTTTTTTTCTTTAGGTTGTGTTTCACCACCACTCTTAGACCAGTATGGATTTGTTCAGCGATTTGTCAAAAATTGTTATACAGAGGTTATAATTTGTTTGAGTTTTGATTAGTTTTTAAATACTAAGGTTACAAGGTGTCTCGCCTGAGCCATTACTGCTGCCTCTTTGTGTTTCCCTGATGACTGCTTCCCAAGTTTCTGCCTTGTTTTGCCATAAGACTAACCTCAGTGGTCCGCATTCATAAACCACTAATTGCAACATTTTAGAAGATCTGAGCTTGAGCTTGAAAGGGTCTTTCAATGTGAACTTAAAGAAAAAAAAACAATTATGAGCCCTCGGGGCGTCATTTTGCCTTATGTTGCAGTGGAGCAACAATTACACACACACACACAACTAGCTGCAGAGTGTCAGACTAGAGTTTTATTGGCTTTTCTATTGGACAGGGTGCAGGAGAAAGACACATTAAAAACAAAAGTCAGGTTACAGATACTGAGGAAGAGATTCTGGTGAGGCAGAGCCCCTTGAATTGGATTTGTCCCTCAGTGACTTAGAGTCGCTGTGTTTCCTCAGTATCACCTATCAGTCAAGTCAATCAGTGGCTGAGATAAAGCAACTGTTTAAGTTGAAAGCTTTGAGCACAGCAGGCAGAAATCTCCCCTGGGTCTCTTATCTCATTAAACTTGAAAAGGATATTAATCCTGGAAAAGCTAAGCTCACAACAAGGACAGAGAAAAAAAAAACAGGAAGACTGTTGGTATTATCAAAATAATCAGTGCGGTGTTCAAAATGTGCTCTTTATTTTATTTCTTTCAGGTTTGGTGGTTAGATTGACTTACATGACAATTATTTAACAAATTGATAACAAATTATTCATTACCATTTAAAGCAAATGTTTGGGCATTTATTTGGCATTTTGGGAAGTACAATGTAAAAAAAAACAACAAAAAAAACATAAGAAGTCTCATTTATTGTTTGACACAAACCAGTTAGATTGATGGAGATGGACAAAAATGTTTGTGTTTAATTTAAAAAGTTGGCAGAGACATACTCCGGTAGCGCAAAAGGAGGTTCTACAAGAAAAATAAAATTTACTCAATGAGGCTCAAAACAAACACACAGCATAGTTTTCTGATTTTTATTTGCAAAAAGTTATCTCAGATCTTTTGTTATTTTCCCTTCACTTCACAGTTATCACATAAACTAGCAAATAAACAAATTAAACTTTGTAATTGTAAAGTTGACAAAATACTAAGCACTTCTTGGAGGTATGCATAATTTTCCAAGATAATGAAATTATAGGTCACATTGTTTTATAAGATAAAATCGGCACATATGCATTAAGATGATAAAGCATTTGATTTAATGTTTTATCATCAAATGTAAGTGATAGACATGAAAGAAAGAAACTCAGTCTTCAAAAACAAAGATAAAAAAGACCCATTTCCACAATTTAAGCTGACATCCCGCTTTTTTTCCCCCCACATTATTTTTCAAAGGCGCACATGTAAACTAAAGCACGCACAAAATGGTGTCCCATTTTACTACCAGAGCCGCACAATCCCACACCTCGATTAAGGTTAACACATGGAAAGAAAAACACAGAGTTCTGCAGCTAGATGCCAGACTTTGTGAATCCTGACAGGCACCAAAAGAGAGCTGGACGTTTTCCTCCATGTTCTCTGTCATACTCAACCTTGGTGGGCGACACTCAAAAATGTTCACCTGACAAATGACTTCCTCGTTTTCCTTAAATAGTGAGGTTCGTGCACATTTATGCGTGTCACACTCCAACATAAGCAAGACGATGACAGGTTGAACCACATGGATGTGCTAAAATCGGGTTAATCCCTTCAAATTAGCTCCATACGATTCATAAAACCGCCCGCTCCTTCCAGATGAACTGAAAATGGGTAAAAGCATGTGACGCATGAAACAAATAAACCTACAAATGACTTCTGTTATTAAAGAGGTCGAAAAGCAGGAAGTCAAATATTTTTACCATATGGTAGGTTTTGGGGTTCATAGCCTATCTCCAGCGGTCAGAACGATCATCCACACACACACACACATGCATACACACTCCAATTTAGAGAGACTAATTACCTTCACACTCATGTTTCTGGTCTGTGGGAAAAAATCAGAGTACCCAGAGAGAGCCCACACATCCACTTGGAGAAAATGCAAAGTCCACCCAAAAACAGTCGGGAACAGGATTTGAACCATTGACTTTTCCGCGTATGAAATCTGATTAGTCTTTATATTTAAATAATTGCAAATATTAACTTACAGATCATTGTGTTTTTGCTTTTTTTTAAACCTACCATGACATTTTTTTGTTATTCAACCTGAATTTCAAGTTCTGCCAAAGCAGCATACTGAAAAAAAATTCACTTCTTACATTTGATTTTGGCGCGTCCATCCATCCGTCCCACAGCTGGCCAAGCCCTTCTGAAACCTTTGGCATGTGCCCTTGCTTGGACCTAAAACTATCTGTAGCTTCAAAAAAAAAAAGGTTAGAGATCAAGCTTAGAAACAAAAAAAAATGCAAATCATCTCAGCTTTTCTCGGTCAGCAACTCCATCGACAGGTGCTTTACGTTCCCACCTGACTGAGCAACGCTGTGTTTAGACAGCTGGTCTGAGTAAACAGGGAACTTTGCTGGGTCAGGGTGACCACAGCTGCTTGGTGAATTTACTGTGTCTACTGGAGCAGATATATCATCAATTGTGGTTTTGATCTGAATTTACAATTCTTGACGTTTCCTTCTTGATTTGCTAGAGCTTTTGAAGCAGTCTGAGAAAGTTGTCATAAACTCCATGCTCATGCTGTTTGGCTCGCACCGGTAGCAGGGGAATAGATGTAAATTAGAACCTGGACCCCAGAAAGAGTGTTTTCTTTTATTGGTAAATGGAACACGTGAACAAAACAAACGAAAAAATTTCGTTGAACTTCAAAATGTAATGTTGTCATTGCACATATTCTAAACAGAGAAACGGCGTTTTTCAGAACCACAAGGATTTACATGACATAGGCTAGAAACCCGATTTCTACATTAAGCAACTGCAAAACATTTGGCCTTTTTGTCTCGTGGTCTGACACCATCTGATTTAATATCAGTGACTGAGAAACAAAGTGTGGGTCTTGTGAATGTTTGTGAATGTGCCTTTGTCGACATGCAGACTGGTTTTACTATTGCTCTGTTGTTGTTTCAGGAACTGCTGCTGCTGCTGCATCCTTGATGGTTGTGCAGGAAGCTCTACTTCTGCTTCTGGGTCTGACTCAGGGTCAAAGATGTGCCGCCGTATAGCCCCGCATCTGTTTGCAGCCATGTGTACAAAGCGATAGTGTAAACACTGAGCCGGAGGTCGGTGAGGCCAGCAGCAACTTATTTGCATAAACCTGTCAGCTCATTCTGAAAGGGGCTCAAAAGAAGCAGAACTGAGCAGGTGAAATCTCAATATCTGAGAATGATTTTGAGTAAAAAAATAAAACATGTTTTGCATAGCCCATAGACCTATCCTAACTTGTTCAAAACAAGGCATATTAGGTGCCCTTCAAAATAAAATGCATGAATTACTACAGTCGTTCTTCAGGGCATTCACAAGAATATCGACTCGGAATGTGGGTTGACAAAATCCCACAGTAGAACCGCAGCAGGTGTTGTTCTTTCTGTTTCAACCTTTTTCTGATGTGTCACTGGACTAAAACTGAAAACGAGGAGTTACTCACAGGTACCTGTGGTCCCCATCCCCCACAAATACCGAGTCGCCAGTGTATTTGCAAAATGCCAGAATAATGAGTACATTTCTTTCTGAATTTTTCAATACACTTTCTTATTTTCTTTGTATTTAGTAGAATACCCTGTACACTGAGGGTCGTTGTCTATTTAGAAGACTCGCTTGTTTCCAAGCTTCAACAGCCTGATGTCCTGAAATGTTACTTCTGTATTTTCACATAATCTTCTTTCCATGCGTGCTGGGTAGTGCACCCGTTCCTCCTACAGCAAATCAGCCACACAGCATGCTGCTGCCACTGCTGTACATCACAGTCGGGCTGGTCTGGCCTGCTCAAAAAACGTTCTTTTTTTTTTTTTTCCCCCTTCAAATTGTGTGATGATTGTTGTGAGCAAATCCCTTAAATGTAGTTTCTCCACACCACTCACTCCAAATAATATATTCATTTTGCTTGTGTGTCTATATTGGTGACGTGAAATCTGACTGTTTTTTAATGTTGATTTATAAATAAAGGTTTCTTCCCTGCTGAGTGGCCTATCAGCTCATGTTGTTGTTGCCTTAATAGATGTTTCTACGTTCAACTGAAATCTTTTAGTTAGATATTGCCATGTTGTTTTGACAAAATAATGTTTGTGAATCTAGAATTCAGATCTTTGTAAAAAGCAATGAGAAAATCCTCCACATCCCTTTATACACTTTTTTTTCATAGACACAAACTTTTGCCTATGAAAAATATGTTTCTTTTTGTCTCCCTGCCCCCAACCATCCTGTATTTTCTCCCTACGTGTGAACACTGCATGACAATAACTCTTTGTTTCGTGGTCCTGTAGGTAATATAATTCAGATCTCTCGAAGTAATGGAAGTAAGCAAGTTGGCTGAATTCTGTTATTTCCTTACACCTTTTAAAAAGTGCTTGTTTGCTTTTACAACTGGCTCCGTGGTTCAGCAGGGGAGGGGCGGTGCAGATGGATTTGGGCTTCGTTATTTTTTCTCTGCCTTTGTAACAGCTCATTTAAAATCACAAGGGCCTGAAGTTCAAGACAGATGGGGCCTACTTAAGAAAGAGTCAGTGTCTAATTCAAGTAAAATACTTCCTAATGTGAGGTAACTCGACACCTTTGTGAAAACGCTTTTGGCACTCTGATCGAAAAGTTTTCCAGATCAGTTGACCAGTTTTGGATATCTGTTGCACTTAACGTAAAATCCCGAACAACTGCACACGATCAGGAGCAGACCTCTAATACTTTGTGCAGCATCAGCAAATATTTCCAGATTGGAGTATGCATAAGTAACATTGGATATTGACTGAACTACGCCGGCTTCACAAACTGAGCTCACTGTGAAATTGCTTAAGCTTGGTTTAAAAGTATTCATGCAAAAGTCATATATCACGAGCTCGCAGCTCACCTTATCTGCTCCGCCGCTACACTTTCACATGAAGCCGTGCCCGTTCACATCAAAAGAAATGTTTTAAAGTCCCTTAAGCTCCCTTTGAAGGGTCACATTTAGATCCTCCTGAAAATAAACAGCTGGGTCGTGGAAGGTATTGTGGGAACAGCAAGTTGATACGATGATTCAAACAGTCTGTCAGAGTTGTTTATTCAAATTTATCCAGAATGCCACTTTGAATTTATTTATTTTATTTTATTTTTTTTCATTAAAGGAGAACTTGTTTGGAGGTCGCTTGCTTTGTTCCTTCATGTAGCATCATCATTAGAAAAAAAAAATCAAACAGCAAGAATCTCAGAGGTAATTTAACTTTATTTTTTTTTTAGAAAAAAAAAAAGGTTTATCACACAAGGCAACAAAGAGGGAAAAAAAATGCAAACTGCTATGAACAGACCACAGAACCCTCCACCCGCCACCCTCCGACCCCCATTCACCTCCATTCACCCACCCACTGGCAGCGAGGAGGGGAGTTGTGGGGGGGGGGCTCTCATTATAACCAAATCAAAGGAGAGGGAGAACAAGACTCGCATTGTTCTGATTGTGTTTACTTACACTAAAAACATTAAAACCGGACAATCTGACTGTGCAGCATAAGACGGACAGTTTTGATTTCTCACATGAATCCAAACACGGAACCTTGGAGTAGGATTTTTTTTTTTCTTTTCTTTTCTTTTTTTTTCTTTTTTTTTTACATTTAGTCGACAGTAGTACTAACAAAACAGGAAGGTTCATGACTCTGAAATACATCGGACAGATCACTTTAAGACAGACTATACACGTTGCAATGGGCACTTTCTGGGGAAAATTAAAATAAAGGTCCCATCCATGTTTTGTTTTTTTTGTTTTTTTCTTAAGTAACATCAACCCTGTGTGTTGAGGTAAGCAGGCCGCAGGGGAATATGAAGGAAGCGATTCCCTTTAAAAAAAAAAAAGAAAAAAAGGAGTCCCTTAACCATATCCCCACTCACTTTGTAATTCGTCTTGACAGTAAATCAATTCTCGAGCCTGGCCCCTTGGACTCCTCCGACACTAGGTCCTCCTCTCTCAGCATTCCTGCACACATGAATCAACTCCTGGCTTCTTGAAGGCATTTCCTGCCCGACCCTCTCTCTTTCTCCCTTTCTCCCTGTCTGACTCCTCTGCTGAAAGCTGGGCAGGAACTCCGTTAAGCTTTGATTTTGGACCCAGAGAGGAGGAGGAGGAGGAAAGGAGGAGAAGGAGGAGGAGGAGCAGGAGGAGGAGGGCAGGGAGAAAAGGAGAAGAACTCGACCTAATGCAGGGCTCTGGCTCTGCGATCATTCCAAGGCGGGATGGGATGGAGACCAGGGGCGTGTGAAGGAGATGCCTGCACACCCAAGCCAGGATTTAGTGCTTTATCCTTCAAATTGCAATACGAGTTTCTGCCCTGTTAGGATTATTTTAAATGTGCATTCTCTCTAAGACAAGATATTCCACATTTCCGTTGTTGGAAACACTGAACAGTGAATGTTGTCACGGGTTTTCATGAAAAAAAAAAAAAAAAAAAGATTTAGCTTCCAGAACAAAGAGCAAAGACTGATAATATTTGAATATTTTATGGAAAAATGTACAGAATGGCGGCTCATCGAAGCTGTACATCTGCTAATGCTTCCCTCTACAAATCACCTTTGATGCTAAATCCACAGTATTATGTACATAAAGGTTCGTCAGCCGAGCCGACTCCAGGTGACCAAAGCGGCTCTTAAAAAGAAAGATCTAAAGTGTCTTCATATTTACAACCAAGGAAACATACATATTTTACAGCGATCACAAACACAGAGACCACAAACAGAGTCTTAACAGTATAGGATGAGTGAGGCTGCAGCTGAGTGAGAGGAGGTCATATGTTGTGACAGAGCTGGTCTACCGTGCGATGTCTGACGTGTATGCGTGCGTGCAAGTGGAGATGTTTGTGATCGTTGTGAGCGGGCGATATCAACTCCATCCATTCCCCTCAGATCATGGCTCTTATCACCAGTCTCCCTTTGACCTGGTGGAGATAGGTGCTCTGTTCGGATTCTAGGCGCCGATTGGTCAGAGCCTCGTCCTCGCTATCAGCCGGCTCCTCTTTGACCTTGATGACCCCACAGTGAGCGTCTGGGAGCTCGCCGCTCGAGCTGCCACTGCTGCTGCTGCTGCTCAGCGTGTGCTTCCGAATGACTCCTCCAGGGGGCAGCCTGTCCTCCTGCATGCTCTCCGTCTCCTCTTTAGGCTGCTGCTCCTCCTGCTCCTCCTCTGATTCGTGCAGGTGCGTGCTGGGCTGACGTAGCTGCTCAATGGACTTGGACAACAGCTGCAAAACACATCGGCTTGACGTTAACACCGACATCCTGCGTCCATGCGCGTATTAGTTAAATGAGCCTTGTAAAGCAGCCCTATTTGTAAATGAAAACGAAATCCAGTCCCTCACAAACTTTGTAACCACATAAAGAACTAGTCTAGCATACGATGACGAAGAAGTATTTATATCAGGGAACCTTTTCACATCTGGTCACATTACAACCGCAAACTTTAAGATGTTTTATTGAGACACTGAAGTAAAGAGGACGAAAGATGATACATAGCCTTTTTCCTCTAAGACTAAAAAAAAAAAAGGAATGTGGAGTCCGTTTGGATTGAGCGTTCCTTACTCTGACTTTTTGTTCTTTTTTTTTAAAACAATTCAGCTCAATCAACTGCTTACAGAAGTCTCCTAATTGGTAAATAACACTGTGTCCCAGTAGAAATGGGTCTAATTACCCATTTGGTACAAATGTATACTGGCTTTGTGGACTAGAAATGTAGAATAGCATTAGTGCCTTGCTTCGTCAGTAATAACAGCTTGGATGGAAATAACCTATTCCTTTGTGTAGGTTTTGTTTTTGTTTTAAGTATTAGAGTTCATAATAGCAGAAGTGTGATCTCTTGCCAGGAGAGCATTTTTAATAGGTTAGCATCAAAGGATTTAATATAATTCCTCATGAAAACTGTTCAAGTCACATAACTATAAACAATCCATAGTAGCAGAGAGAAATTTAACTCTCAGGTATCAGCTTGTGTTTTTCTTTTTTGTATTTTATATGTCACCAGAAAGCACAGATATAGTTTGATGCCATTCTTCTTTATGTGTCTATATTAATCTCGTACTGTATTAAAAAATAGGATCACTTCGGAATGAATGTTTGTAAATTATTATTATGCCTTTATTAAGCTATAATATTGCATTGATCTGATTACATATTTCTTTACATAAATTTGATTCTTATTTTCTTGCAAAGTGCCTTGAGAAGACATGTTGCTATTAATTTGTGCCATGTAAATAAACTGAACCTGATTGAATTGAATTATTTGCTTTCTCAGCCTTTGCAGATTATTTACCCACAAGAGGGCTCCAAAGTCAGGCTGTCTTCTTCCTGTCAGCCAGTAACCAACCAGCACTGCTATCTGCAGAATCTAGGCCTTTTATAAATACCCTTTCATCAATACGAATTAGCCTCTTTAGCATTGCATTAGTGAAAACCGTTCGCAACTGTTCCTAAAATCCCTAAGCTCCTCCAATACGGCTCTCCCCCTCCCGCCACCACCGTTGCTAGCGTTGGAAAAAAATAGAAGCAATTGAGGGATGTTTAAAAACAACCGTACAAAAGCCACTGCTCGGAAATTAATTAGGGCAATGTTTCAGAGCTGCCTCTCAATAAACACTAAGGGCTCATCCCCGATTAGTGGCCATTTATAACCTCCACTTAAAGAGGATTTACTTGCAATCTCATTGGCCTGAGTGATCAGAGCCGGCCCCGTTGACATGGTTCTAAAGACGCTATTGTTTTTCAAATGAGTCAGCTTCACAGAGAGTGTCTTAAATTCACTCCTAATCGTGTTTTTTCAACGCACAAAGAAACTGTGACATGTTCAGTTTCTATTGTGCTGCTCAGTAAGTGCTTCTTTAAATATTTTTAGCTATGAGCTCCTCTGTGGGTCCCATGGCTCTGTCAGGACCCAACCCTGGGACACATCAGCTTGTGAGCTCACACAATGCTGCCTTTCACGCCGCCGGCCACCTCACACCAGAATAATGACAGTCTGTGTAAAGCCAGGTCACTATGGCCAACTCGCAGAAACACAAATATTGCCACAGAGGAACAAAATGCATTCAAGGCGTCTTTTTTTTTTTTTTCATGGGAACTAAGATGAATTAAATTTCACAGCGTTAGCATGTGAGTGGAACAGACGCCACAAGCTACGATAACAGAATTATTGCAGAGGAAGGATTTCTTCCTCATTTGAAGTCAGGCAGAAGTTCTTCGGTTCACAGAAATAACAGCAGGATTTTGAGGGTGGAACAAGACTATGAGCCAGGTCCGCAAAGTTGAGCTGCACTTACTCTCTCACAATGACTAAAAATAGAACCACGCTTGTGTCCTTAAAACGATTAACCCAAACTTCCTACAATAAACCGCGACCTCGTGAGAACCAAAGAATGGACGCTGAATGTCAGGAGGAGCACTGTGGAAGTCATGAAACTCATTGTTTTCACCTTATTTATGTGGACCTGCTGCTGGTACTGTTTCTGTTTCTCCAAGAAATGCTGGTGCTGCTGCTGGATGACGAGCTGGGCCAGTGTGTTCTGAGGCAGAGGTGCCGACTGGGTTCTGTTCAGAGGTCTGTGTTTTGGTAGCTTAGGCCGACTGCTGGAGGAGCGATCCTTCATGACCAGAGGGGACTGAGCGTGGGAGGACATGGAGCCTTGACCTTGCCGGAGAAGACAAACACCTTGGTAAAGTTTTCCAAAAGTTATGCTGCAAATACAGGTGCACAAAACGTCTGCAGTAAATCATGCATTTTATTTTGAAGGGCACCTAATATGCTTTGTTTTAAACGCGTGAGGACAGGTCTAGAGGCTATAGACATCAATGAATGTACAACTTTAAAAAAATAAAAAATTTTGACCTGTATTTAAAAAAAAATAATACAGATATGTTATGGCCTACAGAATCATGACAGGATAGTTGTCCAGTAGACCATATGCAAGGAGGGTCAACCACAAAAGGTCATCGTTACTGAAGCTGACTGAGTGCGATATTGTAGCACATTAATGGAAAGTTGAGTGGAAAGAAAAAGTGTGCCAGAAAAAAAAAACTGCACAAGCAACAGGGATAACCGTTGCCTCCGGAGGATTATGTAGCAAAGCTCATTTGGGAGTTTAAGTAAAAAATTCCAAGACGTAGACTGCAGCTGGATATGGAGCTTCTGGGGCCACAGCAGTCAGACGTTTCAGGTCTGTTGAAGGTATTAAAGAGAACTGGGCTTCCTTAACACCTCAGCCGATGCAGTGATATATGAAACAGGAGACCCAACTAGTGCAAAGGCTGTCCGAGACACACAAAAATAGTTTTCAGTAGGCCAACATCACTATATCAGGAAAAAAAAAATACTTTTTCTTTTTGTGGTCTTATTTAATTCTCCAATTTTCTGAGGAACTTCATTCTCAGACTGCACTAGCTGTACGTGACAAACATCAAATTAGCTAAAGCTTTAAGCATATTAACATGTTTTTTTATTATTGAATCTATATAATATTTGTCTCACATTCTGAATCTTTCAATGATATCCTAACTTTAAATGCACTTTTCGGTTCTTCTCTAAGGTGCGAAGAAACTATATGCTGACTGAAATCAGGTAACAGCCTTACCAGAAGAGATGATCTTCTGCTGCCTGATTTGCTCCTTCTGGAGGAGGTGCTGGAGCAGAGCCTGGTGGCTGGGGCTGACCTTTGACTCCAGGGCTGTCTGAAGTGGCACAGGGCCCAGCAGGTGCCCAGGCAACCCATGTTTGATTTCCGTCGATCTGTCATTTAAGCCCAAAGCAGCCTAAAAGCAGGGAGTTAAGGTAAATGAATTTAAACAATATTAACCTTTTCTACATTCTAATTTTCCACAAAGGACAGTAAGAAATTCTCTTCATTAAAAATGGAGGTAACAGTGAATACGAAAGTCTGACATTGGTGTGTACTTGATAAATATTTTGTGGAATGTGCCACTATGCAAAGGATGATATATCTTGTGTCAGGCTATCGGGAGCTGCACTTGAGAGCAGCGGGGCTTTTTAAAAGCCGTGATTAATGAGGTAACAGGGGAGGATAAGAGCATGCTTGACACAAGACACTGCAGCACAATATTTATCTAAGCCCAATAAAATCATTTGGGGCCACAGGTCAGTGACCCTGCTGTCATAAAGAGAGTCCAGAAAGCCACTGATGGCAGGTTTCAAAGCTCCCACACTGAGATGAATACCTCACATCCACAAAAACGGCCACAGTGTTGTACAACTGTGAAATATCATGCAGGAAGGTCCGCGGTATTCATACTCACACTAATTGGTGTGGGTGTAGTAGAGAGCCCCAAGGAGATGTTGGGTAAGGATGGAGATGTGTACAAGCTCAGCATGGACACGGAGCCCTCGGGTCGGAATAGTCTTGGCTGGGAAGGCCACCTCTGCATCAAACAGGCAGAAGAGAGCGAGAGAGACAGATTTAAGTGGATGGACAGATCTAAAGATTGCACTGAAGGCAGTTTCAAAAGGAAACAAGATAAGTGGCATGAATGTAAATGTGCTATGACAGGAGAAAGTGCATTTTTCTGCAAGTTTTTTTTTTTCTTTTGTTTGATGGCGGCAAAGGTTTTTCAGACCTGCACAGAATGAAATCAGCCTCGATTCACAAAAATTAAAGTTTCTGCAGGTTTCTAAGCCCAAAGTGAAGTCCTTCAGTTTCTCAGTCCCCACCTTCAGGCTTCTCTCTCAGAGAACATCAGCACTGGGGTATACTTCCTGTACCCAGCAGAGCAGCGGAGCAGCATGTGGTTCTGGAACAGCCATGTTTATCCTTCCAACCCCTACCAGTACTCGGTGACCTGTATGTGGATATCCGGCCCGTATTTGACCCAAGGGACTCTTTCCCTCTGAAAAAGGATACCTAATGTAACGGTGCACAAACACTCCTTGCTTTTGCAACAGGCATGGGGTCCACGGGGGATCCCTGCAGTCCACCAGTGACTTTCATGAAAGCCTCGACTCAGGCATATACAATAGCAAATCCTGCATGTTTATGTTGTTAGCGTGTGGGTGTCTTTTGGCTACCAGCGCCTGGGATATCAATTAAAATTCCCAGTTTGAACGTCTCCCCAAGCCTCAAGCTTCAACCTGGTGTCTGTCAGGGCGTCTCTCCCTTCTCTCCGTGTCACTGGAGGTCCCTTGGAGAATAAACAGCAATGCGAAGGCAAACACAGCTGCTCTGTTAGGATCGCTCGGAGATGTGTCATATCTGTCAAATATTATAACGGCCAGTACTGTGAGCTCAGTCTAAGGCGAGTTCTAGTCCGCAACTCAGCCAGGAATCAGAGCTGCTCATGCAAATGCAGTCTGAACCCTATGAAAAGACGACGCAACCGGTGACTTTCTAAAGAACTGTTTGTCCAATATGGATTTTTTTTTTATATCACTGAAAAAGGTATTGAACTAAAATGTAATTTTTGGCATAGTTTCAGTGTAAAAAATAATGTAAAAAAGTAGTAATTTTTTAATGTTTTTAACATCTTTAATTCTGATACCTATGTGTTCAGGACTGTATTTAAGTTGTAGCATCAACTTTATGAAGGTAAAGAGGGGAAATAGGTCATGTGGGTCGAGTTGTGTCTCTTTAATGTCGTCATGGAGATCATTCTCAGTGACGTGTAACAAGCAGAGGGCAGCTGTCTACTTTTATGGCTGCAAGAACCGAATGTTTTATGCCATGTTCAAAACAATTTACCAATCTTCCTGCACACAATTTATACACTTACCTCAGTTTTTGTCGTCGTAGGCAGAGAGGAAGGTCCATTTTCAGCCCCCAAGGCACTAGAGGCCCCTTTGGGAGAGCTGGGGCCAGACCCAGGGGCGCTGTTAGTTGGCGCTGAATCTACGAGACATCAATAGTTTGAATCGTCAACACTCTGAGCTGTGTTCAATCATCTAAACAAGTACACAAAAACAACTAATGTAACGTTAATCTAACATGACACAGAACACACACACACACACACACACACACAAAAAAAACATATTTGTGTATTGGCTGCTTCAGTGACTGAGTGAGGCATACCCATAATCTCTAAAGCCCTCTTTTTGTACGGAGTAATGATGTTTCCGTCTCTTCTCTTCAGCATTGGACTGCTTCTCCTCTCTGCCACTTTCTGCTTCAGTCTGGATCGTACCTTCAGATTTGGCTCGGACGCTGCAGGACAAAAAGGACAGGCGTTCTGTATGGCATACAACTCTGTAAGGAGAATCAAACCTTCCAGTAAAGCACGATTGCTTCGCTGCGTTATGCCAAGAGTCAGACTGTACGATCCTTTCCACTCCCACAGTTATCAATCCAAAAACAAAAGGAGAAAGAACGGCAACGCTGCCATGTTTGGACATGCTACCATTTCAGTGTCCAGCTACGTCTTGAGTGAGTCAGGATTGGACCCATTTCCACATCATCTGGACTACATTAGGTCGAGCAACACGCAGGCTCAAAGTGAAAGAGTCTGCTACCTGCCGCCCTGGTGACCACAGCCTGATACAGTAGCAACAGTTAAACTAACACAAAAACATGGCAGATGTTTCAGGCTTCCTCCACATCCCCCGTCGCCCTAATGCAAACCAGAGGCGGGACCAAACGTATCGAGTCCGAACACACGGCTGACCGCGTCATAACGCCAATGCAATATCTGTCACGATAGACACGTTGAGTAAAGAGTTTCCATCTGGTTTTTATGAGGGGTTTAGGGAACTTGAGGGAATATTGGCATGTTGTCATACTTAGGATAATCAAATCATTTTAAAGCCTCAATTTAACAGGGTTGAATTTCTTTCAGCAGAAATTCAGTCCAAGACCAACTTTCTGGCCTTCTCGTGATGGATGATTATTAACTACTAATAGAAAGTCAACAACAGTTGCATCAGATAAGATCTTGCCTTAATTCATCAACAATTGACACTGATTTATGAAGTGCTTCATAAAAGCATACATACCCCTCAAACTATTTTGCGTTTTCTCACATTATAACCACAAACAAGAATAATTTTATGACAGACCAACACAATTTAGTGTGCAACTGTGAAAAGTAATGAACAGTTTTCCTTTACTCTGATACCCCCAAATGCAATCCAGTGCAACCATCTCGTTTTTTTGAACACCACAAATTTGGGAACATACAGCTTCACGAAGGCCGAGGTCAGGGAAAAAGTTGTGGAGAAGCTTAAATGCGGGTTAGGAAATAAAATATTATCTTGAAACATCATATGAGCAAAATGCTTTTTGCTTTAACAATCACTTTCTCAAATGTCTCTATGGGGAAATAATCAAATGAAAATACATTGTCTCATGGCGGGTTGCAAAGAACTAACACTGCACATCACTTTGAAGAGACCATTCAAAACCGCGAAACGTCCAGAAAAGTTTTTCGAGTTGATGAGAAGATGGAGGTAGCTAAAGAAAACCAGCGCTGCAATGTACGTAGAATTGGGACAGAGGTTCACCTTGGTGAAGGAAAACAAACCTTAATGTACATTTGCACCTGCTATTAGTTTAGAACAAAAAAAAAAACAAACCCTGTCATGTTTGAAAAGGATGTGATTGCAGGTTGAATAAAAACAAAGTTTTAAATTTTGCAAGAATTAATTGGTTTATAAATAAAAATAGAAAGCGTTTGTGTTCGCCTGGTGAACTATGCTCCTGTTTAGTCATTCGGTTATGTCTCAAGAATAGCAGACTTCCAAATGAAATCCCACAGCTACTTTTACATACTCAAACAACATGCAGAATGGATAAGTTGCTTTTTTCGGGACTGAAAGCCAAAGCAGAGAGATGTATTACAGTTATGTAAAACCCTTCTATTACACAATAGCCAACCTGTTTCAATTATTTAACCCTGATCAATAATTAAATAGGCCTTTCTTGTTTTGCACATCATACGGTTACACATAGGAAAGTGCAACTATGATGTGGAAACACTGCGGGGGAGGAGGAGGGTGATGGTGATGGCGGTGGGGGGAGGGGAGAGAAGGGGCAAGGCGAAGAGAGTGGGTCGCACGCTGCTATTTTTGGCTTTTGTCAAAAGCAGAAAAACCGTCTTCCCTAATACAGACCTCTAATCCTGTGGGTGTGAGGTAGAATAATAATAATAAAAAAAAAAAAGAGAGAGAGAGAGCGCGAGGGCGGAAGAAAGGAGGCAGCAGAGATAAATGGAGAGAGATCGCTGTTGGGAGTCATATGAATTTGCTTCACGCCCTGCCGCCTTGATTGCTTTCTATTTTTACACGCCGCTGCCACCAAGCTACGCATCCCAATTGGTCGCCACGGGAACGCAGACAGCAGCGCATGAACAAACACTTTCTTACATGTCTCTATGGAGAAATAATCAAATAAAAATACACTGACGCACGGTGGGAGCAACAGGAGGCTACGGCAAAGCGTGCATGCTGAACACCTGGGTCACTTCTGCAACGAAACCTCGTCTGGCACAAGAAATGCTACAATATGTTGCAATCATAAATCAGTGTCATTAATGGTCCGCCTATCTGTGGTTAATCAGATGTATAGCCCAGCCATCTCTATTAGTGATTCTTTATTAAAGCTGGGATCTGGGCAGATGGCTCTCTGCAAAATTTAGTTTTGTGTACAACAGAACACCAGCTGAGCATTTTGCTGACATCAATTTTTAAACTAACGCTGAATAGTTTAAAAGTAATGCTGCTCTGTATTTTTACAGACATAAGCTTAATAACCAAAGTTACAGTCCCTCAAAGAGAAAACAAGTTTGCCTCTTTTTTTTTTTTTTTTTGAGAGAGAGAGAGAGAGATAGAGACCTTAAACAGTTTAAAAACTTATTTTCAGTCAGTTACTTAGGAATGCCTTTGTTTATTTAGTAAGCCCATTAAATGTGACCTACAAAACGGATGAACCGGTGTCATGTCTAAACATAAACAACTTAGCCAGAAATCCAGTTTAAACTGGATCAGGAAGTATCTTTATATCAGCAATCAGCTGCAAGCAGAACTTTGTCAGAGAAACAGTTTGACAGACACATGCACCTCTTTTTAGTACATGTATCCTCACAGTGCAAACAGGAACCAACTCTGTACCAAGATTTGTATTGCTAACACAAATCTTGGTTTCCAATAAAGCTTTTTTGCTCTCCAAGTATGCATATATATTTTTTTCCATTGTATGTGTTGGAATAAATTGAACCGTCTCCTCCTAATTTAGCCTCTGCTCGACAGCAAAAATAGGACAAGTTAGTTTATTTTACATTACTGTGAAAGTATAATCAGGTATAGATAATAGATAGATGGATATAATTGCAAGGTTAGCGGTTAACATCCTTCCTTTCAGAAATATAACATTGATTTTCACTGCTATGCTCATAACACTTTGCATTTTTGCTTTTTTTCAATCAAATCAGGTTATTCAGTCCAGTTACTCGCCCTGCAATCAGGTCTTGGCAATGCAGCAACAACGGATGACACGAAGAATACTCTATTCCAATAACCAAAACAGAGGATATTGTTCTCACCAACCACATAATAACTTTGAATACTTAGTATCGCCAAATATTAGATTTAAATAACAATGATTGGCAATTAACTGAACTGAATTCATTGAGAATATGAGCTTTTTCATGTCCTCAATGAGTTGTTGTAAACTTGCAAGAAAACACCAGTCTGCAAAAGTATTACTGGTCTACAAGGACCTAATTTGTGACAAAGACATCCCCAACCCACCTCTCAACAGCTAAAAAAACATGTTGGTCCACACAAAAATACACATATAAAATTTTAAACATAAGTTTTTAACATACAGCCTAATGCTTTGTGGTGGACAGTTTTACCTTTTGCAGGACTATTTTGGAAAATCTTTCCCACACCTGCTGAATACACACTTCTGGTAAGTGGGTCAAGACCAGAGTAGAGCAGGGTGGGGTGTGTTGGGGAGATGCAGCTTTTACTGCTCAGCCACAACTATTCTTACCACAGACTATCACGTGCTGTCAGCCGAGTCTATTCTAATTCCAGGAATTGAAACAAAGAGGATATAAGCAAAGGTAACATCTAAGTCACATGGCAGTCTTTCAGCTGCTTTTTGGGTGCATGAGAGAAACACAAGAGTGTCAGTGACGCTTTGTATTTATAGGGATTAATGTGGCTATAAGTACGTGGGACCCTTAAGAGAAGACATGAAAGCAAGTGCCATATGGTTCACATGCAATTTAAAGCAATAACTGGCTACCAGATCAGAACATACCACCTAAACAGATAGAATAAAATTGACTTCAGGTAAGTTGTCACAAAAAAATACAAATGTTTTGTAAGTTCTTTAGGAACAAATAACATATTTTGTGAATCTCAAAGTCATACAGGAAAAGTTTGGTGAGGTGAAGCAGTGGGGAGTCTGACACGGAGCGTTCCGAGTCGCCTCTACTTTGTTTTAAGAGAGCTGCCTTTTCTTAAACAAACAGTCCTGTCAGGGTTCATCCTGCCTGCGCAAGCTTCAAGTCTGCAACACCTGCCAATCAGTTATCTGCGACAACCAATGGGAACAAAACTACCTTTGTGTGCGTCCCCTCTCTTGTGTGCCAAACTCTCAGAGGACTTTAATAAAGATCGACAGGAAGTGGGGGAGGATGGCCCTGAGCAGGAAATGACCACATATAGATTCAGGAATCTATTTCCACAGAGTCAAAAGGGTTTTGTCAGTGCACAGGATTAAGGCAGAGAAACCAAGTTTAAATTTAAATGTAAATTTAAATTCTAAGATTTTTCTCTTAACTAAAATGTGTTGTGAATCCCAAAGTTAGTTTTAAAGGATATTTATTAGTATTTTAGATGAGAAACTCATGTGTTGTGGACATATTACAAAAGGTCAAAAAGAAGTCATCTTTTAAAGTTTGTAATTACCTTTTAAGATTCTTTTCTGATGTGATGTGACATTGCTTTACGTAATTCCTTCTGCTTGATATTCAAATTGTGCACATGTGCAAAATGACAAGCGGCAGAGGATGAGAAAACACATTGTATTTGGTGACCTCATAGCCAAATTATGAAGTTTTTGCTCCTGCAAACCTTTACACCTATAAAAGAAAAATCAGAGCGACTGAGCAAAAGGGATCATTCTTTAATTCCGTGTTAATCCCCAGAGAACTCCCTTCCACTTTAAACCAACAAACTTGAGCTCTTTTCTGGTGGAAACTTTATGTTTACATTTTTTAAACAGTTTTGAGGCACCATATCTCAGGAGGAATTATTCGGCCTAAATTATCCAATTTAGCTGTGGACTACTTCAAAACACCTTCGAGCTGTGGTTGATAGGGACATTAACACGGCAGCTTATTAACACCAGCACTGGAGACGCAACAAGATCTCCTGACACAAGATTTCTTGCCAAAGCGCAGTCTGTCTAACGTAACACTATCCACTGTGTCCGTCTGTGTTTAACTGTTTAGTGAAATAAGTCAAGGCTATTGTTATGGGCTTATTCCTTAAGCTTAATACCGTTTTGTGCTAAGTTTGAGACTTTTATTTTGAAGCACGAAAGGAAGTAGCTCTTAGGTTGCACTATTCACCTGACAGTCGACATAAAAATGCACCTTAACAGGCTGATAGACAACACTTGGTTACAAAATCATTAGAAAAAGGTCATCATCACTTTTTAAATGATTTGTGTGGAAACATGTAGGAACGAAAATGGCGCAGGATAACTACTGTGAGAATGCAAATTATTATCAGTGATTATTACATAATCACATATGACAAATTAAAGTTTTTCTGAACTTAGGTGTATCATGCTGACCCTAATAATGCCTCAACATCAGTATAAAAACACCTTTCTTGAATTGACAGCAAAAACATATCGAGTCCTTCAAGCTTTTAATTTTCCGGAAACAAATTCTGAAAACTGTGTATGTTGAGGACGTTTACGCATGAAGATTTTTACATTGGTGCTGTGTTCATGTGTAGATTAGCAAACCTGTCTTCCTCAAGGGGAAGTCGTCCTTGCTCTCGATAGGTGACGGCAGAGTGTACTGGCAGGTGGGCGATGTGCCCCCCAGTGGTGGAGAGCTTTGGTCCAGGGATGCGTGGTGAGAGGACCTGTTAAAAAAAATAAAGGAGGTTTCAAAAAGGGAAAAAAAAATGTGCCGAAATATTCAACTTCTCCCCAAAAAGTAATATAAGTCACTTACGTGTACCAGAGTTTGGGATGTTGGATGAAAGCGTGATTGGCTCCATTGGTGACTGGATCCTTTGCAGATTTGTTCAACAGAAACTCTTGGAGTTTCTGCTTTACCTCTGTGCTGGCCACTGCACCTGTGAGACCAAAAGGCAGAACCAAAGGGATTGGGGTTACCCTAACTTGTAAATATCTGGATCTTCACACTCGATGCACATATATACATACAAAAGTAATTCCCCTGCATCCTAATTTAAAAACAACAGCAAGACTATATCAAAATCACTCCTGTAACCGAGTATCCTCTCCTCTCCTAAGAAGGCCACTTATGTAGGAAGATCTCCCCCTAGTGGTCAAAGGGGGACAATAATGTTGCTGCATACGTGATTCTGCAGTGAGTTTCTTCCCCATAAGATGGTTAGAGTTACAGAGAACAGCTTCACATTACCTGACTTGGCAAAGTCATAAATCTCGTCTATTATTAACTATATGGTAAAAACAGCAATGAAATGTTATACCTGACACTATTTTTATCACGCTATTGGAAGAAATTTCTTCTAAATTTGAGCTTTAAAAGGTCACCGAAGAACTGGACATCAGTGCTGAATAAGTGCCGTCCAGTCATCAACATAACTACTTATCAGAGGCCTAAAGCCAAGCCCAGAGTCATGAGACAGTTTGATTTGCTGTTGAGAAATATTTTCCTCCAAGAGCAAGAGACATCAAAAATTAACAGCCTGTCCTCATTATGAATGGCAATAAAATGAGTCTAATTCTTTATTGCTCACATTCAAGCCCTTGCTTTTGCAAATCTAATTGTGATTTACTTGCAACTATCAAGCCATTTTAGTGAGGCTGGCTTAAACACGAACCCTGCTTTCTTAAATGTCTTGGTGATGGTGTTTAGAAGTGTTTTAGCTCAAGAATGAATAAGCATTTCCCTTCACATAGTCACTGCTGAGCATTAACTATTTAACGCAAAGAAATACCAGCTCACATGTTTGCAGTATCTGGTGGGGGTTGTGTGAGCTGATGCTAATTTATTTTGGATTTAATAGATAACAGAAATAATGAGAGAAAAAAAATTGACATTTTGAATGAAGTGTCGGGGAAAGAACACTGTCCAATCAAGCATACCAGGAAAAACGCTGCACTATACAACACCATAATTTTAGGATTAGGACAGAACGTGGTGCTTGCTCCAGTGGGTAAACTGAAGGGAACATTTTATAACAATTTATTCCATTCAGCTCTTATATGTACATTTTTCATAAACCCCACTGGTAAGCATTCAAGATAATGGAAAAGGTTCAGCCTTATATAATTGCTTTTGTCACGGGTGGTTAATTTTGTTTTGCGAAACATTTGCCCCTGACAGAAAGGAAATCGCGACGATGACGGTGCCGAGCTCTTACTCTCTCGGGAGCGCTCCTTGCCCCTGAGGCTCAGGCTGGAGACGTGCTGCTCTCGTCGATGCCTCTCCAGCTCTTTTTCCTGCTGGTTCTGTTGTTGTTGCTGCTGCTGCTGCTGCTGCTGCTCGAGACGGCGCTCCTTCTCAGCAAGTTCCTGCTGCTGCTTCATGGCCTGGAGCTCTTGCTGGAGCTGAGAAAAGCGGTGCTCACATCAGCATGAACAGAAGTAATTGTGGAATCAAAGAAGCTTTTTAAAAAAAACTTCCGTTGTTTCTTGTTTTGCTGCGGTGGAAAACTCGACGCTCCAGCTAAGATGTGTTTTTTTTTTTATATAGAATGTGTTGCAAAAAACCTTGAGTCCTGCTGAGTTGTTTTCCTTCTGCCGCACTCGTTTTATGCTGTCCTGAGGTACACATTTTTGTACCGCATCTGCACTATGTCATGCTGTGCTGCGTTCTGTTGTTTCTGCTGTCATGCTGACCTCCACGCTACTGCTCGGTGCAATGCTAACCTTGAGATGCTCCTGAAGCTGAGCCTGGTGCTGACGGGTCAGCTTCTCGTGCTGCTTCTGAAACTCGCTGATCAGTAACTGCTTCTGGATCTGCTGCTGCTTCTGAATGAGGAGCAGCTCCTGCTGGAGCTGCCTCTCCCACAGTCCGGGGTCTGAGCCTGGCCCCAGCATCCTCAGGTCTGTGCGTAGGTCCAAAGGGGACAGGGGCTCCACAGCCAATGGCACGTCTGGCTTAATGTCGACTGCGGCACAGAAAAGGGACAAAATGTAAGATTTGTGCCGTTTTCAGCTGTAATTAAATGAACAGTTATGAGGGAGATTAAAAAAAGAAAAATGTGCACATTCACTGTGAGAAAGAAAATCTTTCTCTCCCGTGATCCTAGAAAGCCTGCGATTATAGCATGTATAAACAAACAGTCTCGCGCACGTCATTTCAGAGTCCACCGGGGGCTGCTGTGTGCACTTTGAGACTCGGCAGACATGTGACAGAAAATGTTGAAGCAACCATTTCAAGTATTTACATGAAATCTGTTTTCCCACTGATAGACAAATAATTGCAAAAACGCCCTCCTCCCCGTCAGCAACAGAACATCCTGCAGATATTTCCTCCTCTCGTTAATAATGTATGACAAAAACGGGCCGTGAACCCGCGTGAGTTTGTAAATTCATGTACCTGCCTGGTGTTCTCATTTCTGTGCTTCAGCACAGACAACGCAGCATGCACATTGGTAAGAAGTGCCTCTCTATTATGGGTAATTGCCTGATACAAAGTGACAGGGCATCCCCTTTTGGTCTCCAGTCTCTATATATAGCCTGTTCTGCGGAAAAAATAAAATAAATAAATAAATCAATGGCCAGTAAAGAACGCGAGACACAGATTTACTTCATCGTCCTCCTCCACAGAGGATGATTAGTGATTGTTCAATATTTTCCACGTCCTCTCTATACTTTTTCATCTAATTCACACAACTGGTCCCATCTGCCTTCATCAGGCTGATCCTGTGTGCACTTATGTGGAGAGTGAAGATTTTCAATTAATTTTAAGATGTGTTGCCAGGACAATGTCCAGTGTCTTTTGGGAGTAGAACTTTTTCCACATTTTGAATCGTTACAATACAGTTTTCAATATTTTGAATATATTTGAGAGAGATTAATAATAGTACAAAGGAAGGAAAATGGCACATAGGTTGGATTTCTTACAAACATGAGATGCAGAGCACAAGTTTGGATTTAGGCCCCTGAAGCAAGACACCTTACAACAGATGAATTGAGGGAGCAAGAGAGATTTGCTATTCCTTTTTAATAACAATAAACTAATGATGTTTGTTATTCTTAAAAACTGATATTGTTGCTGAGATTTTTCCTTGTACTGTTTGAACTGCATCTCCATGGCTGCTTCAATGAAAATGTCAATAAATGCCACAGAGACATGTTGAAATATGACTGAACCAAATCACCCAATGAAGGGTAAGAAACTTGTCAGAGAAGATCTGACAGAATTCAGAGGACAATTTAGACTCAGAAAGACTGGGATGCTTCTTATCGTAGTTTTCATTGCCCCTACCTCGTTCACCCAACTTTTGCTTCACTTGCAGCCATCTTCACATGTAAATGCTGAAATATTTTGTTTATTTAATTTATTTATTTATTTATTTATTTATTTATTTACAAAATAGATCAATCTCAGTCAGATTGGATGGGGAGCCGTTTTTAAACAGCACTTTTGAAGTCTTTACAAAGTTCCACAATTGTATTTAGGTTTGGACTTTTTCTAGACCATACTAGCACATGGTTGTATTTTAATCTCAAGGACTGATATCCTGCATTTTTTTGTTTTTTTGTTTTTGTTTTGTTTTGCTTCTCTAGAACTTTGACGTGATGCGAAGGTAGTTGGACCATTTGAATTAGCTGTGTCGGAGCAGAGACGTATCAAAGACTGGCAGGACTCCAGTCATTGAGGACTTAAACTGGACAGCCACGATAGACCATCCCATTCAAGATCAGACTCTTTATCTATGGGGTCGTAGGTATGCAGGAAGCCTCAGCAGCCTGCAGAAGAAGAAAAGTATGACGCAACCACCTCCACATTTCCCCAGTCTCAAGTCTTCCGCAGGCACAAAGGGTTTCTCTGTAATTTAGCTCCATCCATCTTTCCATAAACATTGACCAGCTTCTATGTCCCACCACCATGTTTCACCTTGGAGATGGTGAACTTGGGGTGATGTGTAGCGTTTTCTGGCAAGCATATCATTTTGCATTTAGGCCAGTCTCTCTAATCTTCTCTTAATGTGGAGAACAATGTTTCATTTTCCATCCACATTATAATTATGAGCTATTTTGTGTTGGACTATTATGTAAAAGTACTTTGGCTAAAAAGTAACAAGTGAATGCTTTCGCAAAGGCGGCGTAGTTTCTGCGGTAATTGAATCTAGAGGATAAAGGTTAGTTAGCCTAATACGATGTGATGTTCAGAGACGCATCTGGACTGTGTTCTATCTCCTTAATGGCAAAGCTGGACAATTATTAAAATCTGCTTAAAATTCCAGGGGCTAGATGGAGATTTATTGAGTCCTTTCACTGGCTTACTCTTCTCAAGAGGTCACATCTGAGGGATCATCGGGAGTGCAATTACTTCACCTGTTACTGGAAGAACTAAGCCTGCATAAATTGTTACACAT
Source organism: Poecilia mexicana (assembly GCF_051168715.1). Lineage (NCBI taxonomy): Eukaryota > Metazoa > Chordata > Actinopteri > Cyprinodontiformes > Poeciliidae > Poecilia > Poecilia mexicana. The sequence continues at coordinate 18,288,572 of NW_028263385.1, read as the reverse complement.
ATGTCCACGTGAAGGCCCTGTGATAAATCTAAACAGAGGTTGTAAAAAGCGACAAAATCCACAGCAAAAAAAAAAAAAAAAAAAAAAGAATAAAAAAGCAGTGCCCCTCTGCTCTCTGATCTTGTAAATCTCACTGGTGCTCATTTGTTTTGTCATGTTTTTTTTTAGTTCTGCCACCCTTCCATGTGCGTGCGCCGGTGACGATTAAAAATAGAAACATTAAAGAGAGTGGCGCAATCCCAGTCTGTGACAATCCTCCTCACCCCCACCCACAAACACTCACTACGCACACACACACACACACACACACACGCAAGCATACACGCACTCCCCAGTATCCACCACCCTAACTTGCTGCTGCCATGGCAACGCTGGCGACGTAATTATGTCTCCCTGTTCTGCAGATATCAAGTCTCACTGCATGTCATCTCCTGCCTACAGTGTGCGATGTGACATGTTGACTATTATATCAGCTTTTTCAGCTCTTATATAAGAAAGGAGTCCCGAGCCGGAGACAGAATGAGAGGAGACGTTAGAAAAGCCTTCAGCGGCTCGGTTCTGAATCAATGGGGAGAGCGACTTAAAACGTGTTCAAAAGAAGTGAAGACAAACAGAAGGGACTCCAGCGCTGTCATTTTTTCCTCTCTGTGTTCTAAAAACAACTTCAATCGGTTGACAGAGAAGGGCAACAACATGGCAGACACGTCGAACAGGCACCTGTAGAACAGGCACTTCTCTCCTGACAGGGAATATTAATCTTAGCTTTTAAGTACTTGACAAAGGAGCTTTTTTGTAGTGGGTGCTGTGAACCTGTGAACCACAGCAGGGCTCAGGGAGCCAGACAGCCTTAGTGCTGCTTTTACCTAATAGACCCAAATATAGCTCCCCTACCCAAAGAGAAAAAAGAAAGATGAAAAAAAAGGCATAAAATCCCTGCTGGGAGATCTAATTAATCCCATATTTTATTCTGTATCCTGGCTATGAGTGGCATTAAGGATCTCCACTTTGATCGGCACATCAAGCGCAGCCTCCACCAGAAAATTCTCCATTTAGCTTAACAGGATGGGAAAGCTTCGGTAGCCTCATATGCATATGTCTGCTTAAAGTTCAACGTGTTGAATAATGACAGTGATGAGGAAACACAAGGTCCTAAATTTAAGCAAGCGCTGTTATAGCAACAGTAAAGCCTTGATCTTTGATATGTGTGATTTTTAGCTTCCCTTATCATGACTGACATTGAAACAAGGATACCGGTATGCTTAGTGATGCGTTTTTCAAACTACACGTCACATCAGACTTGCAATGCCTCCAACTAAAATCCCACTTATTTATTAATTCAAACTGCAGTCTTAAATGACTTGAACTGAAAATCTGGTGTTCCTATATTATAAAAATACTCTACAGGCAGAGGAGAAAGCAGAACTACCAGAAGCGGAGGCTAATTTTAAATGTTTTTCTGAGCAGGGTCTTAATATAGACCACATGCAAAAAGCGTGTCACAGTTGTGAGGCCACCCGCTCGATTTAACACAGGCAAAAATAAAACGCAGTGTCACATTTACATAACTTTTAGCTAATTTCTGAAACTGTCGCTCAATAAAAAAAAAAATAAATAAAAAAAAACTCTGCGCGTTCTGGGACAGCGGTCCAGTCTGTGACATTGACGCCCTCCCCTATAGGGAACACTTCATACTGGGTGCCGCTTGATTCGTGGAAAGTGCACAGAAGGACCAGTAGGCGTTGGTAAACAAGAGATTTATGAATGACAGCTCCCAAATTTGTTTTTAGCACAGGAGGAGCAACAAGCACCCTGTACCGTGCCCAAATTCCTCTCCCAGCAGAGGTCCTGCCAAGGGGATATAGGGTGACTCATTGCCTGTGACCACACTCCCACTGCAGCATCGCACCACCAGTGTCTCCAACGTGTTTATTCCTATAACCAATCTGTCTCTCATTAGTCCTGCTGGTGCTTAGAGTGACAATCACAGCCTTAATTTAAGATGTTGGATGGCTGCCTTTTTTTTTTTTGCCTCAGACCACATTAGCAGGTTCCCATCCAAGAAAGAAACACACATCACAAGGGACGTTATGCTACTACTGCACGTGAGAGGGTTGGAACGCAACGTTTCACTTTAACAAGTTTTTATGTAGCTGATGCATCACCATGCCTCCCTGAACACGACCGAATCTTAGCAAATCTTCTAAAAAAAGAACAAACAGGCTAAAATCATTTAAGCTCTTCAGCCTACATTAGGATCTTGTTTCATCAGTTGGATCTGAGGATATTTCCGAGAAAACTTATTTCAGAGATTAAATGGAGCGGCATTTTGATATCAAACAGAGACGCATTCCTCAAGCGTTTCTTAGTCGATGTCGATTTCTCATATTCTTGAGATCTGATTCTAATGTTTTACCAAGGCCATTTTTTACATCATATCAAATGACAGATGGAATACAGGCAGGTTCTTTAATTTTACAAAATGATTGCCAAAAATTTAGAAGACTGTCTCCATTTATGAATGAAATTATAACCTTGAGCTGATCTTCCTTTTCCGTTTAAAAAAAAAAAAACAGACAACAGAGCAGTAGCTAACGAATTTATAGACTGAATTTATCTAAAAATTTGGGGAAGAAGAAGATCTGATTTCTTAGTATTTGACCTGGTGATCATTGATTAGTCACCCAAGAAAAAAGCCAATTCCAGCGTTTGATTGATAGCATCTCATCAATGTTGAACAAAATCACCATCGCCTCAAACTGGTGTTTGTTAAAGGCAAAACTTAAATATGTGACTTTGAAATGTTATTGATTTGCAGCCAGAGAATTACGTAAAAGTAAATATACCACATGCTGTGATGCAACTTCATTTCCATCAGTACAAAGTAAAGCTCACCTATCTATCTTTAGGTATTTTCTACTTGAAGCAGCAGTAATTTTCAGTTTTTTTGCCACAAAGACTTAAGAACACACTTGGTTGTGCTGTAAACATGAATGCATGTGAGCATTTAAACTGAAATAGAGAGGGGCTGCTTATCTAAATTCCCCCGTCTGCCAGTATAAATAGAAACAGAGATACAGAAGATGTTTGAGGGCAAAGAATAAAAAAAAATAAGCCGATGCTTGGGACTGCAATGTGGTGCTGGATCTCTCATTAAGTGCCTTGTTATTTTGAGCAGCTGGTATGTCTAAAGCAGGAAACAGGTCTTTATTTTTAAGACTGCAGGCTCGTCCTTGCAGCTGAGCCAGAGCTGTGGTTAGGGAGGCTGTCTGCTAACAAAGAGAGCAAAGCAGTGCCACCACGGCTCTTTGACTGAAGGAAGCCAAGCGTTCAGTTGTCTCCCGTCCTGCTGTTACCTCTAATTATTTACACAACAATAACACACAATACAAAGTATGAGCAAAAAAAGAGAATCGAGCAGACGACTGACGTTTAGGAAATGCTCTTTACTAAAGATTTTTAGGACGCTCCTTTACTCTGCAGCAGTTTTCCCCGATGCTTGGGGACAAAATCTGACAAGTGAGCGGACTTGGAATCCTAGTCAGGAATACAACTAAAATAGTAGTTATAAAAATTGTTCATGCTTTAAATGCTATATCAAAAGTCATACCAGCTTAATTGACTTAAAATTTACATACTCAACCAATAGTCTAGGTCACAAGTTACTTCCACAGATGTTTTTTTTTTGCAGGCCGGAAGCCGAAAAGTTTTGAGATCCGCTGCTCTACATGCTCACAACATTCGCTTCACTCTGCATAATCAGTAAATTCCTAATCTATTTATTAGTAAAATGGGTCATTCTTTCCATTTTTAGCATTCCATGAACCACAGAAATCCATTCAACAGGGAAAAAGAGGTCCACTAACGTTGATAGTAGTGAACTATGCTCTTCTAAGGATGAATTCTACAACAACAGGAAGAGGAATTTAGAAATGTCTAGGGTATTTATAGCAGCTCTTTTGTCATCGGAATCTTTTTACTCCTAAATTAGGCAGTTTTCTGGCAGTGCTGACGCTAAAACCTGTCCTATGTGTGTTGTTTTGCACCATCTCTTCTGTGGTAAACACTTCAAACGCACACTACCTGAATAGGTCCAGGACGTAGATGAGTGGACTTGAAGGGTTTTGCATTGTTCTTCTCTGAAAGCTTTGGGGGGGGTTTGGAGAAATTTGGAAATTTGTACGATATTTTAAGCAAAAGGGGAAACTCACTCATTTCTCTGTTCTGGTTGAGAACCCACCTGTGGATATTTTTCTTTTTCTTTTGATAGAACCTTATTGGTCCTGATGCTAATCTGAAATTGTGATTAAGCCCTTTTATTCTCTGATCCACTTGAAGTGTGATAAAAGGAGGGAAGCCGGATCAGAACTGTGTTTCAGACTAACACATCACAAATAAGCTACTTATCCGACTCTGGAGCTTCTTCACACGCTCCTTTCGTGACAAGACCACATAAACATAAAACTATTAGAACATTTTGATTGATGTCTTGCTGCGAACAAAACAGCCAGAGGAACCTAGTAAACTCACTCAGTTCTACACAGAGACGTATTTTTGTGCAGATGATGTTAGTCATCGTCATGTGGTTTATTCTAAAGTGGAAAAAAACAAATTAAAACAGGCAAACGGCAGAATTCTCTATTAATATCTGTTCTGAGGCGCTGTTATATCAGGAGCATGCGAGATGGAATGATAACGCGCACAGACGCCTAATCTTAGCAGGCTAATGCCATAAGCTGAAAATAACTCACCTAAGAATAGCTGACCCACAGAATAAGCAAGGAGCCTGAATTCAAGTGCTTGCGCTCTACGGGTCTTGTTTGGTTCACAAGCCGCAAGACAATAGAAGAAATCCCTTCTTCTATAGCCCGATGGTTATAGAAGATCCGTAAGGCTCCAGGTACATTCAGTGGGAGTTGACGCTCCGTCACTCCGTCTTAATTATCTCGAATCCACTCTATTTTCACTTTAATACTAAAACATTTACAGCCAATTTAAAAGGTAGCTATAAAATGTAAGTGTACAGGCAAAGAAGCTCGTTAAAACCCTTCTGCGTTGTTCTATTTCTTCTTTTTTTTATGAAGTTACGCAACTGTAGGATAATGTTTTCACACAGCACACAGTTTCAACTCTGTCATAATTTCTAAAGATACTTTTGAGTTTTCTCGGCAGTCACATAGGGAAACCAAAAAAAAAAAAAGACAAAAGACAAAACAAAAAAAACAAATGAAGTGTGACTCATGTCGCTCTTGAGTCAATACAGTAAGTAGATGTTACTCATTCTGATGTCAGCTGTGAACTCTTCAATTCAAGTCCCAAGCCCAAAATAGAACAGATACGGAGTTGGTGGTAAATGTTAAAAGAGAAACCTTTTACATGCCCCCCCCTGCTTTCAGTGTCTCTGTAACTTTTCCCTTCCTGTTCCCTCAAAAGTACACGCTGACATGGAAGCTTGCAAAACCCAACATCCCTGTCATGTTCACAGTGAGTCATTTCAGTGAGCTACAAGCAAGCGGAACAGAGTTAACTCCATTTCTGATTTAAGTCAACAGGGACGAAAAAAGCACTTATTTTCAGAAGCCCACACAGAAAAACAATTCACACAGCAATGTATGTCAGAGAAAATACCTTGATTCGGGGGGGAAAAAAAGTTTCTGCTCCAAGTGGATTGAGATGTCTCCCACGAAAAAAAAAAAAAAAAAAAAAGCGCACGAGTTGAGAGAGTGAGACAGAAAGATGGAGTGGATATGTGCATGGGAAGCACGCAGGGCGGAAGGGATTTGGGGGGAAAGCAAAACAAGAGGAAAAGCAGGAGGACAGAGAGAACTCCTTAGGATGAGCAGAGACAGCGGAGCGTGAGATCACCTGAGTTGTTCATGTTGTGCATCTTGCTCTGGTTGAGGAGCTGCTGGTGTCCGACGCGCCCCTCTGTTGTGGAGAAACTTGACTCGCCCTCGTAAATCGTCTGCAGCATACTCCAGTCAGCGCTCAGGTCTCATCGCCAGCCTTGCGTTTCCTGTCACCAAGAGCCACCCCTCAGAAGCTCAGAGTGGGGGGGGGAGGTGAGACCACGACGACGGGCGACTCTCTCCCTTCCTCTGCCTCCTCCTCTGAGGAACTACTCCGACTGTAGAGCTCTAACACGAAAACTACACACTCTCTCTATCTCTCTCTCTCTGTGTGTGTGTGTGTCTCGGCAGGGCAGCTACTCTCCCGGGAGTCCTGCTTCAGTCTGGTCAAAACATCAACACAATGTTTGGAGGAAGATGGCAGCAGGTTCTGATTCTTTTATCTGCCTCTGTCCCTCCTGCGTTGCTGCCTTCAAAGTGTCCGGGCAGAGAGAAGAACGTAAAGCTGAGTTGCTGAGAGAGCTGTGTGCTCTGAGCACCTCGTACAGGCAGAAATGCAAGCCGAGGAGGGAGCGAGCTTCATTTGCATGTGAATCAACAACTGCGGGGCTCACAGGTGACAGAAATAGAACAATGGCCAGCCCTGGCTAAAAATAGGTCAGGCGAGGCGCAGGGATTGGAGCAGCATTGATGCGTTTAAAAATACCACACCAAACACAGCTGTCTTCTTCAGCTCCTGCCAGAAGGCATGTCTCCTGACTCGCTCTCTGCAGATGGAGGCTTGAAACCTCTCTCTATCTCTCCTTTCTGATTTGTTGAACCAGTGTCTCTCACTCTATTTATGTCTCTGTTTTTGTTCTCTCAGGTGCAGGAATAGGCTCAGCCTCCTTCACCCTGACGTTTCCAAAAGAAAAAAAGGCACCTTCATTTTACATGTGCATGTCAGAGCACAGGTAAGTGATTCACAAAGAAACTGATTCTCCAGGGGGGGGAGTGATGAACACAAATTCACGGCAATTTGAACAATCTGCTAAGACAACAAATGAACAAAATGTCCCTTTGAGATGCAGCGTGCAAACTCGCTGTGCTAGCTCGGGGTTTATGCACGAGGTTCAGTGTGTATCCAGGGCAAGACGGCGACTCAGGAAGCATGCTTTCAGCTCACCAAAGAAGCCAAGTGTAAGATGGCATTACAGCATGATGGTAATTACATAAACCCCTCAAACTGTGTCAAGAGCACCTCTTTAAGATGTGAAATCCTATTCCACAAAAATATCCTTGACACTAATTAATGTTGGAGTAAAACTATATATATATATATATATATATATATATATATTCTACTTTTACATTAGCAAAACTTGTGTTCTGATGCTTTTCACACACATTTGCAGGGTTTCCCTCCCCCTGTTTTTTTCCAATTGATATCTCAAAACAAAGATCCACATTTAATACAATCTGACTCGCTTCACTAAAAGGCCAAGTCAAATGTTCAATCTGACCACTGATGCAGGGTTGGGTTTGTGGCCAAGCAGCCTGCGCCTTTAAATTTTTCATCTTCCTTCATAATTTGACCTGTCCCCCTGCCAGGGGCGTGGAGCCAGCACAGCTATTTTTAGGTCTGGAGCTCTGACGACTGGAATACGAGAGACACAGAGAAGGAGTTTTTTTACTGTGTTGTTTCAGCTGGACAAACATTTAACCCCCTCAATCCTTTTATCGCTGCACAGCCATTAAGCCAAGAAGGAAATACTCAGCTTGTGGGCTCTATGCAGGCACAGAATAACCCTGAAGCTAAAGCATATATGTGGTGTGATTGCTGCTGTTATGCAAACAAGCACTACCATGTGCAGTCTATATAGATGCTGATTGCTGCAAAATTCAGAAAAGCGCCATAGCTTGTTTACTAAATAAAATCATGGGGGGGGAAAAACCCTAAATAATTTAATATCAGAGCTGACTATTGTGCAGAACCACGGACATTTTTGAGGGGGTGAACATTTTAGACCCACATCACAGTTAAACAGATCTGACAAACTCCTGATCTCCATGATTTACTTTGGGCTCTCATTCTGGCTGGGATGGCGAGAGTGATAACAAGCCCTCAAGTCCATGGTAAAGATTGCTTAAGACCCAGAGCTCCATCTGTCACATTAGCTGTCAGAGGAGGCCGGCTCTGACCCTGGGCTGGCCTTCCCATGTACCGAGGCCGAACTGCCCAAGAGGAGACACAAGACGGTCAGGGCAATATGAGCAACTATTACTATGACAGGAATTTTTTTGCACAGAGGTGGGGATTTCTTTCGATGTTGCCAGGTATCGCAGCACACAAAGTTTTTACAGAATTTGAATTTAAAAACGGCAAAGAACTTCATCTCATCATTGTCATGGTTTACAGTTCTTCATGAGAGCCCAGAGGAAATGCTAGAGTGGTCTGACTTTTCTCCATCTGCGCAGAGGTGGTAGCACCACCTCGGATGAAACTACGAAGAGCTGAGCATTTTCTTATTTATTCATAGCATCTCAAGTTATGGTATCTGTCTGGATCTCAGCTCAGTTCATCAAAAAGCATTAAAGGTGAGCAGCGAATCAGCAGAGAGCAACACATGTTTGTGAGACTATATACTAGTAGCAGAGAATAATAAAACCTATAAACTGCAGGTTATCTGGCATAAAATATGCAACTACAACTTTCTCTTGCGTACAAGGAAAATAAATTTGGCAGTTTGTACATTTTTCTTGTCAGTAAAACCACAGACACTCAAAGGGGGCTGCGAGTCTCTCTTTTTATGAACAATGTTTTAAAACTGCAGTAAGCAAGCTACAAGTGGTTTGTCTGATAACCCCTCAACTGCAAGACTTGCCACAAAATTGTATTTTTTTTTTTTTTAGACCAGCAACTAATATGTTATGTGCCTGAGCATGAACAAAAAGAACTTTCATTAATTACAAAGACTTCATTATCAGTGTCAACTTTAAGAAGATTTTTGAAAAGCCTTAGCCTTGCCCTACTGCATGTTCCTCAAAAACAACACACTTCTCTTAGCTGCGATTAACCTACACTTTTTTTTATTTATAACTAGCTTCCTGAGGCTGACGAGGGATTGCAGGATTGGAAATAGCTCTGCCCAATAAGCAGGGTCCAGTAAACCTGCAATGTGGCAAGCCCATTATAGCTCCTACTGCGTCACTGGCGGCCTTTGTCTGCCTTTAGTCCTATTAAAGCATTGAACGTCAGCATCCCTGCTGGAGAGCCACTCTGCTCTGCGCTCCAGGGGCCAGGACTTCACTGTCTATCACCTCCCTCATATCAAACAGAAACTCTCTTTGTGTGAGTGTCGTGCATATATGAACATTGATCTTCAAACTAGAGCGGTGCATTAAAAAGGAGCAATATTTGATACGAAGCAAAAGGAGGGAATTAGTCAAAAATCCACTGTAATTAAAGCCTTCCAACGTCAGTGTACAATGCTGGAAAGAAGTATTTCCCCCTATAGATTTATTTTTGTTTTATGTAATTTGTCACAGTTAAATATTTCATGTTGTCAGGCTAATGTGTTTATCAAACAAAGATAAACAGAGCGGACACTGGAAGCAGTTTTCCAATGGTGATTTCCTTTTATGAAAAGAAAACCAACCTGGGCCTGTATAAAAAAAAAACCTGAATACTCCCTAGAGCTAAACTGGTTGTGCTTCTATTTAGATCATCAGTTGCCTTTAAACATTTGTAACCCATTCCTCTTTGCAGAATTGTTTTTAGATAAAACACAGTAAAGCTGTTTTAACCATGAATCTGCATGTACAAGATCATACCACAGAATTGAAGTCACTGTTGGACTTGCTTGCTGGTGTGCTTTATGCTATATGTGCTTGAGCTTAAAGATGCAATCTGATGGGAGGACATCCACCATTCAGAGTGTTCTGCTAGATCACAAAATGTATGATTCTGTCACCCATAGCAAGTTCTGACGCAACAAAGAAGCCCCAAACCATGACACTGCCACTACCATGTTTGACTGGTGGTAAGATATTCCTCTGAAAGGCCGTGTTAGTTTTTCAGCAAACATAACAGGCCGAACACCACCAGAAATCTTTGTCTCTTTTATCCACATAATATTTTCAAAAATGTTTTTGAGGGGTGGGAGAGATGAGAGGTCCACAGAGCATAGGATGTTGTTCTAGGTTATTTTGTGACCTCAACCTCTCTTGCAATAATTCACGTTAAATAAAAAAAAAAAAACCTGTAAAGACGGATAATACTTTCTTTCACACCACTGCATTTAAACTTAATTTTGTTACTATTGCCTTTAATCAGCTCATAAATATATAAACGTAAAAAAAACCAGATACTTCCCCTTGTGCCACTTCCACAAACTGTACTCATAACCTGGCTTACCGTGTTTTTTTTGTTTTTTTTTCTCCTGCCAAACGAGCCCACACATATCACAACAATTACAGCACCAGATCCAAATCAAGTCCCAAAGTTCTCTGGCTTAATCACCATAGCACTGCAGCCTTGTGACACATTGTGCATGATGAAACCCAGCGGGGAGGCAGACTGCAGATGAAGGAGGGGAGCAGAGTATAAGTGTTGCAACAGATAGGAGAAGGGAACAAACGCCACGCCTTCTATCATGCTCGATCTGACCCTGAGAGCATTTTGTTCCCTTTAAAAGAGCGTGACCCGTGCGTGGGAGGGGGTGAATCAGGAATGTTTTGTTGTCTTGTGCTTAATGAACTTAAAAGCTGTTCATCTCCAGGGCTGTCGTTATGCAGATTTCATCATGCCACCTTGGGAGACGAGTGGCAGATATGATTCTGTGTAGGTGCCAATTTCTCCATCCAACCCAGTGGGGAGAAAAAAAAAATCCTTAATAATTGCAACTTCCCACGTATCGCCTTACACTCCAGCAGCCCCACCCCGTCCCCCGAGTTCAGTTTCTCTAGAGGCCACCTCGCAGTTCTGAGGGCAACCAGGTGCAGAGGGGAAATCATCTCTCTACACCAATTACATCAGCCAATGATGAGTCACTGTAAGCTGCAGCGAGGATCTTAGATCAATTTGTGGTGTGAAGTCATAGTCTGCACACCAAACAGAGCCCAGTGTACCTGTTAAAAGCTCAGAGAGAAGCTTTGTCACTTCAAACGGCCCTTTTCTCCTTTTACCTTGTGGTAAGGGCTCATAAAAGCACAAAGGCACCATAACCAATGATTTGACGGTAAAATCTAATTAGCCTGTACATCTGGGTGAGTTATGCGAGCGCGTTTCCCCCACTAATGATTTAGGTGCTCTTACTTTTATTGGGTTATTCTGTCTGGCGTCCTGTGGAATTTCCTGCTGGACGTTCAGGGTGGTATGGGTTGCACTTAACAGGTTGGATCAAATGGCACGAAAAGCATTAAAACGCTGTAAAATGCAGTCATGTTCAGAATTTAATCGAGAGACATTTTCAGCAAGGTTTCGCAAAACGGTTTGTAACAGAGTTAGACGTGGACGGCATTCTGTGTTTCCGGTGAGGGTGCCATGAAAGAGCAGAAATAAATCAACCCAAGCCAGAATATATAAACAGTTAAACAATAACAGTGTGACAAAGGCAAAAAAAAAAAAAAAAAAACACATTTTCAAAGCATCCAGTTATTGTGAACTGACCTTGAGTCAGTTTGCTTTCTAACTTTGAGGTCCTCGATCAAATGCCTTCATCTGCTGCCACGGGCTTCCTAAAAATAGATGTGTGGCACAAAGGCAGACTGGAAACAGAGGCCAGCTCTCAGTATTTCTACTGATCAATGTGCTCATCTCTGCTGGAAATCATTGATTGACTGTTTGTATCAAATTGACCATGGACCTGTTGCACAATGATGGGGGTTGCATATAAACAACTCTGCTTATGCCCCAATTCGTACATGTTGTCCTTCTTTGTGTCGAATTGCTAAGGAAATCACCCAAGCTTTTCTCTTACTTTGCTGAAGTTGTTGCGTTAGTCAGGCCTTTCAAAATACCATTCTGTCATCATGTAGTATGTTAATGAGCTTTTACTTTATAGTATTTCTGCCCTGAAACTAGGGATGCTTGACAATGGGGAGACATTATAATTATGGTTATTTTGGACAAGACTGTGACCAGTGACATATTGTGTGGTGCTCTCACTAAAATGAGCTGAAAGTGCTTTTCGTCAAATAGTAAAGACCACAATATGTGAGCAATGTTTCTTTATTCGAATATACTTTGCCACAGCATTACATTAGTGCAACATTTCTGTAAAGTACACATTCAAATATCAGTATATTCTACACCAAGGTAAACTAGAGTGCTTGAGTGTTTATCAGTCAGTTGTACAGTCATTGCAGTAACATAGATCGTAAAGATAGCATCTTTATGATGCTTTTATTATTATTATTGAAAATCATGAACATTTATCTGTCAGTCGCAGTGTCACACAGTAAGACTCAATGGACTTAGTCCAGGGGTCTTCAACTCTAGTTGTTGAGGGGCCAGACTTTTAGATCCAAACAATTAGGTCAGTAGCAGGACTGGACTCTTTAGAACTACATACTGAGGAGGTGTAAGGGTGTATGGCTTTAAACCTATACAACTGCCCTTTGTGCACTTTGACTTTGGTGTTCTTCATTTTGGGTCATTTCATCCCCTCCTTAATTTCCATAATCTATATATAATTTTTTTTTTTTTTTGAAGAACTCAATGGGTAGTAAAGCTTTGAATGTCTCAAGGGCACTGGTGGTGCAGAAACTACATACCTGTTTTGGATTGACCAGTAAATGTCTTGGTCACATCTTGTCATATCGTGAAGAGAAGAGTCCATTTGATATCTCTTTCCATGGCCCAGTGGCCTTGTGCCAAACCTTTGCATATGATAATATGCCCCAACCCATGAGAAGGTGAGTAAATCGGTCGTCCCTCCTATGACACATTCGTAAAATAATATCTAAAAGGTAAATGGCTTTGAGTCAAAATTCAAGCATAATTTCTAGTCATTTTTCCAACTTTGGTAACCTGCTAAGGAAAGACAGAAGTTTATGTACAACTTGTGTTAAGCCAACTATATTCATGAGTTGGGTCTAAAAAGTTTCATGTAGTATGTTGAACACAATTTCCCTCTAAAACCCATTTATGATTTAAATCTTGTCAGAATTAAATGTAAACATTGTGCAAGTTTGAGTTTATTAATGTAAATCTGATCTCTAAAGAGACCACAGTTAGATAAAAAAAATTAAAGACTGTACAACTTTGAGTCTAACAAAGAGAAACAAACCAGAAGTCGCACCGAGTGAAACAGTTGTCCATTGTTCACTGTTCACAGCTTTGTTATTGTCAAAGTGAATGTATAGGGTGAAAACAAATCTTAAGCCATCTACGTACTGTATAATTTTAAGACTTGACCATGTCATACTTTGTCAGCTCAATGTTATAAAATCTCAACAAAAATGTCTTTGTGAATGAAAATGTCAAAATGTTCTATTTTTATTGGAGCAAAATCAAATGAAAAAGGCTGACAGACATCAGTCCAACAATAAATGGAGGTCAGGAGTGTTAATGCTCTTGTTCCTAGAGTTGGATGCTGAAAAGAAGGAGGGGGGAATAAGGGAGACAGCTGTCAAAGCACTCACTGAGCAAAAAAGGATAAATTTTCCAATTTACTTGATGTTTTTCATATGTTGTTGTTAATCATGAGTCTGTCATACTGAGAATCAGATTTGAGCTCTAGAACATAAATTTTCTCCCTCTACTTTTACAACTAAAGCTTTTGTCTTGGTGGCTAATAACTGCTTGGTGTGAACCCATCTTTATCTTATGAAGACAAAACTCATTTGGATCACATCCGGATACTAGCAAATTTCATCCATTCACGTTTTCCGCATTGCAAAAGTGTTGGAGGAAGCAAAATGTTTTGTTTAATAATTGGAGCCAAAGAGGAAATTGGAAATAGCAGCATAATTTGTTGCACAGTAAAGAGCAAAAACTCATACACTGACATCCCTGAAAAGCCTCAAGAAACGAAAAGAAGCAACTGCGTCATACAAACACAAGGCCAAGCAGACACACGTGACTTTTAGCGTAATTCAGACAAACTTAGCTGACCTTAAAAAATACCACATGGATTGAATAATAAACAAAGGTTTTCTGTTCAGAGGCATTTTCCTGATTCATTCTGCTGGTTAGCTTGATTATGAGTTGATAATCAAAGCATCGTCTTGCCTCAAAGCTACCGTCTGACTAATCAGAACTGAATAAATATGTTTGTTATCAAGATAGAGGGATTGGGTTTCTTATTTCTTTGGCAAAAAAAAGTTTTTTGAACGTTCATTTTAAGCAGTCACACTACTTCCTATCAAGAAAAGTAATGCTGTTAAATAAACAGCTAAAATTACAGCTACTCTTGACTTCATCATTGACATTTAAAGATGCAAACAAAACTTCATTCATGGATTCAAACGGACCTCGGCAAATAGCAGAGTGACAGGAAATCGAGTTTGCTATGGGAAGGGCGGACTGACGCTTATTGTCCGAGCCACTTCCACCTACGCCACGACCGCAGAACAGCAACACTGATCGCCTCCTGTGGTGCCTCAAAGGTCTCTGAAGCAACAATACTTCTGAAAAATAGCTCTTCCTCTGATTATTAAGGCAGCCTCATGCATGCCGGGAAATGTCCCACAGTGCTCTGGCCACCTCTGTTGCAATGTTAATGTCTGAACGGCTCCATATGCATACAAGCTGGAGGGTATTTTTAAACCCTTCGCTGGGGTGACCTTGATTTTCTGGATCTTTTTATGGCATCACACCCCCGACATGTTTTCCCAGCAGATAGAGACAAATTCACTATAACAAGCATATTTAAGCGCTTAGGCACAGTCTGAGAAATGCACCGCTAAGACGTGTTCTATTTTTAACTAATCCACATAAGCCCCCATTTCCTGCCTATAAATAGTTCAGGGGTCATCTCACCCTTTTAGAAGGAAAATAAGTGTAGCGCTACAGTTGCTTCAATAACTGAATTATTTCTGTCCTACTCTCCCTCTGTCTTAAGTGTCCTGCTTGTTCCCACATTTCACTGCTACATCCTGAATAGCATGCTGGCACATCTATACGGAGGGTTGTATCATTAACAGGGTTATAATAATAAATCTTGCTCGAACTATCAGTTCTGTCGCTCTTTGAGTTTCATCAGCTCAAATGTGCCAGAAAAATGTTCCTGTAAATAAAACAGGGATTTGGGGCACATTGTCCAAGTGGTGTCCAACTGCTAACCTTAAAGTAACAGTGCACCCTGCAGGTTGATTAGAACTAGGCACGCTGCAAGACATGGAAAGACAAATAGCGTGGCAAATAGCAAGCTTTGTGTAAAGATCCAAACGAGAGAAGATGCTGCAAAGGTGCTCATGACATAGAGGAGTAGAGTCAAAGCACAACACTTAGCAAGCACACATTGATGTCACAATATTACACACGCAAACATTTACAATGCCTTTCATACTTTGTGAACCTCAAACATAAATGCTGGTATTTTATTTTAGGTAATAAACTAACACAAAGTAGACAAATATTCTGAAGTGAAAGAAAATTGAATCATGGTCAGATAGGACAGAGAGCATTTGTGTGCATCAATTTTTTGATTGCTTTTAACCCTGGACTTTGATTAGGCCATCCAAAGACAATTATGCTTTGATCCAGATCCTTTTATTGTAACTCTGACTGAATGGCCAGTTTTGATGTTTATCTAGAGGAGGAACCCTTCAAAACGTCTTGTAGTCTATACCAGATTTTCTTCCAGGGCTTTGATGGGCTTTTTCCATCAAATTTGATCCTTTTCTGTATCTCTGCTAAAGAAAAACATCCTCACAACATGATGCTACCACCACCAGGTTTCCTACTGGGGATGGTGTGTTCAGTTTCCCACTATGCTAACAGCTTGCTCTTAAAAAGTTTGCGCAAATAAAAACAAGTGTAAATTTGATACCATGTGTCCAATTAAACCAAAACGAAAAACATCATGACTAAACTTAAATACTGTGCCATGTTACTTAACAAACAAAACTGAATATTTAATATGTTCAGTTTAGAGATCAGAAAACCATCCTGGAGCCAAAGTTCCCTTTTGGGCTTCTATGAAGCAAGTTCATGTTCAAGATCAGGCTTGAAGTGCTCTTAATGTAGGACAGAAAGTAAAGTTTGAATTTAGTCAGACCAGACTCTCAGCCTTCATCAGCATGTTTGCTGTCTCCACTACATGGCTTGTGGAAAACTGCAAATGCCTGTAGTCGTTGGCTTACTTTCAACAGTGGCTTTCTTCTTGCATTGTTACATAAACGGCAGATTCATGAAGTACATTGCTAACAGCCTGTTGAGAGATTATCTAATTTTAGCTGCTGGTCTCTGCGGGTCCTCTAGAGTTACCATGGGGTTCTTGGCCACTTCTCTAACCAATGCTATCTTTGCCCAGCCTGAGAGTTTAGACAAACCCAATGTCTTGGTGATAATGGGTTGGATGCTCTGTGAGACATTCAAATCTTATGATAGTGTTTTATAACCTAACCCTGCTTTAAATTTATCCTCAACCTCCAAAAAAATCCCTCATCTATCTGTTGTGTACTTTGGTTTTCATGATGCTGTTTCTTCATTAGTGAGCACTAACAAACATTTGAGGCCTTCACAGAAAAAAATGGATTTATACTTAGATTGATATGTGCACAGTTGGTCAGTATTTGCTAATTAAGTTATTTTTGATGAAAACTGATTGCGTTGAGCTTTAATTAGGAGTATTAGAGTCATGGGAATTAAATACAAATAAATGCACGTTAGGTTTCTTTATATATCTATTTGTAAAAACACAATGAAAACCATGTATAATTTTCATTCCACTTAACAATTATGCACCAGTTTGTTGATCTCTCACATAAAATCGAGTTTAGACCCGGCTAATTGCAGTGTCAGTTGCACAGGGCTTACCGAGCTTTCTTCTCTCTTTTTATAAAAAGGTGTGGAAAGCACCAGCACAAAAACTAAAACTGTTACTACTGTCTGACCTCCAAGAATATGAGTGTAAAACTCAAAGATGTTGAACAAGGTTTTGGGATTCCCACTATTACATCAGCATTTTAAGCTTAAAAGGGGTGAGAGAGAGAGAGAAATAGAGGGAGAGAGAGAGAGAGAGAGATGCTGTATTGCTTCTTTGGCCTCCTTCTGAACACATTCATTCACATCATTGTGTGCTTTAAAGTACTTCTAACGGATGTGGATACAGCTTCCTTTTCAAAGTACTTGTCATTTTTTTTTCCCTTGTAAAAAGATTAAATACTTCACTCAATAATCTTTTACAAGAACTCCTTTTATCTTTTTGTTTCTGATGAAAAACTTCTGAAGTAAATTCCAAGACTTTTGCCTCAGATGGAAATTCCTTTCTGTTTTGACTGGGAAAACCCTTACACACCTATCTGGCTAATGTGGACTCCACCCTTTGATATATAGTTATTGTGTCCAATCTCTGTGTAATCTCTGGATCCGTTTGTTCTGCGCATTTCATGCTGCGCGGGACGGGGCTGCAGCCATGACCCCCTGCTGTCCCATAAGTTAAAAGATGAGTCGAGAGGAGAGGCGAGCACCCTCAGATGAAAGGCAACAACAAAGAGTTTAGCAAGATCTGCAGCAGGGTTGTCTGGGTGAGGCGTGACAACTAATGGGTTTGTGAAGACTGAGGTTTATCTGGTTTTGCCATCAAAGTAAAAAAAGAAAAGAAAAGAAAAGAAAGACCCTTTCCCAGTTAAAAGCCAGTTGGCATATCAACATTACATCTATCGCTTTGACTGATTTCACCTTGCAGATTTTACAGAACCGGATCTAAACAAAGCAGATGTACCTGTGCGTAGGCTTACTGCTCAAGCACACACAAAGATGAGATCAAGCCAAAAATATAGTAGAAGGAACAGCAAGCCCAAATAATAACTGTTGATACAAAGAATAAAAATGTATGAACCTAAAAGGAAAAAGCACCACACTGAGAAAGCTCCTATAATCTACTAGAGGCTGCAGCCTTAAAAATCCCCCTTTTTTTTATTCACACAAGAGTCTTCACAAAGACTTGAATGATTCATCCTCCCAACTCAGTTTGGACAGGGAGTGAAAACAAATGCAAGTGGGGTCCCCCTAGAGAGACCAGAGGTCTACACTGAGGTTGGATGAACAACAGTGAGAACACCAGGATAAAAACCCACTAAGGTTTCTGTGTCTCAGCTGCAAAAGCAGCCAGATGCTTCCCCTTAAGCCACAATTCTCCCTTTCACTATCTAAAATATTCCTCACACATACACCTACCTACCCACACAATTCACCACCAATCCAAGATCAAGCTCTTTCTTGCTGTTCATGAGAGCTGAATGTCCTGCAGTGCAGCTGCACTGAATATATTTGGTAAATGCAAATAAGATTGAAACCACAAAGAGAGAAAAAACACATCTACATTAGATTTGCTGCACCTTGGCTACATGCAGTTTGTCTGCACAGTGTCTGCCGTACAGCAACACTCATGGCGTTTAGCAGGAGCTCAAGCCAAGAGCAGCAAAATAAATAAAGGTGTGAACAAGACTGTTTCATTTTTAAGACTGCATGCCAAAATGAAGCCCAGAACTACTCTCTCTGTGATTCTGTCTAACCTCAAAAAGATACAGCGCACACAGAGAAGCCTAATAGAAACCAGGACTTTGGGAAATGTGATGCATAAATGCTATTCTTTAAAATGTGAGGGAAGAAGTATTGTTATAAAAAGGCAAAGGATTTGTGAGTTTCACAAAACTGCGAAAACTGCACAATGTAGGAGGTTTGGAGCTCTCTGCCTTATGATAACAATTTTGTGCAACGCTAGCCTGGTCATTGCCTTCCTACACAATTCTGCTCAATTCTCATCTCTTTTCAGTGTCCCATCTGGGATTTCTCCCATTGGGTTTAACTTTTCCATCTGAAAGTGAACAGATTAGGAGTTCTGAATAATTATGTCAATTTTAAGAGATGTTTATAATTATATTCTGGCATGGTTACAGTTTGACAATGGCAGCAGAGAAAGTGAACGAGAGGCCACGCTTCCAAATATTTAATTAACATCCCGTTCAGCTCGACACTTCTCTCTTCATTGTGGGGGATGGTTGTTTTCCGGTAAGCTTCATAGCGTCAAACATATCAATGCTAAACATTAGCAATTAGGTAAAATGTAAAACTTCTACAGAGACCCTGCAGGCGGGAACCATTCGTTTCTCGATAGCCAGCAGTTCAGACCCTCTTTGCGTGCATAACGTAGAATAAGGAGGTTTTTACCAGGCTAGTGCAATGCATGTCAAATGCATTAATGTTCTTAAAGATAGATAAATTTTTAATTTTGCCACCATAAACTTCAGTGTTATGTATTATGATTTTATGGAACAGAACACCACAATGTAGTGTAATAGAGGGAATGGTTTACTAAATTACACACACACACACACACCCCCACACACACACACACACACACACACACACACACACACACACATATATATATATATATATATATATATATATATATATATATGTAATGTTTCAGTTTTTTTCTGAAACATTACATGATAAGTCTGGCTATGTGTGTTTAAAGTTTTCCTCTGCAAGGTTGGCCTCAGTGTCTTTTACATCCTCTGACATTTTTTCTTCCATTATTGTTGTGAATTTGGCTCCATCCATCTTCGTATCAACTCTACTTTTCAGGGCATGCTGAAGAAAACCAGCATGATGCTGCCACTGTATTTTTACCATGGGCGATGGTCTCTTCAGATTAATGTCCATACTCCATTTTGGGGCATCCATACATCCTTTTTACATGTAGCTCAACAAAGGTTTAGTCTTTTTCGGTCAGAGCAAATATTGTTGTGTTAACAATTGTTTTGTTAGCAGTTTGTTGTGCCCCCCGCACTGTTTGTGGTGAACCAATAATGGAACTTCATATGGCTTTCAGTCCACAATAGCTTATTCTTGTGTCTCTTCACAAAGACTAAAATCGTGGAGTGAAAAAAACTAACAGTTGCTCTGTTAACAGATTCTCCCACTCAAGTTGTGCAGCTCCTCTAGAGTTTCTATGAGACTCTTGGCTGCTTTTCTAGTCAATGCTTAACTTATACTAAGACAAAAGTATAAGTTTAGCCTCTTCCTGTCCAGGTTCTACAGTAAATGATTCTGAATACAAATGTATTCCACACTTTCAGATATTTATTTGTAAAATAAACTGGAAACAATGTTCTTTTCCTTATAATTTCACAATTGTGCACTACTTTGCTTTAGTGTATATAAATTGCCAATGAAACACAATGAAGTTTAGGTTGTAAAGAGACAAAATGTGAAAAAGTTAAGGAGACATCAACGCCTTTGCAATCCACTATTTATTTATTTATTTATTTATTTTTATTTTTTTATTTTTTTTTCATTTATCCATTCCAGAAAACGTACTGCTTGGACCTTAAACCTGTTCCAAAACTTTTTGCAATCGTGATAATATTCCCTCCAACATCTTTGTAATCTCTGATGCTATGGGAATCTACATAAATCACCTAAAACTCAGACACCTTTTGTGCAGCAAAGAGTAAGGATCAAAGAGTGAGACACAGCCGAACATAGACCAGGTCTGTCCTCTGGACATCAACATCAGCCCCTCCCCCTCCAGGCCTGCTTCACCTTCCACAAAAAACTCACTGACCCAAACCCATTTTTTTCCAGTCTAAGAGAAATGTCAAGTCCAGACCTAGAAGTCATCGCTTTGAAGGGAACACAGCAGCCAAATATAGCTTGTAGCCTCCACGCCTCCTGACATACATCAAGCTCTACAGGCTCTGTGCGCTGTGGTTAAATTTGGAAAAGTGCCATGCAGTCACTTACTATTAAACATCATAACTATACAAAGAAAATTATACCCAAGCGGCAGAGTATGCACTGTTGCCTGGAAACCTAATGCCATGTTAGGGATTCATCTTGTTTTGAAACAGAAAACACTTATAGGCCAAGCCAATAATAGATCATGGAGCACATAAAGAATAAAATGGAAGCAATTCGAGGGTGTCAACAATGATGGCCGACATAAAGCAGAGAAGCGGACTGGGAGAAATGCACATTTAAGAAAGAAAATCTCAGTAGTTCTAAAACTGGAACCACTGCAGAAAGGATTACTGCTACTCATTTATCAATATGAGATGAGGCACAAAAAGAGAGTTTATTTTTAAAACAGGGTGCAAGGCACAATTTATCAAAGCTCACTGACTTGTTTAGATATTACAGAAATACACAAATTGCCTCCGGCCAAGAAGATGTGAATCATTTCTGTTGGGATCCGGTGAATCATTGCAAAATTTGAAAACCCAAAATGTCCAATTGGAAAGAAACGAGTTGCACAAAATATGATCAGTAGGGGTGCCAAGGAAGGCAGAACTGTTGCTTTTTGTACAATCATTTCCTAATGCTGAATTGTTTTCCCAGCTGAATTAGTGCACTCTAATTAAATGCTACATTTTCTAAATGATGCGGGAGATTATGCCTGTGCATTAAAACAAGAATTCTTAAGGCTTTAATACACATATTTACTACGGAAGTTGCTATAATCATATGGAGGTTCAGAATGTTTCATTAATTTATTTATTTTGTATGTCATGTGGCATGCAAATAATACATTTGGTAAATTGGATAGACTTTCACTACTACTGATGCTAATATACCCTCTTTGATTTCAGAGGCTCAGACAATAAATGTCATGGAGAACAGTGGAGACATATTGATATTAGAAATGAAGAAATGTAGGTAAAGAAAAACCGATATTAACACATATTAACAATAACGCACAGTTGCATTATTCCTTGTATTTAGCAGCTTTACTTGGAAGTATAATTTCTGACATAATTAGGTTGTAGGCTGTCTTTATAGTCAAAAACAGGAACAGAGGTGTTGCTTACCATTTTCATTACTGACATTGTGAGAAAATTAACTGTCTTTACTCAGTCCCACTTTTTATCTAATCTCTGTAGGGGACAGATTTTTTTTTTTCCTGCAGGGTCTTCGCAATATCATTAGAAATATGGCAAACACCAAGTTTAAGACAACAATATCAGCCTGCCCATAGCTGGCATGTATGAGACAGCAGGGATATCATGCAGCATGCTGGCTCTGTGAACACTTCTCACCAGTTCAATAGACTTATCAGGTCCCCTGAATAATTCACAGATGCCTGCCAAAATTTGTTCTTTCGAAAACATTTTGTCTCATTAACACATTCCTTGGTACTATGAAATTATGTGTCAGGCTGAGTGTAAGGTGCTGATAAAATGACTTTCTCTCCATGACACAGCTCAGATGGTACCTGCCCCCTCAAGCCATCTGAGCAGTGTAGACATCTGTGAGCTGCAACCTGCCAAGAACAAGCCTAATGTAAAAATATCAAAAAATATTCTGAAATGGAAAGACGGCTGGAGGGCCATTTGGACAAACTGCAGTGAAAAGCCTTCATGTCAAGAATGAGCTGTGTTTTTTTTCCCTCTGTCCCTGTCTAAATGAAAATGTACACTGCCAGGTCTCGAATTTATGGGTTTTTCTATGACTGCTCTGAGAAGCAGCTCTGAAAAGCTGTCAAGGCAAGAAACCTGTGGAAAGAGCGCTTGTTACCAGACGCCAATATCCAGCTGCCATTTGAAAACGAGTTGCATTTGTGAGGAACGTTTTTGTTGACATCACAAAGTGTCCATCAAAATTGGAAGATGTCAAAACACTGTACTGCATAATTCATCACAACAGCTACAAGCCTTAATTTAATTTATTTTGATCCAGAATGAAATGATTTTTTTATTTTTGTTTAGAAAAATATTTATAGTTCTGTGGATGTATGGAACATAAAGAAGTGCTCACTTCTTTATGGTTTTCTTTGAATATCATATTGTGATGTTTTAAAGAGATGTTGATTAATTTTTAATGCATTATTGATATTCAATGGAGAAACAAACCATTTTCAGAGGAATATTTAACTCTAAGAAAGATATCGCTTGTTCTCATTTGTTCAGGGTTACCTTTAAAAATTCTAAGAATAATGCCATGATCTTTTGTCAGTTGAAGTTGGACCCAAACGCAGAGATACTGAGGTGGCAAATAAGTTAGAAAGTTTAATGAAAACAAACTTAAAAAGATAACATGTAACCAGGTCAGGAATAAATAAAAAATCCAAGTAAAGAAACCAGCATGGAGACACAAGGAGAACTAGGGAAAGTGACACGGGTAAACGAGAGGATCTGGCAAGGAGTGGCTGAAAATGAGAAGCTTAAATACTGGGAGGTTGAATGGTGAGACAAAGGACATAGGGTGATGAGTTAAAGGGTTGCAGGTGAGAGTGAAGGGAACAGGAAGCAGACTGAGGAGAGGGAGAGAAAGAGAATGGCACAGGGGCGAGAGAGAGTACACAGGGGAACAGGAAATAAGTCCAACTCGAAAGAATATAACTATACTAAAGAAACATATTAAAACTAGAGAAGCTAAAAATAACTAGAAACAGAAATAAACATAATTAGAGACATTAAGAAGAACTGAACTAAAGCTAAACAGAAACAAGATTGAGTTAAATAAAAGAGGAACAAAGAAACAGAAATAAATAAAACCAAAACCCAGACCCTAACAGTAACATAATTTAAAACACATTAAATGGCATTTTAGTACAACAAGGTGATCTCTAATGTGATATAAGTGACCTAAAAAGATATTATTTATGATTCTTAGAAATAATATTGATCTCTATAAAATTTAAGATTGCTCTTCCCTCTCATTCCTACTGGATTGGAAATATTTTTGCTTGCTTCTGGAGAACGTATGTCTCAGGTTTGAGGGGATAGGATATGATTTTTTTTTCTCTTGTTTTATGTAATAGATCAACACAAACTGTTGCATAACTGTGAAGAGGAGGAAATAAAGAGATACATGGTTTTTAATATTCTAAAAGTGTGGTAAATTTGTATTCTGCCCTCTTGACTTAATACTTTGCCATTACGATTTTACTTATAAAGCAGTTTCTCCTCTCAATAGTTCTTTTATTTTGTTTGTTTGTTTTTAAATGGTCTCATGCCTACATAACATTCATTGTTTTTGTTGTATTACCAGTTCTCCACAACTACAGAATAACATTTTTACACATTCTCTGCAAAATAACAAACTCTCACTCAGATTTGATGGAAAAGCAACTGGCCACTAACACCTCCACTAACTTTGGGTGGTGTCTCTGGTCCAATGCACCTGAATCAAATGGAGGATATATGTCCTTTTGCACAGACTTCCAATTTTAGCGTCATCTAATCAATGCATCTTCTTCCGTGTGTTTATTGTGTCCCCCATAGGACTTTTCCAACAACAGGTGCTCTCGTTTAGTTTCTTCAGATACCACTGAATCCTTCACAAACAACTGAATTTATAGTGGATTTCAATTTAAAAAGGATGCTGATGATGGACCTACCAGGCAGGAGAGCTAGAGGAAGAACAAAGAGGAGATTTGTGGATGTAGTGAAAGAGTACATGAAGGTAATTGGTGTGAGGGGAGAAGATGTGGAAGATAGGGTTACATGGAGACAGATGACTCACTGTGACGACCTCTGAAGGGAAAAACCAAAAGGAAAATAAATCTATATTCACTAATTAGGTGGCTTCTGAAAGCAGTTGGTTGCACCTGATTTTATTTAAGATCATCAAACTATAGGGAGGAGAAAACAAATCCACGCCAGCATTTTAACTGTAAGAAATTTGAAAACAATATATTATTTCCTGTCCACTGCACAGTTACGCACCACTTTGTGTAGTTCTATCTCATCAATAAAACTTTATGGATCCAACAAAATGTAAATAACCATAACCATATTGTAAGAAAGAAAGATAAAAAAAAAAACTGATTCACACACCACTATAAATGGTTTTGTAAAAGTCATTGCAGTTTTATGACAACTGTGTGATGCATCCAAGCTAATTGACAATCTTTCCAATAAGCGCTATCACGCCTCACATCCCCAGTGATGAGATCATACTTCGCAAGCAGGTCTATTTATAGATCCGAGCGCCCGCACTACAATAGCCCCCATCCATTAGCAGTCTGTACAAGCAGAGATGATGAGGCAAATAAGTAATCGGAGAGAAAAGACATTTCCTGTGTTACGGGTGTGGGAGGGATGTCACGAACAGTGAGAGTCAAATAGAGACTGTTCCGGTCCACTTTCTCTGGCGGACTCACACTGCAGAGTGAAACGACCACCTGTTTGTCCGCAGAATCAACTGTCCAGTTAACTAATAATTCGCTGATAAAAAAAAATAATAATAATAACAGATATAATAGTAATAGTCTATCTCGCTACCTTTAAAATTAGTAAAATAAGAGGAACGAGCACAATAAAAGCTACATGTCATATCAACCTAAAACATACCAGTCTTTTTGTGAACACACTTTTAGCACACCTGTCGCGTTGAATTTGTCGTCACATTAAAAATGAAAGGACTGCGAGTGGAGTGTTGACGGTGTACCTTGAGGAGGGCTGGATGTGATGATTGTCTGAAGTGGGATGAAGAGGACGCAGCTATAAATAGCATCCCTTGGTCTTCAGTTATAAAACCCCAGTCTTGTTGAGACACTGACAGACAAGAGTGTTGTCTGCTTCACTTCGAGGTCCCCGAATAATCTATGTTCTCCCGTCCAGCACATCGAACTAGATATGGCAATAAGTTTTACTAGTGCTATATTGTTCTACTAAACGTTTTAAATAATTCAAGTGGAACTATAAATTATATTCCAAACTTTTTCTGTGAAAGATTCACCATAGCTATTTAAAATTGCTGCACGAGAAGATTTAGGTTTATGAAAACGGTACTGTTCTAATGGTTAAAAAAATAAAAGCTATTGTTTGATTTTGTTGCATAACCTGAAGTTCAAAATGTGAACAGCTGCAGTGACGCATCTTCTAAAAATAACGTCACCTCCAAAAGACTATTAAAACGGGAGCAGTGCCATCTAATGGTCGTACTGGCAATTGTCATGTGGGAGAAGCTGATTTGCTTGCTTTGTTCATCAGTAAAATAAAATATTTATGTCCTTGGCATATATTGTTATTTACAGTTATTTTGTTAATCCTTCTGTTACTATTTAGAAGTGTGGGAAACATAAAATTAACTAAAGTTCCATCTTTATTCTTCAAATTAAATGCTTTCAAGTTTTATGACTTGGTAAATTTACAAACAACATTACCTGAAAATATTCAAATAGCATTTAAATGAAAATATTGTTTCTTGTTTTATGACCTTTATGGCCAGTTTGAGAGCCTTCAGGATTAATTTTAAAAACCACAGTGTTTCAGTTTGATTAGTGAACATATAGTTTCAGTACTGAGTTCAATTAATGTAAAATGTTAAGAACATTTAAATATATTTTTGAAACTAATATAAGTACACATCTGTAGAAAGATAGTTAATGAAATATAAAGCAAAAGCAAATAAGAACTTCTGTAATTTGTTTTTTGTTTTTTTGTTTTTTTTTTTCAAATCTAATTCATTTTTTATTTGGCAGTGGCTTACTCTTAATCATTTCTTTTTGTGACCAGAAATACACCTGAGGTCTTATGAGACGTGAAGGTGACTGTGAACTTGTCCTTCAGCTTTATACCTTTACAAACTCTACAAGCTCCATATCCTTTGCTTCTTTGATTTTTAGTAGTCTTTACACAGACTGTCTCAGTATAAAATGAAAAATATATATTTAACACAAGTGGATCCTTTAGACATTTACATATTTGTTACTTTTTTTTTGGTAAATTTAAAATCTTGTCAAAACAATCAACTGAAACCATTCTAAAAATAGCAACACAGCATCACAGTATTGGTCTCTGACGTTCAAGAAAGTTCACCAAGTTCTTCCAAATCTCCTCAAATTGTTCTTCTTGTCCCTTAGTTATATAGGTTAGTCTTTGCAGCCCAACACAGGATGCTGTCTCTTTTAACCAATGTATTTATTGAGGGTGCATTCATCTTCCTCCAAGGTTAGGGACAATGTACTAACCTTCAAGAGACCAAGGTAAACTAAAATAGAATGTTTTGTGTCGGTGCCTTTCGATGAATTTATTTTTGATTCCAGTAGAATAACCTCACCCAAAATATATTTTTTGAAAAATCTAACCTTTAATCTAACAAGTGGGATGGAAAGAAGGCCTGGAGAATTTTTTTTTCTAAATACAAGAACTGGTGGCACAATGTTTTGCACCCCCTCTAACAATCCCTTAATAAAAATAAATGTAAATTAAGCATAGGTCATATGGTATTCATACCAACTAGTTGTTGGGGAGGAGCTTCATGAAAAAAGCATATTGAGTTCCCATCATACATGTAAAGATGTGGAATTTGCTGCATGGTATAGTCTTTAATCAAAATTGTGTGCTTTAATCAGATGAGTCTCAGGTTGAGCTGTTACAAAACAAAGACTCCGGCTGGGTTTAACATGATACACAGGATGAAAGTGGAAAAGCACCTTATAGCCACTGTACAGTGAAAGTACTGCGATGTTGTAGCCATGCTCATCTTCAAAAGGCAGTGAAAACCTAGTTGTAGAGTATGACAACACACATCTCTTCGAAATACCAGAAGATATGACATAAAAATCTGGTGAACTCTGTCAGAAACTAATGTCACAAGTGTGCTGTTACAAAACACATTAGCAAATCAACACAGAAATGCTTCATCAAACTCAAATTCACCTTATTTTAATGGCCCCAGACCTAATTACGAGAAAACATGTGAGATGAACTGACAAGAAGAGAGAATAATACTTTTGTTGTTGTTTTTTCATAACACCTGCATATTCAACAAACCCTTAAGTCGACAGGGACTTGGTAATTATGTGATGTCTGGCTCTGCATCATTTTCACAGAAGAGCAATGGGAAGCCGCCAACTCCAAATTTTACCCATCTTCGCTCCGTCCCGCGGCAGCTGGGACTGACATGGCAAAGCGACATCACTTTCATCCCAGGATCCCGACTGTCCAGCTGTGTTCTATCTCTCATCCTGACAGACGTCTGCGAGAGCCAAACATCAGAGCATCACAAGGCACTGTCCTTCATGCACATCTGTGGGGGCTGTCTCTTCAAGACTTCACAGCTGTTATCAGGAAACAAAGGATTCTATCATTTTTCAGCAGGGTGTTTGCTTTGGTAAGAAAGCTGCGAGCAGTTTTAGTCCTGATAAGTCTGTGGCCATCAGACTCTCAGTGTTTTGCTGTTTAGTAAAACCTGGGGACATTACTTCTGTCCTCATCTGTGCTCATTTTGCTCTTTTGCTCCCTCCGATTGCCTCCCTCTTTCACACTTTTACAGCTGTAAACTGGAGTTTGGTGAAAACAGAGGGCCAGAGTGCAGTTTTTAAACCAAGGCTGGAAAGACTAAAGGCATGTACGTAGGCATCTGTTTTCTTCATTTGTGCCTTTGCTCCGCTGTTCCTCCACCTCCTAATTTAATTTGCGGGAACGCAGCTCCATCACAGCCACCCCTGGTGAGACGTATTTCTGCTAGGGTTGCTGCGGCTCTTGTGGGGGTTTAGTGACAGATCCAGGGGATTACCCACAGCAAAGGTGACCAGTGTGCAAGCAACGTTATCCACAAAACTCCAGCAACATTTTTCCCTCCTCTTTTCTTTTTTGTTTTATCCACCACAATGAAACGTGAGACCACTCAGAGAAGCTGGTGAACATTTCTCACATTCTTTCTGACTCTTGTTAATCACTAACTGCTGCCTTTCTTTGCGAACATACTTTATTTCCAAATTCCACATCTATTAAATGGGGATTAGCTGTTGATGTACTTTAAAGCTCAGCACTCTGCAAAAGCAGTTTTCAAAATAGAACATTGTGCCAACTATTGAGCTCCATTCATTTTTCTATCCATTTTGACCAGGTTTCCTGTTGCTGCAGTAGAATAGAATTCAAATGGCATGCCATTGTCCTCATCGTGTTTTACAGTGAGGATGGTCAATAGTGTCAGCTTCCTAAATTTGGCCAGAAAGGTCAATTTTAGTCTAATCTGACCAGATCAAACTTTTGTAGATGCTTGTTGTGTTCCCTACATGGCTTGTGTTGACTTACGGACAGGACTTTGTATTTCTTTCTTTAAACCATAGTTTACTTTTTGCCAGTAAGGCCACACTGATGGAGTGCAGAACTTATAGTCGTTCTTTTAACCGATTATCTCACCTGTCCGGTGAATCTCCGCAGCATCTCTAGAGTCAACAAGGAGCCCTTGGCAGCTTCTGTAAATAATGCTCTCAGCTTAGGTGAATGGTCATGTCTTTGTAAGATTCCAGTTGTGCCAGAGTCTTTCTATTTTTGGATGATGGCTTGGATTGTGCTTTGTGAGATTATTTTTTAAAACTTAAGCATGCGTTAAACACTTCACCTACCTCATCTCTGATTTTTCTGATGTGTTTCTTGTTCTTGATGATGCTTTGCAACTCTGAGGCCTTCCCAGAACATTTGCATTTATACTGACATTAAATACATGCATATAGAAGTAATTTAATAAGCGGCTTACTTCTGATGCCGGTTGGCTGCAATGGATTGCAATAGTTCAATACTTTGTGTTAATCTAGCTCACAAAGTCCCATTAAAAATGATGAAATTTGAAATTTGAAATGGTTCTAATTTGAAAAGTTGTGGGGAAAAATTTGAGGAATATGAATACATCTGCAAGGCACTTGGACTGTGAAAGATGCAAAGTTCTGCATAAAATGAGTTACAGTTACACCTAAGGGATCATTTCTAAATTAGCCCTTAGGAGTTTATTTGAGTTGTCTTCATTAAGTCACTACAGATGTTCACATACCATAGATTGCAATTGAGTTTTCTGGAAATTGTGGCTGTGTGCCTGCAACAGAAACATTTAGTCACAGACGGCACCATAAAGAGATTTGTATCCAGGCTTTTTTGGCACCCTTCGATTATGTACTTCCTGTTCTTTCTGCCTGCCCTGTTTCCACTGGGTACAGGAAATCACAAACTATTTACTGCTGCTGTAGCTGCAACAATCCAAAAACGATTTAAGTACTGAATTACACATCGTGACATCCGGGATCATTGCGCAACATTATGCAGTTCTCAAATGAGAATCCATCGCAACACACAGAGAACATATTAGTCTATTAGTTTGTTTTAGATCAGTTCAGTTTATTATTATTTATGACAGGATTAACTCTGAAAAGTTATAAAATGCCCACTGGACTGAAAAATAATTGTAGACAAGGATATTTTACATTAAAGTCTTGATTGTAGTTGAAGAGTAGGCCACTAGAGGGCGAGATTTCCTCAATTGGGAAAGCGCATATACACCCAACTTAGTGCTTATTTGCAAAACACTCAACTTTCCCTGCATATTCAATATGTAATGTATACACAACTTATCTGTCGTCTTGTTTAGCTTGACATGTTTCATTATTATTATTTAAGAGATAAACTATTCCAGTCGTCCATAAATCTTAAAAGAATATAATTTTCTAGTATTTATGTTTCATAGAAGCTGAAGGATGACTCACGGTTATGTGAGTAATAAGAAATACGACTTCACTGCCCAAAAAAGCATTTTACATGAAGCTAAAATTGGCTCTTGTTACATAAAACTATTAAACAAAATAGATTTCACTCTGTTTTAAATGATTTAAAATGTTTTCTTACAGAACACCCGTGAGAGAGTTCCTAGAAACGCAAATAAAATGTTGCGTCTGTCAAACGCTAGTGTTAGCAACAACCAACCACGAAGACTCTTACTAATACGTTGAGGTCAGTTAGCCAATTGTACGCTGTCTTTTTGAGGGGGTGAAATACGGTGGCGGCAATGTTATGGAGTTTCCGCTGCCTCTCTGCTTTCATGCCATCAGCACAGGACGCTAACGCAGGAGCTAAGCTAGAGTCCAGTTAGGCCTCTGTCAGAACAACGAGGGAGACGAGACCAACATTTCTTTATGAGTCTACACGAGAACAGTTAAAATAACAGAAATATGGTGGTTCTCAAAATTCGAGACCAGGTAAGTGAGCTTTGTGTCAAAAATGGTTCATGTTAGCTTAGCTTCTCCCAATTTCTGCATTTGCCAACGGAATGTAATTCGTGGCTAGTCTCCGAAACGGAAGCATTTTAAATGCATTTACTTAAGCAAGAAACAAAATTGAGGAGAACTGTGTGAAAAAGAGTGAGTTATGGCTCACCCTGACGTATTAAATGTAAAACCTGTTGTTAGCATAAATGAGAGATTAGCTGTTACGAAGTTAAAACCAGCTAATGATACAGTGTTTATACCCAGCAATTAGTCAGAGCCGACATAAAATGATGGCTCATCGTATCCAAAGTGATTAGGTAGAATACTGGGATAAAACATCAACCAAAGTGACCTTAAGTAGTCACCTAAAGTGAACATGCTGTTGGTATCAGTGGTTAAATCCCTGTAATGAAGTGTGATGTCAAGGGCTCTGTTTGACTGCTGCAACTGAATGTCTGTGACATTATTTACACTTTGGTAAGATGAGCTGCACAAAATTGTGTGGAGTAAAAACTCAACATAAAAAAACCATTAAATAACTTTTCGACTGCAAGGTGTGTAAGTTGTAATTCTCTTTGAATGGAACAATAACTTTATTGAAAGACAATGAGAGCTATGACCAACTACGTGTCAGTTTAGTCATTTTGTGTGTATTTTATAAAAAGTTAAGTTGTATTCACCACTTACTTTTGTTAACAGGTCTAGTGTGCATATGTATGAATGTTTTCAGAGCCATTTATTGACTTCTACTACATGAATGTCTCTAATGCAGGTGTATCCATGTGCTTAATGCTTATAATTTTAATGAGATGTCTGGCATTTTAGTGGAACCAGATATAGGTCCCTTTCTGCTATGTTTAACACTTGACACCTACTTCTGAAAGTGAGAATAGCTCTCTGTGTTGCAGTTGAAGGATTTGTTTTTGCACACGGATGCTATTCTTGTCACATATGTATGTGCACGTGTCCTTTATTGTCTGCGTGCTTGAATGATTGTGTGGCTGGGGCTCCTGTTAGCCAGTGGAGTTGCCAGTGAGCTGTCTCCATGGTGATGGTATTAAGTGGCCTGGCTTCTACGTGAGGAGAGGAGGTGCACACAGGCGAGCAGCTAGAGAGGAGCGTAGAACATTTCCCTCAACACTCGTCCGGGACTGGAGAACCATAAATAGCTGAATGCAGATCTTTCCTTTTGTGTGAGGAGGATTTACAATTAAATACGGCAACAGGTGGAAAAGCTCGGCAGCTATTCACCATTTCTTCTAGACAGACATTGATGATGCTCATTGTTAGAGAATTGCATGGCTTGCTTTTTTTTTTTCTTAAAAAAAAAAAGTAGCTGCGCAAAACTTATGCAAAGTGTCCTGCTATTGTTGTTTGACCAGATTGTTTTAAAAAAGAAACTAATCTGAAAAGGCATGCCTTTCATTTTGTACCGATTAGATGTTTTCTCTTTGACAAGCGAAAGACATTCTCACCTGCAATCCCTTGTAAACTTCTGAAGTGATTCCTAAAACTGGCACAGTCCCTTACAAAAGGGTTAATTCCTCTTGAACTTATCCACATTTTTTCACGTTACAACCACAAACTTCAAATGGACAACATTTTTTATAGCCGTTTTAATTGTACTGACCATTCAAAAGATCTACACCCATATGTAGATCTTTGGAAAATTTTGTGTAAATTTAGGGCTGCCTCGCCATGCATGCACAGCAGAGGAATGGAAACCACAACTTTCATACTGTGAGCAAGCAGCTCTTCCTGTTGAGCCACAGTCGGCCTCTGTGCTTGTTTAATAGAAAGTAGAGCATAGTAATGCAATGAAAGGAAAATTATACATAATTTGCTAAATCTTTGCAAATACCTAAAAAATGTGGCTTCATAAGTACTCGGCTCTGCTTTTACCCTGACTTCTCAAAATAAAAAAAAACAGTGTCATCAGTTACCTACAGAACTCGCTTCATTACTAAATTGAAGCCATCTGTATGTAATTTGAAGTCATGCATTAAGCTGTAAAGAAGTTTTAAACATGAAGTTATAAAGCAATTCCCCAAGCCCTGGACATCGTATGGGGATAGCTGCTAAAGCTATCATCCAAAAATGGACACAGAATGCTAAGAGGAACCTCGGTACATCTGGAGGGACTGGAGAGATTGGTAAGAAGACGACTATTCGCTGTGTTCTTCTCAAATCACAAATCGGTAGTTTATGGAAGATCAGCAAGACGAAAGCCATTGTTGAAAGAAAGCTATAAGAAATCCCTTTACGCAGTTTTCCAGAAGCCGTATACAAGAACATCTGAATTGAACTTCCTGACCTACATGCTAAATGTTGTGATTTAACTAGCACTAACAACATCATCCCAATGGAGAACAATGGTGGTGGCAGCTGCATTGATTGTTTTCTTCAGTCAGAACAAGGGAGTATAGCATTGTTGATTGGAAGATGGCTGGGGTCGAATACTGGGAATCCTAGAAAACCTGTCGGTGGCTGCAAAACACTTGAGACCACAACAGAGGTCTGGCTTCCAGCAGGAAAACACACCGTAAGCAAACAGCGAGAACTGCTGTGGAATAACTTTAGATCAACAAATCAAAGTCCAGACCTTAATCAAACTATTTGTCGCACAACTTAAAACTGACATTCATAGACACGGTAATGTGCTTGAGGCAAAGAAGAATGGGCAAACATTTCAGTTATCTAGATGTGTAAAGCTGCTGGAGACGTACGCCATAAGATCTGCAGCTGTAACTGCTGCTAATTTATTATTTTTATTCCCATTAAACCTATGGCCTTAGAAGCTTCTGTGCATACAAATGCATAACACTTTCTCTTCAGATTTTTAATAAAAATAGGAAATTATGTCCTATTATGCACAATGGCCATAAATGTGGTAGTTTGTGGTCATAGTGTGAGAACATGTGGTAAAGTTCCAGGGATGTGAATACTTTAAAGAGGGACAGTATGTTTGTATCTCTAACAAACGGCTTTGTGAACCTGTATTTGTGTTTGTGAGTCACTGGGACATAAGTGGAAGTAGTACAGAAATGATCTTCGTTCAGGGTTGCCTAATGCCCTTTTTACTCGCAACTTGTAGTTAGTTGCTCAAGCTCTGCCATACATACTAGAAGACGTGTTTTCTGCATGACCTCTTCCAAACTGCATGGCTGCACTTTACATAATTGACTTGCTGGGTTGCCTGGTGAGTTAAACGAGGGAATATGTCTAAGTGAATTAATGTAATTGTACATGCTGCATTGTTCTGAATGTATGGATGAATGAATTGGCTGATGGATGCAGCTTTACGGGCAGAAGTAGACTGTTCAGATGCACATCTGATCAGTTTTTTTCCTTCTACTCTTAAATATTAAACCTTATTTAACATTTACAATGATCTGAAAGTAGAATTAGTGCTAGATTCAAGTCAATCTGATAACTCTGAGTACAAACTAGCCACAATTTCTCACTATTGCTCTGCCCACACAGAGATTCAAGATACAAAATTAAAGTTAAAGATAAGAAATCAAAACATGATCATTTACAACATAAAGCAACAGTTATGCAAGCTGCTAGTAAATTATTATAACATATTCATTAAGTTACATTATTGCCATCTATGACCATTCTTAATTTTTATTTTGATAAATGGACTTAAGAATATACATATACGCCCACTAAATTTGTTATTGGTTCTCAAGTGTTTGCTATTCACAAGAATGCTCTTTGTAGAAGTATGAATAGTTGATGTTAGCAGTTTGTCATTGAGTCCGGTAGAACCTGTGTTCTCTTTTTGTTTTATTTTTTTTAGCAGACACATTGCTCTGAGTTTCCTTATTGTAGTTTTAATATTGTTGCTTTAACAGGACTGATGGGTGGCACTCGTTTAGTTTCCATCCCACAAGTGTTTGAATGTTGGAATCTTCCTTCTGTCTAAGCGTAGAAAAATGTGTTGGCCTTCTTTCAGGAAGCTGATAGTCAGTGAGTTAGTTGGCTTGTTTTAAAGTCCCATCTGACAATGGAGATGTCTAAGTTTTTTTTTGTACATGTGGTTATGAATTCCTATAGACATGCTTGATGCAATTATCTTGTTTATTATATTATGCGTTTATCCCTATACAGCCAGCCTAATTAGTTGTGTAAAACCTACGTTTCTTTGCCTGTGTGACCTGCTGTGGAGGGCGGGGCTTACTTTACTATTTTTAAGAAGCCAAGCCGGGTTTTCACTTGATGCATAAGAGTTTGACTTTACAAAGAAGTTAAATTCTTCTTCTTTTCTTTTTTTTTTTTGTAACTGTCAGATTTTTGCTGCTTGTGATTCTGTTTGGATGTGTATCAAATCAGCCACATGCTTTTTTTTTTTCTTTTGGTGAAGCTTATCTGGAGGAAAAGTGAAGAGGGGCAGCTATGTCTAATTTGGATTCTACAGACAGAGCATTCACTTAAAAGACTGATATTCATCTCTGTGGGATCTACTTTGTTTTGCTCACAGACGGTGACAATTTTAGGAATTGCCTTCTTCGTAAAAGCAGAAAGGATTTCTGAGAACGTACTATGACGTGTAAAAGCGTGATCACTTTATTTACAGCTCAGTTACAAGGTGCTCTCACTCTTCTACATTTCTGTGTAAAATGAGAAGATCTGACCTGTGAGCAGATGAGCTCACAGGTCAGATCGTGGTTCTTAATGTTAAAGACCCTGACTTCTCCTGTAGCTTGAAGGTTTCAGCACCGTCTTTATTTATTTATTTTTTTCCCCCACCTTTAACTATTTGCATGGCAAATAATACCTAGAAGGTTCTTACTTGCAGCTCATTTGGCTTACTTTACGTTTAGGTTGTTCTAATGTTCAATTTAATATAGCGCTACATGTTAAATACATTTAAAATAAGTGCTTTAATGCATCTTTAACTGTTTTTTTCACAGCCTCCTTTGCTGAAAGCCATTTTCAATGTGGACCCAGATGACGTACGCTCTCTCATATTCAAAAAAGAGGATGTGAATGTGCAGGTAACTCCAGCAGCCATCTATATCTGCATCTGTTTCCTCATATTGTCCCGTAGTTTAAAATGCATCTTAAAAAAATAAGGGAATTAAGTATCTCCAGTGTGTAGCTGTCCTTGGAAGGCCTTATGCAGCACTTTCTGTCAGTTGTAAACAAACCAGCACATGGTCTGACTTTACAGTCCTCAATGCATAATCTGGCTCTGCTTAGTTTATTGCACACCTCACCACTATTGTTCTGGTGGGGGTGTTTGAGCTCGAGTCTGGCTGGTGTTTGTGTTTGACTGGAGTGGAATGATAAAACAAGGATTTTTTTTTTTTTTCAACGTGTATTTGTCTTTTATAAAACTTTTTTGGCTTTCACTGCCAGAGCAGAGGAAACCGGAGTGTAACCGGAGGGGGGAACAAAGCAACTGAAGCTGTTTTGTTTCTGATTAACCACAGGAATCGTTCTCTGTTTACTTATTACAGGATAACGAGAAGCGAACTCCGCTGCACGCTGCTGCCTATCTCGGAGATGCAGAAATCATAGAGCTACTGATTCTTTCAGGTAGGTTCCCTAATCAGATTGAAGGGATCCATTTGACCTCAAAGCAGTTTCTTCTTTACCTGATGTACTTTGGTTCAGTTCAACAGTATGATAACGCTGAACATTTTTTTCATCTTATGATGTGTAAATGTTTTTAAAATATAAAACTCTGCTGAATAGGTCTGTGGTCATATGATGTTTGCATTAAAAATGGTCACACGTAAGAAGATTTTATTTTATTTTTTTTCTTGTGCCAGTGGACGTTATCCACAGTATTTGGACAAAAACTGGACAGAAAGAGATCCAGCAAAGCCCTGAGCTGGTTTCAAACCCTGGATGTCTGGGTCCACGACTCTTAGCCTTCATGTGTGGAGCATCCGCTCTAATGTTACCCAGCGTGCCGCACCAACACAGTTAATCGCATAGCCTGTCCACATCAACTGTATTTTCTCAAAATTGACAAAGTACTCCGTTTTCACATTTTTATGTTCTAAAATGTTTCCAGTTTTTTAACAGCTTCGCTTTTACATAAGATGTAAAGATGAGCAATGTAGAGTTCCTGCACAGTTTTGAAATTGCACCACAATAAAATGTGGGCAAAAATAAGGATGTTAAATTTATTTACTAAAACCTTCCAAATACACATAACACTAAAAACTTATCAAAATAATTTTGAGGACTAGAATAGCCTTTTTTTTTTAAAACATTGCATTGAATATTAATAAAATAACATCATAGCTAAAAGCCGTTGATGACAGTTTCTTTGAGATACTACTACTTGAGGTTTTTTCACCCTTTTTTTTTTTTTTCTTGAAGGTCAATCTTCTTCCATTATGACTTCAGGGAAGAGCAGGATCTCTTCACTGGCCCCCATTCCTGTAGTGTTTTGGAAGAACTGGCAGGGCTGTTTTTGGTTACCGTCGGTTCATAACCTCTTGCTTTCGTTCAAAATGTCAGGAAAAGCACCATAACTTTGTCAACAAATAGATTTATGCTGCGTGAGACTTTTTTTTCCTGGGACGGTGCTGCACACAGAAACCTTTCACTTTTTCCTGCTTTGCACACATCTTTGATCACTCTGGAAGGAAGCACCTGTCCACCACCTTTAGGTCATTTGTTGATGATGCAGCAGGTGGAGTAAAAGCAGCACAAATACAATGCTGAGGGTTTGGCTTACAGATGAATCAGCAATGTGAAGCTTATTTGCTTTTCGTGGTCATCCTGCGCATTTATATGCAAAGTAAATATATTCACAACGTTCACTTGCCATTCTAATGGGGATTAGCCCTTTACCACACTAGCAAATCAGAAAGAAATTTCAACTCTGTTCTGTTTTTTTTTTTTATGTGGAACACAAAACTCCAAATGAGTAAATGTTTTGTTCCTGCTTTTAGCTTCAAATAGGCTCTCCCACTCTGTCGTCCTCCTTTGCAGGTGCAAGAGTAAATGCCAAAGATAGCAAGTGGCTGACTCCTCTGCACAGGGCTGTGGCCTCCTGCTGTGAGGTAGGCAAATATTCCTCTGGTCCTGTGTCATGCTTTGTCTTCCAGTCTGCTTTTCATACCAGAGTTTAGCAGAATATCAACAGTAACACGAGTCTTTCCTGCAGGAGGCGGTCCAGATTTTGCTGAAACACTCTGCAGACGTGAACGCCAGAGACAAGAACTGGCAGACGCCGCTTCACATCGCCGCAGCCAACAAGGCGGTTCGCTGTGCCGAAGCCCTCGTCCCCCTCCTCAGTAATGTGAATGTATCTGACCGAGCAGGCCGAACTGCTCTGCACCATGCGGCCTTCAGCGGTCACTTGGAGGTAATGTTAACCCCCCCCCCAAAGAGGATTCCAACAGAGCTGCACATGGCCTTGATGTTTCATGGCTTACTGTTCTTCTCCTCCCCTAGAAATGTGCAGCAGAAACTGGAGTTTACTTGAACTTGTCAGACCAGGCTTGCTGTCATGTTTGTGTGTGCTTGTCTGTTAATACAACTTCCTGGTCTCCTTCTTTAGCTCACAGGAAGCCTTTCTGAGTGCCTCGTAATTGTGCAAACACAATAGACTTTGTACTGTTGAAACATAGAACAAGAGCTGCATTTTTGACCATAAAATGATCAACATGTTCTTATGGATCTGCTCATTTTCTGTCAGAGCTGCAAACAGCAGAAAGTTTTGCCATAGTTTTGACACAGCTCAATTTCACTTTGACCTGCTTCATACTCAGTTATGGAAATATGCACCATTATTAGTTCTTCTGCTGTGATCATGACTTCAAGCTGCTTATAATATATATAGTGTACTTATGTGCTACTTATCAGTAATCATTTTCTTCTTCTTTTTTTTTCTTTTTTTAGAAATGAATTGTGTAACAGCTGTTTTTTTTTTTTTTTTTTTAGAGAATTTTAATCTTTCTTCCAGGAAGTAAATTCAAGTTTATTAAAGGCACTTAGAACTTGAGTAACATTGTGACATAATCTGCTGCTTTGTTGCTGATGCATTAAAATTGACGGCCTAAAGGTGCAACCATGAAGGTTGTATCTTTTTATAACTACTGCCATCTTTCTCTTCCAGCATATTGGTGAGAAAGATTAGGAAAAACATCAGTTATTTCGGGATTGATCTACATCAGATATTAGCCGCATGTGGTGTTGATAATCAGTTGAACTCTTATCTAAATAATCATGCTCTTAAAGGAACAGTCCATAATTTTTCAACTTTCTGTGATGGTAATCTGGAGGATTTTTTTTTTCTGTTGCTTTTAGATGGTGAGGCTCCTACTCTCCAGAGGCGCAAACATTAATGCTTTTGACAAGAAGGATCGTCGTGCGATCCACTGGGCAGCCTACATGGGTAAAGAACTGAACATTTCAATCGTTTTTTTGTTTTGGAAAAGGAATTCCTGTTGCTAGAGTTTCTAAAGCTTTTTGGGAATTGATCTTGGTAGTGCGTGGGCATAATGAACCCCTTTTGTTTTGTCTTCAGGGCACATAGAGGTGGTGAAGTTACTAGCTTGTCATGGAGCTGAGGTTGCTTGCAAAGATAAGAAATCCTACACCCCCCTACATACTGCAGCCTCTAGTGGAATGATTAGCGTTGTGAAATACCTTCTGGATTTAGGGGTGGATGTAAGTCCTGCACACAAACCTCTCATCAGCACACTGTAGACGTGCTTCAGATTCTTGCTTAATGGCTCTATAGATTTCCCTATAGCAGCAGTAGCAATCCTCATGTAAACATCTGCTTATCTTCCTGTTTAGATCAATGAACCTAATGCATATGGAAACACACCCTTGCACGTGGCCTGCTACAACGGCCAAGATGTGGTGGTGAACGAGCTCATCGACTGTGGAGCTAACGTCAACCAGTTGAATGAGAAGGGTTTTGCACCTCTTCATTTCACCGCCGCCTCTCGCCACGGGGCGCTCTGCCTGGAGCTGCTGGTCTGCAACGGTGCCGACGTCAATATAAAGGTAGGAGGAACTTTATGTCAGGCAGGGCTTGTTGTGCTTTTGTTCACTGATTCTCAATACTTGGAATATCTTTGGATAAAAGTGGGTGTTGCTGGTTATTCATTGGTGTTTTCTTTGTTTTAAAAAAGTACATATTGATAATCTGCCTCTTTTTTTGGGTTATGATGCGCTAAGAATTTACTGTGGTCATGACTTAGGTGAAAATGTTAACTTTAAATGTCATTAGTTGCCTCCTACTCATAAGGTAATTTACTATTACAGATGTTGAAAGTCCTGTGATGGCGCCTCCACTGTTGTAGTGATTTCTTGCACAAAAAGGGCTTGTGGGAATGTGACATCATTTGCATTTCTTTATAATGCAAATCGTTTTGCTTTATAAAATATTGTCTTTATCGTTGAGCCCAAGTCTGGAAAAATGTGGAAGTTTTGAAATTGATAATTTGCGGAAACGAATCTCGATTTGATTTTTAGACAGATTGAATTACACTGTAGAGGAGGCCCGTAGCATTTGGAATCCAGAAATGATAGACGATAACATAACCTGTGAAACGTTCATCCACGACATGTTGGCTTGAATTAAAAAAAACTTGTTGGTAGATGATTTCAGTGTGTTTATATTTTATTTTAGAGTAAAGATGGGAAGACTCCGCTCCACATGACGGCGATCCATGGGAGGTTTTCCAGATCTCAAGCAATCATTGAAAACGGTGAGCACAAACACAATCCACTTCGTAGCTCCTTGTTGCCCTTCAGAGTTTTGCAACTAACTGCTTGCTCCTGTTTTTTTTTTTTCTCGTATTCCTGAAGGTGCTGAGATTGACTCTGAAGATAAAAACGGAAATACGCCACTACACATCGCAGCTCGATACGGACATGAGCTCCTCATTAACACACTCATCACTAACAAAGCCGACACAGCAAAGTAAGCAAACCTCTCTGCTGTTTTTCTGCAAGTGTTCCAACTTGTTAAAAGCTGCTTTTGCAAAGAATTTCAGAGCTCATATTGCCACAGTACTTAATTGCAAATGAAGATGGGCATCTTTAACAGGTTGTCATTTCCCTAATGTAGGAGTCAGTTTGCAGCTCTGTGCCTAAAAGGATAAATTACTTTGATGAAATTTATGTGACTTGTTTTGTTTTTCAGACGAGGAATTCACGGCATGTTTCCACTGCATTTGGCTGCTCTCAGTGGCTTCTCAGACTGCTGCCGAAAGCTCCTGTCTTCAGGTTATTTTATATTAATTCTGTATGATAGGCAAACTAAAAATGGATTTAATTTTATACTTTTATAGATTAAAATTGCGGAGCGTTTTTCACAACTCTTTTACTCAACACAGGCTTTGATATTGATACTCCGGACGACTTTGGAAGGACATGTTTACATGCTGCAGCTGCTGGAGGGTGTGTATAGGAGACCTTTATAGATATATATTATGAAACTAACATAATTGTGACGTAATCACATTTTGGTGATGCTATAAATATCTGTGCTTTTCTAGAAACCTGGAATGTCTCAATCTTCTTCTTAACACCGGGGCTGACTTTAGCAGAAAAGATAACTTTGGGAGGTTAGTGGCATTTAAAGATGCATTTGGCTCTAGCATCACATTTAAATATGTATCTAAGGTCTGTGAGTGTGTGTTTGTTTTTCTTCCAGGACTCCTCTCCATTACGCTGCTGCCAATTGTAACTACCAGTGTTTGTTTGCTCTGGTGGGCTCTGGAGCCGGCGTCAACGATCTGGACGAGCGGGGCTGCACTCCTCTCCACTACGCCGCTGCGTCCGACACAGACGGAAAGTCAGTAATCCTTGGAAATTTCCGTGTTTCTAGTTGCAAATGTTTACATATGATTGCAAAAAAAAAAAAGAGGGCTAATCTACATGACTAGTGTCCAAAGATATATGCTACAATGTGGTTCTCTGGACTGTTTGGCTGCATTTCCAGGTGCCTGGAATATTTACTAAGGAATGATGCAAATCCAGGGATCCGGGACAGACAGGGCTTCAACGCTGTGCACTACGCCTCCGCGTATGGACACCGTCTTTGTCTGGAGCTGGTGAGGGATCTGTACTATTTCAAATTTTGGGTTGTTTTCAATGCAGTTTAACTTATTTTCTCATTAATCCTTTTACAGATTGCGAGCGAAACACCCTTAGATGTGGTGAGTAGTGTTGCAGCTTTTTCCACTGTCAACGTTTGTACTTTTCATTCATTAAAAATAGACCAGAGTTGCATATTTAGTGTGTTCTTCAAGAATTGCAGATTAACGTTGTAAGTTCTGACTTGTAATGTGTGCAGCTAATGGAAACCTCAGGGACAGACATCCTGAACGATACTGATGTCAG
This sequence comes from Poecilia mexicana, assembly GCF_051168715.1. NCBI lineage: Eukaryota > Metazoa > Chordata > Actinopteri > Cyprinodontiformes > Poeciliidae > Poecilia > Poecilia mexicana. Next base: position 18,246,304 of record NW_028263385.1, on the reverse strand, counting down.
AGCTCCCATCAGCCCCCTGCACCTTGCTGTGAGTAGACTTTAATTCTTAGTGGAGTCGCTGCTTCATTTCACTTTGCAAATTCTGTTAAAAACCACAACACAGAGTGACCAGCAGCAAACTAATCTGTCTGGAAGTGTATCTATCTGATAAATAACTGTACTTTATAATAGTAACCTGATGTTTATTTCCATTTTGGTTCTGTTTTTGTGTGTGTTTTCTGGATGGGAGTGGGTTGATCATGTGGTGTTTTGTTTTAGCTTGTGATAGTGATGCAACTATAGGGGTTTACTGAAAGCAGAGAAGCAATGTCAGTGGTGTGGGGTTTTGTCATGGTGTTGAACGTGTGAGGAAATGTGTATATATAATACAAATAGTTTTGGCAAGTATCCGTTACCTATTACGAGATCTTCATGTGCTCATATTGTGTCTAAAGCGCTCCACACCACATTCATTAAACAATGGGTGATAATGACATGTACAAACTGATGGTTTTAGTTCCTAGTGGGAAAAAAAGTTAGGTTTTTCTACAACATTATTGGAGAGTTTGATGGATTCCTTGGAAAGCTTAAAAAATAGAGACACTCCACAGCAAACCAAGAACAATGATGAGAAAAAGCTTAAAAGCCCCTGCTTATTTTCAGCCAGCAGCGTGAAAAGATGTCGGGTTCCTCGTGATGGAGAGAAATCAAACTGTGGAAAGCCAAAGGGGTCATGATTCACATTCGTTTCCAATGCCCGTTGAGTTGAATAAACTCCTAATAAACACAACACAGGCGTTTAAAAGATAAGACACCAATCTGTTAAAAGATCTCTTAAGGCCTCCTTGCTCTTCTTTGTTTTTTTGTTTTTTTTGGTTCAAACCAAATTAAAAGAAGTCTAGCATGAGTTACTTTAGTTTTGTGTTTTACAGAACCTGTATTCTACTTCATGTATTCAGTTACACCACTTGTGTAAATCATCACTAGAAGCTTTACACTAAGCTTCATTTTTGTTCAGATGTTTGGATATTTTAGTTCAGTAATACTTTAATACCCCAAAGGGAAATTAGACTGGCAAAGAGACACTTTTTTCTATTTGTTAATAAAACTCCTATAGTTTGGACTTGATTTCAGTATCAACATGACTTTTTTTTTTTTGTTTTTCCAGGCATACCATGGTCACCATCAAGCTATGGAGGTTCTGGTTCAATCTCTGCTGGATTTGGATGTCAGAAACGGCCAGGGACGCACGCCCTTAGACCTAGCTGCCTTCAAAGGCCACGTGGAATGTGTGGACATTCTAATCAACCAGGGAGCCTCCGTTTTGGTCAAAGACTTTGTTTTGAAGCGGACCCCCATACATGCTGCGGGTATGTCTCGTCTGAGGAGAGAAACCTTGTTATACTCTCAAACACAATGTCACAAGTAATGCTCGTCTTTCTTTTGTGCAGCTACTAATGGTCATTCAGAATGTTTGCGCTTGCTGATTGGACATGCTGATCTTCAAAGTATGGTAGACATTCAAGATGGAAATGGACAGTAAGTAAATAAATGTCTTTCTCTGTTTATAAGTTTGTGTTTAAAAACAAGTGCTGACATTTTTGTCTAATGCATTCAAGGACCCCGCTGATGCTGTCAGTCCTCAGTGGACACACGGACTGTGTGTATTCCCTTCTTAACAAGGGAGCCAGCGTAGAAGCCAAAGACAAGTGGGGCAGGACGGCCTTGCATAGAGGAGTAAGGAGAGCTCATAATGTTTCTACTCAATATTTACCTTAAATATTCAGAGTTTAAAATTGCTGATACAAACACATTTAGAAAGTGTCACATATACAATTGCACTTTGTTTTGTGTAAAAATTGACCTTTTTTCCAAAGTGTTTAACATTTTTGGGCCAAAGCTCCCAATTTGTCCAAAAGTGAGTGCCACAAAAAAAAAAGATTGAAGTAAACATGAAGAATTATGACGATAAAGGAAAATATATGTGAATATTTAACTTCTTATTGGTTACTTTATCCAGATTTATTATTATTTTTGTTTGTTTTTACTTTGGGTTTTAGGATTTCATTATGGTTTTGATTTTGTCATTGCTTCTACCTGTAAGTTTTCCAGTTATGTTTTTAAAAGCCAGACATTCTTATGCTTTTAACATCTATACTCATATTTTAATCATTTTATTTATGTATAAACCTTTTGTTAGGTCTGCGTGGTATAACATTACATTATCAGAAGTTTAAACATGTTGACAGTCTGCCAAAACAGAGAGATGGAGATCTGTTCTTCATAAAAGATTGTGTCGTTCTATGCTCTTGTACAAATGCATCAGTACAATGTTCCTCCTTTTCTTTTAACCAAGTAGCTTTTATGTAGCAGGAGTGCACTTAACCTGAGTGCTGCTGTTGTTTTCAATTAAATCATGTCTACTTTGCGGGGAATTATGCAGTTTTTTTTCAAAGGCCTTAAATTGAGCATGGGGTAATACAAACATCTTTGTTGATCAGGGTTTTGTAAGCAGTTTTTTAAATAAAATAATTGCTAGAAAATAAATGTATAATTTGACTACAAATAGTCGCAGATGCCAAGCTACATCTGGAATATCTGTGATACAAACAATAGAATAAAGACCAAGGCATGATGATTAGCAACATGTCAAACTAAATATTCTGATGTCATTTTGATCTTTTTGTCTCTTTAAACACTACTTTAAAACATGGGACCCTTCAGATATTGGAGATTTTATTATTACTATCATAACTATGAAAACTGAGCTGAAACATTACTTAAGCACATCTATGTGCCATTTACTTAGTTGTGCTTAGAGATTTGCTTGCAGCAGGATATCCTTCCAAACAAATCATCAATAAAAAAAATGTCCTCTGTCATCAGTCTGTGACCGGTCACGAAGAATGTGTGGAGGCTCTGCTTCAGCACAGCGCCAACGTCCTGGTGCGAGACTGTAAAGGGCGCACGCCGATCCACCTGGCAGCAGCTTGCGGACACATTGGGGTACTCGGAGGCCTTTTGCATGCTGCCCAATCAGTGGAAACACTGCCTGCCTTAACAGACAGCCAAGGCTACACCCCACTGCACTGGGCCTGCTACAATGGTACAGACAAGGAGGTTGAAAGACCTTTTAAACCAAGCAATCAATGAATATTGATATTCTCAAATGTATATGTATATACCTGATGTCGTAGCATGTGTGCACTTAAATGCAAGCATGCTGCTGATGTAGCAGATGAGCATAATGGAGCACTTAAGAAATGCTTTTTTTATTTAGTTTTTGTTTCCATTCAGTGTCTTTGTGCACCCAAATGAGAAATGTTTGTGTTTCTAAAGTGGTTTTTAATCGAAGTGGTCTTTCCCACAGGTCACGACACGTGTGTGGAGGTTTTGCTCGAACTGGAGATTTTCCACAAGGCCGAAGGCAACACTTTCAGTCCCCTCCACTGTGCTGTGTAAGAGTCTGAGCTTGCTTAGGTTTCACTCAGTGTGTCAGAGAGCCCGGCTTTTAATAGACTAAACATCCAGCCTTTCTTTTCCTGCTCCTGCTCTCTAGAATCCGTGACAACGAAGCTGCTGCTGAGATGTTGATAGACACCTTGGGCCCCGCCATTGTCAGCGCCAAAGATGGCAAAAGCAGGTACACCTGATTATAAAGATTTCAGGCTTGAGAGTTTGTAAAAGGCACCTTTTTTTTTTTTTTTTTAAGTGAATCTAATGTCGATATTTTAAATTGACGATGGCGTATTTTGTATTCAAACTGTCCTCAGGACCCCCCTGCACGCTGCTGCCTTCACCGATCATGTGGAGTGTCTACAGCTGCTGCTGAGCCACAATGCTCAGGTCAACTGCGTCGATGCCGCAGGAAAGACCCCGCTCATGATGGCCGCCGAGAACGGCCAGACCAACGCTGTCGGTACGATTGCCTCCGAGCGTTTAACTTGATATGAGTCGCAACAGTCAGGCTGGCTTTAAATTACAAACTATGAAACATCAGATTAGTTTTTCTTGAGTTTCATACCTGTCCTCACACAGAGCTGCTGGTGAGCAGTGCGAAAGCAGACCTCACGCTACAGGACGCTGAAAAGAACACCGCTCTTCATTTGGCCTGCAGTAAGGTACGGATTGCCATCTGGTGGTAATATTTACATTACAGCTCATATTTCAGGTTTTGATTATTTATTCCACATATTTAAACATTTTGTGGCATCTGTACCACACTCTCAACAGGGACACGAAACTAGTGCCTTGTTGATATTGGAGAAGATTGCAGACAGAAACCTCATAAATGCTACAAACGCCGCCTTACAGACGTATGCGTAATATGAGTTCTTTATCTGTTCATACAGGATTTTGAATACAAATACCTCTCTGACACAGACATCTTTCTATTTTGTTTAGACCTCTGCATGTGGCTGCAAGAAATGGGCTGATTGTGGTGGTGCAGGAGCTGCTTGCGAAGGGAGCCAGCGTCCTGGCAGTCGACGAAAACGGTAATTAAATTGTAGCGTAGTACATCCTTGTTTTTAATTGTGTACCGGTTATTTTTATGAAATGTGGTCCAGTTGTTTTACTTGTGCTATAATCCTAGCTTCATAAAAAAAATGATGGCTTGCTTTAGAAACAAAGTCCCAATGGAAATTCTGTATTCTGGTGAGAGCAATGTGCCACTGCATATTTATTAAGAAATTAGACACTGAGCCAAGTCATTAACTTGGCAGTCTATGCTCATAGGTAAATATTGCCTTAAATCATGCAGATGCCATTTTTATAAGTAGTACTGGATCTGTTTTTTTTTTTTATTCAGTGAATGTGTTGCCTTTTAACAGAGATCAAGAGACAAAGAGGGATTGTTTTTCTGTTGTTTTCTGTACTTTTGGACTTTTTTCCTCAAAATGATTCACCCCTGACTGATTATGTGGAAGTTGGACTGGTTTTTGCATTGCCTTCAGAGACTAATTCAGTAATTACATCAGTATGTAGAGTTTGGGGTTTATGTAGAGTGACTGCAGCCAGACATGTGGTCAGTTTAGTATATTAATTAAATAATTCGAGAATGGACACAAACTAGCTTGATAAAATAAAATTTGAAGGCCTCGATTTAGGTCATAAAAGATAACGACACATTTAAAAAGATTTGTGTTTTTCTGAGAACTGTTACATGTGAAAATCCCCTCGGGAGGTTTTCTTGTGGAAAATGTGCCGTTCTCTTTAAAACGGTAGACTAAGCTGTTCCAGTGTGTCACTTTTGACTAAGGTTGATACTTTAAGATATTATTTAAGTTTTGTATAATTGTGAATAGAGAAAATTACTTTTAGTTTAATTATTACAGGTTCAAATGACAAATAAGTCTCATTCAGTAGAGAAGCTGGGAGGAGAAAAGACATTCTGCTGGTAAAACCATTTGTTAACCATGCAAAGCGACTCCTGTGACCAGGAAATCGCCTCAGACGGCATCAGCTGCAGCCATCTGCCACAAGCGGTGCTGCCAGGTGACACCGACTAAATATGACATTGGGTTGGTAGACTTTGTAGGGACCACAGACCAGATAAGCCTGTGAATGCTGTAAATGCACTGGTTTAATATTTTTGAAGATGGAAGACGAAATAAAATCAAAACACAAAGAACTGGAATGGGACACTAAGTCACTGGCACACAAGATGGTTTTAAAATGCATAAGGAGAGGCGATCAGGCAGTGAATCAGGACAGATTTTCTAACAGTATGGTGCTGCGCAGACCCTGGCATTCAGACACTTTCATTCACGCTGCACAAAAGGGAGTAAACATTTGGAAACGGGCTGTAAGGCTCAGATTCTTAAGATTGAAATGGGAGTTTTAACTACTGTGAAAATCCCACTTCAGAGAAACTGCTATCCTTTAATCAGGTAACCTAGCCCTGCAGCATTGTCCGATTTTAACAATACTGTTTTCAGAATACTTTTGTTGGCAATTAGAAACATCCAGATGGTGCATTTGCTTCATGAGGGAAGTCCCATTTTTTTTCCACTGGGTGTTTCGCAGCACAGGTTACATTCAGAGCGCTAAATTAATGCAGATAATTCAGCTAGATCATATCTGACGGTGGTTTAACAGAAAGCTGCCATCCAGATGTGTCGGCGCGTTCACCCTGTATCTGGTGTTGGCCTGGGAACCTTGAGCTCGTCGGGTTTATCAGACCTGATACTGAAAGTCTGACATTTTGTTTCAGTTTATAGAAAAGTAAAAGTTTAAATATTATTTAAAGGTTAGTTTCACAGAAGTGAGCCTGGTATCTTAAAGCTTTTATTGTAATTTTAAAAAAAATTGAGCACCAGAATTTGTCAGGTATTTATGTCATTTGTTATTTCCCAGGACATGTTGGCAATCTTTATTATTTGTTTGTTTGTTTTTCAGGTTACACGCCTGCCTTGGCTTGCGCCCCCAACAAAGACGTCGCAGACTGCCTCGCTCTCATCCTGGCCACCATGATGCCCGTGTCCCCCTGCACCGTGGCACCCACCCTCCCCTTCAGTGCCGTTAACCACTACACCACCAGCCCCTCCAAGAGCGTCACCTTTGACAGCCTGCCCGCGTTGCGCGCCGAGCACAGCTCTTACTGCAGCTTCAACAACATCGGCCATCACGACGGCTTCTACAAGGACGAGGAGCTCAACGACTCCGATTCGGAGACGTACTGAAGCGGACAGGAGAGGAATGGCGCTAAATGCACAAACGCATACACTGTGTCTTACTATGAAAAAATAAATAAATCAATCAATCACCCACCGCGAGCTTGGGAGGGCTTAATAAAGATGCAAGCCCCCAACAGGAAGCCTTAAGAGTTCCCACCAGAAAACAAAGGAGGGACGAGGTGCAACAGGCTGGCCCATGCTCATCCCAACCTTTTCCAGCACACGGCGTCCGTTAGCCGACGCCGGAGCTCAGTAACCACTGCTTTACCAACACTGACCTCTCCAGTGTTAAAAACTGAACTTGTTGGGCAGACGGCAGCTGTTTTAAGGCAATAAGACGCTGAAAAAAAAAGGTGCGCTTGCACACTACAGAGAGTTAAACCAACAGGGACCAAAAGACATGGATGAATTTTAACTCCGTTTTATCTGCGTAAGCGACAAAAAAACAAACGAGACTTCAGGTGGTTTATTGATTAGGAAGGATAAGAGAGAAGTTTTAGTTAAAACCTGCACACTATAACCATCAGAAGGACTTTTACGTTTTGTAAGTCACACAAGGGGGATCATTTATTTTTCAAGATCAAAATTTTAATACACCCATTTTAATGTCTTAAACTCATTTTCCTCTAGGAATCTGATTCACTAACCCGAGTAAATTTAAGACATCTGGTACATGCAACAGGTTAGTATTCAGTCGATCCACCTTTTTCCTTTGTAAATTCACCTGTTTATCACCATTTAGAATTTAAACAATAAATTATTTGTACACTTTTTTGGGTTGCTTTTTGTTTGTTCGTTTTGTGCCTTCATTAGTTACTGGAAGTATGGGGTCTGTACAGGCAGCTGTGAAAGCGTGCTTTCGGTGAGTAGGTCCACTGATCTGGCACTGAGGCATCTGTGACTCTGCTTTGCAATGAGAAACACTGTAAACCAATGACAGCATTTTGAAAAGCATTTGATTTTCTTCTGAGTGACTTTTTTTGTTTTGTTTTACCTAATATTAGTTTCGCTTGCTTTAACTTAAAAACAGAAACCACTCGCTTATACCAGAATGCAGAAAACTCAAGTTTTGTTCAAAAATATTTTAACTGGAAATATGTACATTTGCTAGAATCAATAGAATGGGAAGGATTTTTATTTCTTTTCCTTGCTTTTTTTCTTGAAGAGGAATGAAACTAGCATGTATATAGAAATTATGACTGTGAATTCAAAATTCCAATGAGTTCTTTCAGTACTGAGATTGATGTATATTTTATGAGTAATAAATGAGTTATTTAATAAGGAGCCTTGGTCTTGTTTTTATTTTCATCATTTCCTATAATTGTGTTTGTGATAACAGAAAAAGTAAAAAAAATATATATTGAAGATGCACCAATGAGGATTTTTATTGAATAATAATTTTGCTCTCAAAGCTTTTTTCCTCTTCAGTTCTAAAACATACATTTGTGGTGCAGATTATTTTATTTTGACAAGGTTATCACAAGGCATGCATCAGAACATATGCGCTTAACCTTCTTTTATTATTTCACTCTAAATTGCATCAAAATGCACCTTGTTGCTAAAGTATATATACTGAAAATTGTGGATGTTTAATTTTGAAGCATTTCTTAAATAGGAAATGGGTTATTCAGTATTTGAGCTGCAAAATCTGTGTGATTCATTGACGGATCTGTCACTGAACTTGAAATGTGATGCTTCAAAAGTACAGCCTCTAATAACTTTAAAATATTTTCCTAGCTTTATGAAGGATGGAGCGGGTATGTAAGTCTCAACAGGTGTTCTTAGTACAGTGGTTCAGTTTAAGATTAATAGTCTGCCGAACAAAGCCTAAAGAAATTATTTCTGGAGAATTTGTAATTGTTTTATGAAAGAGAGCTCACTGGCTCTTAAAGTCAGCCAGGGGACACTAAGCTTTGCCTGGTGCTGGATCTAATTTTAACACCGCTGTTAAGTTAGAACTGAGTCAAATGAGCTGAATCCTAAACGAGATTCGGAATCTTCATCCAGCTGCTCTGAGGACGGACACACGTCTCTCCGCTGATTGGTCTTCATCCCGGAAACGGAACAAAAAGGGGGCGTATCTATAGTGCTCTGTGGAGAAGTCACAGCAGAGCAGAGTCACAGAAGTAATATCCAGCTAAATACACGTATATATATATATATCTTAAGCTTCCGCTCAGGAGTCATGGACGAAGTGACAGGCGCTCAGCTCATTGCCGAGTCTCTGAAAACTCAGGTGAGATCGGGCGTTCAGATGTAGCTTTTTGCCCCTGCAGAACTGTGTCAGAGTTCATGTTCTGGGCTGCAAGAGTTGCCAAACTTCATAGCTTCAGGCATTTGATGACCTGATCTCATTTAGATGCTGCTTCTCCCTGCAGAAAGTGGAGTACATGTTTGGGATAGTCGGTGTTCCTATCATTGAAGTGGCCATGGCTGCTCAGGCTGCTGGGATCAAATATGTGGGAATGCGTAACGAGCAGGCGGTAAATGACCCGAACGCCCTCTACGCTTTAAAAGAGTGACTAAATCCTTACAGTATAATGATTAGATCTCACAGATTGTTCTGTCACCCCATAGGCGTGCTATGCTGCATCTGCGGTTGGATACATAACAGGGAGGTGAGACCTCTGTTTGCTGAGCAGAACAATGTGTTTGGGTTGTTGTTGTGTCGCTTTCTTGCTGACATGTTGCTACGTTCCTGTTGACCTCTGAATGCAGACCAGGAGCCTGCCTGGTGGTGTCTGGACCTGGACTCATTCATGCTCTGGGTGGGATGGCTAACGCCAACATGAACTGCTGGTATTACACAATGTTGAAACTTTCCTCTTTCACTGTCACCTCTGTTGCTTTCATTCACACCCCAAAACTATTACATTTACAATTATTATTATTTTTATTTGAAAATGGAAGGACAACAAAGAGTAAGTAGATAATTCTGAAGATATATAGTTTTCATTTTTGTTTCAAAAACATACATGATTAGTCACCTAATTATTAAATGAAGTCCATTCAAAGGTTTGTTGGAGAACATTATTGAGCAAAGAAACTCATGAAGCTTAATAAGGGAACTGAAATTAATTGAGACTGAGGTGGATTAATTAAACTGGAAATGGCTTTAAAGCTGCTCCTTAGAGAGATTATACCATTTCATTAAGAAAAATGGTCAAAGTCTGTAGAGACACCGTAACAGATCTGGAGCACTAGATGGTTCTATATTTTGACTGAGAGGCTGAATGTAATCCCAGCTAAAAATCACGTTGACGTTTGAGATTGTAAAATGTGAAAAGGTTGACGTAGCGGGGCTGTAGAGGAAGTGTTTTCTCTACTCAGGCCAGTGCTCGTGATCGGCGGCTCCTCGGATCGAAACCAGGAAGCAGCAGGAGCCTTTCAGGAGTTTCCCCAGGTGATTCTACCTTCTTGTGGGGTTTTCTTTTACTCCGAGTCTCTGCTCTGACTCCGGTTTCATTCATTTTTAGGTGGAGGCGTGCCGCCTCTACAGCAAGTTTACTGCCAGGCCCAGCAGTCTGGAAGCTATCCCATCAGTCATAGAGAAGGTGACTATGTTATTATTTGTTTTCATGCAAATAGGATTCCTTAAGAATGAAGTAGATCGTATTTGTTCACTCACAGGCAGTCCGCACCAGCATATACGGGCGCCCGGGTGCTGTTTACGTTGACATCGCAGGGGACATGGTCAATGCTAAAGTAGAGCGGGACAAAGTCAGGTTTGTTTGATTTCAATGCATCCTTTTTTTTTTTTATCTAAACGGCCGCTCAAAGTGTAAAAGAATAGGATAAACTGATCTCTTCTGCAGGGAAGTGTCCTGCTGTCCACCTCCACCAGTGAGTTTGGCCCCCAGCGCTGCAGCTGAAGAGGCCCTCTCCGTCCTAAAAGCAGCAAAGACACCTTTGGTCATCATTGGAAAGGGTAATGCAAAGAAAATATGTTATTTTTTTTTTTCAAACTTATAGGGGCGTACCTTTTTATTTCTTTTGTCTGTGACGCAAATCAGCTGCGACAGAATGAGGCTGTGAAGGTGTGTGTTCTGAGCAGGAGCAGCTTACAGCAGGGCGGAGGCTGTGCTGACGGAGTTTGTGGAGGAGAGTGGGCTCCCGTTCCTGCCCACACCTATGGGCAAAGGAGTCCTGCCCGACGATCACCCCAGCTGTGTGGCCGCTGCCCGCTCCAGGTCGGCCACCCGCTGTAACCTAATCAAGCTCCAGAACTGAACATTTACATGTTTTTTTTGTTTGTTTTTGTTTTAATTTTTTCTAAAAAAATTTTGCCTAAATTCTGCAATGAAAGATATTTATTTTTGCACATCTTTACAGAGCATCTCCCACAAACATTAATCAAAACTTATTGCTTTTATTCTTTTTTTTTTTTTTCTGTCGCAAAGAGCTCTTCTTCAGGCCGACGTCGTTCTCCTGCTTGGAGCGAGGCTAAACTGGATGCTGCATTTTGGTCTGCCACCCAGATTTAATCCTCATGTTAAGATCATTCAGGTGTGTAAATGTTGTAGCCAGTATTTCACTAAACACCAGCACAGATGTTAAAAACCTGTTTGCGCGATAATCTGCTGCTGCGGGCGTCACTGCACTGTGAGCAAAACGAAACCAAGCGCTTCTTCCAGGTTGACCTCTGCGCCGAGGAGATGGGAAACAACGTGAAGGCACGTGTTGCTCTCCTGGGGGACGTTGGTGCTGTTGTGTCTCAGGTCGGATATGAGATTCGGTATTTTAGCTTTCCTCTAGATGTGGACGGATTAAATAATTGTATCTTTTTTTTTTCCCTTCAGATTCTGACGTGTGTCCGCAGAGATGGCTGGAAATATCCCTCTAAGACCGAGTGGTGGAGCGAGCTCAGAAAGAAGGTTGCTGCTAATGCAAAAATATCAAAGGTGGGTCCGACTGCTCTAATTTCGGACAAATCTCTTGCCTCTTCAAACTCTTTGCAGATATTCCTAATTGAAGCTCTTGCTTTCGTAACAGGCTCTGGCTCTTAAGGGAACTTTGCCCATGAACTACTACACTGTGTTTCATCACATTTCTCAGCTGCTTCCACGCGATTGCATCATTGTTAGCGAGGGTGCAAACACTATGGACATCGGACGCACCATGCTGAATAACTACCTACCCCGACACAGGTGAGGCGTTTTATCAGCGTCAAGCTTCAAGTGGCACAGAGTGGACTGATGGAAATGAGTGCACATCTAATAGCTGCTCTGAAATATATATTTTTATTTATCTATGATTTACTTTTTTTTTCTTCTTTTTATTTTTTATATTAAATTCTCAAACAGTATTTCCTTCTACCAGAAATGGCCGTACCTGACATTTCTTTCCAACTTAATACAATTATGTCTTAAATTGGTTAAATTGTCAAACATCAATCCCAGGATTAGCCCTAACCCCATATCTTTTAAAATGAAACTATGCCTGACATGTGATCAAAGGACGCTTGCAGTAAAATGTCACATTTCTTAGCACCGCTAAGATTTTTTTTTAAATGTGATTTTCAAAAAAAAAAAAAAAAAAAATCGATATTTTATTTGTAGCGGCATAATCTCAAACTGCTGCAACTTGGGGTGGGGGGGGGCAACCTTTAACTAGAATATATCTTTTATTGGGTAAAAATATGACAATAAATATTTTTTTAGCAAAATAAGAGGTGGCAGACTTACTGGCTGCCCTAAAATAGGGTGAATGAAATTACCCAAATTAGTTGATGGATTTTTCCACGTTTCTTTGTGAAATTACATCACTGTAATAAACAGATTCCTTATTCCAAAGGATTTCACATATTTCCATTAGGGTGCCAATAAAATTGGATGAATAAAGTCATCTCAGGAGCCTGTGTGGGGTATCTGTGTTGATGTGAAGGTTGGATGCGGGCACCTTTGGAACGATGGGAGTCGGCCTCGGCTTCGCCATAGCAGCAGCTGCCGTGGAGACGACCAGGATCAAACCCCAAAGAGTCGTCTGTGTGGAGGGAGACAGCGCCTTCGGCTTCTCCGGCATGGAGGTCGAAACCATGTGCAGGTCTGTTACACAGTTTTCATAATGCAGTCATGTTACTTTTTCCAACACCAGTGGACATAAATTTTATTTTTTTTCCCCTTTTTACTAGGTATAATCTGCCTGTGATCATTATTGTGGTCAATAATAACGGCATTTACAGTGGGGTAGACGCCGACACGTGGAAAGAAATGGCAAAAATGGGTGACCTGACCTCTGTGTGAGTCTTCCATTAACGAGAAAGTGGCTATAGAGCAACCTGTACAATCTAATTTGTATTTCTATGTGTAATCACCTTCCTATATGTGTGTGCTCTCCTTCAGGGCGCCTCCTGTCTCCCTTCTGCCCGAGGCCCGCTACGATGAGGTAATGACAGCGTTTGGAGGTCGGGGGTTTCTGGTGAGGACCGCGGAGGAGCTGCGCGACGCCTTGCAGCTCTGCCTGACCGACTGGGAGAGACCGAGTCTGCTCAACGTGCTCATTGACCCGTCGTCTGACAGAAAGCAGCAGGTACATGAACGCCTCCGTAATTACACTGATCGGTCACGGTTCTGATCTGAATTGACTCAGTTTTTATATAGTGCCTGTATTCGTCCCACAAACTTCAATGTATTCCATTGAGATTTTATCTGATTGACCAACATGAATTGATGGATGATGAAGAAGTGCAAGGAACGGTGTCTTTTTTTTTTTTTTTTGCTTGTTTCTTTTTACGAAAAAACATTTAAAAAAGGATGTGAGCTTTTAATTTCTTCCCTCTTTTCTCTGCCAACCCTAAATAAAATAAAATTAGTAAATGGTCATCCACATCATCAACTGACAAAGTCCAGTCAAGGAGAGCATGAATTATTGAAGCAGCCACTGTAACTAGGCACCAAACACTAGCTGCATTTTTTTACATTCACAGTCATTCTTTTATTTATTTATGTCCAATATATATTTATTCTTTTATTTATATATTTATTATTTTATTTATTATTATGTCAGTTTTGGTCCTCCATAAAACAGGAGGTGTAGGGTGAATTCACGCCACCCTGTGGCCTGGGTATGGTAACTGCAACAGACAGGAATATAAACGAATGCAAAATCTTATGATCTGACTTAGAATTTTTTAAGACAAAAACTTGCTCAGTGTAAGAAAATGTACATTTCCTTACAACAGAATGTATTGTAAGAAATAAAATGATCAACAAATGTACTTCCCCTTTTACTACATCTCCCGAGACTACACATATTCCTAAGCAATATATATTTTTTAGATTTTGTAGGAAGTCACGGGGAGCACAAGAACCTTTTTGACCCTCACAGCAGCATAGCTGGCTGTCCTTAAAGGATAAAAGAGCGCTGCAGTTCAGGATTTGCATGGAACATCAAACGGCTCGACCCTCGTCTCATCCTCCCACCGCTTTGTAGACCAACGTCCCACCCTGAAGCATTAATCCGTGCACCCCAGGTGCATAGCCAAACTGCTGTATCCCCCTCACAATCCCTTCGTCTAACTCCAAGCTGGCCTTTCTATTTCAGGGATCCTGTAATTAGAAAGCACAGCCCCTCTTTGTTTATGTTGAATGTATCCACGCAACCCTCAGCAGGCAAATCTGAAGGTTGCGTGAAGGTCCGTGTCTGGTGCTGAGCTCCGCGCCTGAAGAAAACCTGTTTCTTTTTACTTGAAGTGGGTTGGTTAAATTGATGTTTAGCATCTATTTATGGTTATAGAAGACAAAGTCGAGCCTGAGAATAATGAAAATAAACCCCATTGGTTTGATGGATGCTATATTAACATGATAACCTAATGGAGTTTGATGGTGTCTGTGTTTACAGGAGTTTCCTTGGCTCACGCGCTCCAACCTTTAAGACTCGAACCTTCGTCCAGAACGTCAGCTGATGAGCAGTGGAAGCTTTAAGACATGAAACTGTTTTAATTTTATTGATTGTTCCTATGAAATAATTAATGTTTTGTGATTCTTGCTACGTTTTAGGAGCTAACAACGTTTTACAGTTCACACAGTGAAACTTTTTTCACAATAGTTAGTATTTTCTTCTGAAAGTCATAATATGATAATATTGAGATAATGAATATTGATGCTGTTGAATAAAATAAAATAATGCTTAAAATTATGTGACATGACTGGGCAAACAAACCAATAAAACCAAATGAGGAACTTAAAAGTGCAATTGATTTTTCAAAAAATTTTCTCATCTTTGAGTTTAACCTTCATATGAATGAAAAAAATAGATGATCCAGATAATAAAAGTGCAACTATGAAACAACTTTCAACTACACATTTATTACATACACTTTCTATATTGTTGACTGATGGGCAAGATTGTTTGAAGGTAAAAAATATTCATATTAAAGTTATTTATAAATTTAACAAATAAATTAATTTCAATACTGTGAAAAAGTATTTTTCTTCTTACAGACTTCTGTTGCTTCTGTAACACCAAACTGTTTCAGATCAGAGATCAAACTATGTATCAAAAATTTCATGAGTAAATACAACATGCAGTTTTGAAATGGTGCTCTGACTGAGGAACAGACCTAGCCAAACCAGCATAGCTCTACGAGAAAAACACAATTCCCCCACCATTTTTTAAAATCTCTTTTCCTATTGTTTAACTCCACTCTTCCGAGAGGTAAAATGAACCAGAACGATACCCAGTGACGTACAGACCTCACTTGCTTCGGTAAAGTTCAGTGCCAAATGGCATCAGAGTTTCAAAAGATTGCAAAGATCTTTCTCATATTCGTCAAACATCTTGATACCTCCTAAAGACTTTTGGCAAAATGTCACGTAGACTAAGAAAACAGAGGTGTTTCATTTCTGACACTACAGTGCAAAAGTAAAATGCATTCTATCTTGCAAAAAAAAAAAAATAGCAGCAGTTTCTAATTGAGGTCACTCTTTCAGGATGGCAAATGGTGGATTTGTCTTTATTAAGACTCCCTACCGAGGAGTGGAAACAACAATAAGACCTCTCTACAGTAGTAGGGATCTAATATTGGCACTGAGGGCAGCTGCTGTGCTGTCTCCTGTAATTTTAGAGCACACTGATGCGGAGGAAAGATTTAATGGGTATTGGTCAGCGTACTCTCTTGTGAAGGCGTAAGGGAAACCAACAGAACGAGCGAGCAGAGAGGGAGGGCAGAGAGGGAGAGGACGGTGAGGAGAGGAGCCGAGAGGGGAAGGCAGAGTTTCAAGGCTGCTGTGGCTCAGACGTAAAGTCGGGCAACTATCTGTGGCAGCATGACTCTCCTCGCTGTTGGACTGTGTCTGCCACTGTGGTTTTCTTTGTGCCTGGCTCAGTCCTCGTTTCTGGACAGCTTCCTGTCATTCCCAGCAGGTAGGCACATTCAAAACCATGAGCTTGCACATGCGTGGGCTGTTGTGTGAGTGAGTTACTGCACTAAGTGCATGCGTTACTCATGGTGCTGAGGGCTTCTGGAAATACGGATTGTGAGTTTCGCTGCGATCTCATCATAATGTCGGGTTGTTTTGATTTTCCTTGTTTCCCTTGAGGTAGACTGTAAATGCCTCTATAAATAGTGAGAGGAGCTTCAGTCCGTCTGCGAGAGGCACTTCATATCTCTGTCTGGGTGTCATGATTTGATATTTTGCACCTGTTTTCGTGTTGCTTATGCTGCTTGTGCATCTTGTACCCTCTTGTAAGGCGTCTACCAAAATATGCCGGATCACTCCACACTGTTGCTTCTTTGCAGATGCATGGGCACAAGTTTGAAGTTAAAGATTTCTTTGCTCGTGTTTACGATGAGGTCAGAAATGAGTTGTAACAGTGTGGCGAGTCATTTTTTTTTGTGAATATTCAATATCATTGAAATCAGCCATCATTTTTGCCAGCCAGTTTGTGACTATTCTGCAGGAGTTATATTGCATTACAGTAAAACATTTGCCCTCACTAGTTCAATATTTAGCTGAGATAGTTAAAAAAACACACTCACACACACACACACACTGGTAGTGCTGCTAGTACAACTAGCAGGGCAGAAGTTCCACAAGTGAGACGTGGTGCTAGACTAGTTGTGCTAACTAGAAGGTTTTTTGACCTCCTACTCAGCAGGAGAGTACCTAGACTAACCTAAGTGGATAACATTTCAAATACTTTTTAACATAAAGCAATGTTACAAGTCAAGCAGTAAACATTTAATAGCCACTTTGAATTTACTATGCAGATGAATTGCAGTATTGCACTAGCCATATATTGGAACATTAACTTCATATTGGTAAACTAGTTGACATTTTTAAATGCTGTAATTCACTAGTCTGGCAAAAAAAAAAAAAAAAGCTTCACCCAATTAACTAACACACACTTAGGCTTAATTACAGCATTTTATCAAGTCATTGAACTTGATACAGCATTTTAAAAGAGCAGACCGTTTACAATATTTTTACTATTTACAAACGATTTCAAATGGAGTAGCTTACTAGTCTGGCTGAAACACCTCACATGAATAATGCTAATGTGAAGGTAGTTCTAGACATACTACTCAAGTGGTGAACACTTTCTAGTGAACATGTACACTATTTGACATTTTTAGTGTAACATTGACAATTGGACTTCCCTTAATAAGTCACATGGCATCCTTCCATTGGTCAACCAGCTAATACATGTTTCCACCAACTAGCTGACTAACTGAAGCTAATTTTCCGTGTCAGTGAACAACTGCAATAAAGTGCACAAATTCATTAGTTGACATTTTTTTGTGATCTGGACATCAATGGTCTAGTCAACAAGTGCTCCATTTAGGCTCTTTTTTTTTTTACTAGCTTAATTCTTTAGCCACTCTAGTTGTCTGACGTGCGTATTTAACGATCACACGTTTAACACTTGACACTAGAGCCATCCATCGATTCGGTCTTGTTGCTAACTGATGCGTCAAAAGCCAAGCTGAGACTTAAGTGCTAACTAAGACTAACATTTTTTTAACTAGTGTAAAGTTAAATTAGAAGGTAAAAACAATGTTTGATTTCAACTGAATATTTGCATAAACAGCTCGCTATTTCGACAGGTAAATAAACTTGACAGATCAAGCGAACTTTTTAACCTCTGGCTTAATTTGTGACCGCATGTACGCTGTGCACAGCTCTCAGGTCCCAGGAGCAGCAGAAGAGATTTAACCCATGCTGTTTACTGAGTCCTCCGCCGCCCCCGCTCTTTCCTCCACCCCCTTCACTTTGGCGCCGCCACACACTTGTGAGTCATGTGACTTTCTATTGTGGAGTATGAAGCTGTTGATATGTCCTTAGGTTACAGTCATACGGGTTGCTAGACATTGTTTGGCACTAGAGTTCTCCTGGTGTTTTTGGCTATGTTGTGACAATTAAATGTAGATCTGACTCAATCGAAATCAAACCTTGCGTTTTTTTTTGTTTTTTTTTTGTTTTTTGTTTTTTTTTACAGGAAGAAGACGGTTCACGTCGTGGCAACGAGTCTGGCCATAAGAGTAAAGGTTCTGCCTGTGCCCAGGGCCCTCCTGGCCCCGCTGGACCGCCTGGGCCTCAGGTAAAGCACCAAACTCTTAGGATTCGAGATCTTGTCGCTGACATTTCAACACGTCATTCCTGCTTCACGCCCAAAACAATCACGTGGCTTGACTACAAATCACTTCATAGAAAGGAACAAAATGTGACGAATCGGCACTCTGGCAAAAAAAAAAAAATAAATATTTGCCCCAATCTCCCCTTCCAACTTGATAGTTCCTGCGGAGAAGATGGGGATTTCTCTGGCCCTTGCAGCACAACAGTCCATTAACGCGCCACATTTAGCTGCGACACAAATAGCCTTTTTCCACTGCCGGCCAGTGTGCCACACACCATTCTCAGAAACTGTCCGAGGAGCTGGAAAGGCGGGCTGTGTCGCGTAAATTCCAGGGATCTCCGACGCACGCCGTGCACGCGTTTGTGTTTTCAAGTCATGACAAATACATAAAAAAAAACAACAACAACATTTTGATTCCGCTTGTGCTTGTGAGCCAGATCTATGCGCTGCCGAGAAATTAAGTTTCTGTGAGTAATAGGCGGCTTACCTCAAGCGGTTGTTGAGGCTTCTGCTTACGCCACCAGATGGACTGACTGCAGTTCAGTCTATCAAAAAGACCCATGAGGCACTTCTCGAATCAATAGAGACCAGTCAGCCTTCAGCTAATTAAAACTGCAGCTCTGCTCTCCAAGAAGCATGTTGCCGACAGTAAAACTAATTTAGATGGCTATCTACGTGATTCATAACCAATTATTTTTGTGTTTTCTTATGATAACAAGGGTCCCCCTGGATTTCCTGGAATGAGAGGGCCTAAAGGAGAAAAAGTAAGCAGTTTATTTGATTTCCTCGTCTTGTAATTATTCCTGAAAAGGCAGATTGAATTGACCTGTTGCACATAACTGAAAAATGCTTTTGGGAAGTTCATTAAGCGCCTGCTGTCCTTGTCCCCTCCTCCGCATCCTGTCGTCAGGGAGAAATCGGAAGACCCGGGCAAAAGGTGAGAGCCCCCGTCAATCATGCCGTCCCTGCTTGCCGCCGTAAGTGAGTTTTCTCAAAAGCGACACAAAGCATCCCCTCCGCATCCCCTGCGAGCGAGCGCACATCAAGAGAGGCACTGTGTGCGAGTGCACAACCTTGACAGGAGACAGAGCAGAGCAGGCTGTCAGGATGCAAGGGATGCAGGGGCTGCTGAGGCTAAACGCCTCAGTCATGCACGCTGACATGATTCAGCGTGCGGCATCAGGACAGTCGCGCTCGAGAAGAAGGACATCTCCCGATCTCCAGATGAAGATCAGGAGACTCTTGTTTGTTTGATTGTTTGTTTGTTTGTTTATTGGGCAAAAGCAAGATGAGAAGCGAGCTCCAAAACGTTCCTGTCAGTGTTGCGGCGCAGTAAGTGCAGCCCCTCACCGAGCAGGTTTGCAGCACTGCGGTGCAATTTAGCTTAGTGCTTCAGCCAGATCATTAATCATTTTATTCCCAACAAGCAAAGACTCCCAGTTCTATATACAGCCATCATTTAATTAAAGAGAGCAAAGTGACAGTGCTCGTTAAAGCCATTCTGCCTCTACATGTGCAGCAGGAATGGACAGATATTGCACCGTGCTGCCTGTCATCTAATGTAACATTCAGACTTCTCTCCCTCTCTCCCTCTCTTGGTTTTGTTCTAAACCTGTAAAACAAAGTGACAGTAAAAGCCCTGATTTCATAAACTTACGAAGCTGATGTGTCACACCAGGGTCGGACTGGGCCTCCTGGGCTTCCTGGGCAACAGGGACCAGCAGGATGGCCGGGACCACCTGGGGACAAAGTGAGTAAGTCAGACCTCATAATGTCAGAGACCTTGCGAAACGCCGTATAACCGACACAGCGCCTTGCAGAAAGTACTCATGCCTCTCGAGCTTTGTCGGAGTCGAGAGACACCGCAGAGCATTCGGGAGACCCGGTGGAGGGGAGGAGTTCAGAAAAGAAGGAGCTAAAAGTCCCACAGTAGCTCTTGAGCAGCAAAAATCCACAGCTTAGGTGAACAAATTTGTTGACAGGACAAATATTAGTCCTGCACTTCACAACACCAATCGTAATGGGAAAAATGGCAAAGATTTGGGGGCTCTGTTCAGATGAAACCAAAACCAAACGTTTGGCTCTACATGCAGAGTTGCTATAAGAGGAAGAAAACTAACACTGGACATCACCTGAACTCAACATCCACACTGTGAAATACGGCAGTGGCAGAATCATGCTTTGGGGAAGCTTTTTTTTTCTCTCTTGAAACTGGGGTATGAATACTTTTGAAAGGTTGTAAATAGCAGGGAGTGAAAGTAGGGGGGAAACATTTTCAGCTGGGGTTTAATTGGACGTGTTTTTATGAACTTAACCTACTCCACATGTTTAAATATATATATATTTTTTTATATTATCAGGGTGAGAAAGGTGACCCGGGTTTGATGGGTTTGCCCGGATCTAGAGGACCAATGGGGCCAAGGGTACGATCCACACATAAAGCATTGGTGTCAACTTTACCCTTTTTTTTCGTTTGACTGTTGTCTCATTATTTTAAATCTCTTTAATCCTAGGGTTTACCTGGGTACAAAGGGGAAAAGGTAAGTTATCATTTTACTCATTTTCGCTTTGAAGGAGATAATCAACCATCTGGAGTACATACACCGTTTCTTCTCGGTCAGGGATCCCGAGGTGATCGTGGTGAGCTTGGACTTAGAGGAGACAAGGTGAGCGTGACGCGTCAGCAGAGGTTTGAACACATGCGCTACGTGAAACGTGAAGCATCTGCCGTTTTCTGTTCACAGGGCGCCATGGGTTTCCCAGGAATGCTTGGACAAAAGGCAAGTAAGGCTCAAACGAGCAGACGTTTGTTCTTTGTTTTCTTAGAAGTGCAACATTTGACTAGGTAAAATATTCGTTAGAATTATTCTTGTTTTTATATATATATATATATATATATATATATATATATATATATATATATATATTCCATTGATCTCACTTGTTGCGCAGGGTGAAATGGGTCCAAAAGGAGAGCCTGGAATCTCAGGAAACAGAGGACCGACCGGCCGACCTGGAAAGAGAGGAAAACAGGCGAGAAGATTGTGTAAAATCGTTCAGTGCATTTAGAAAAACATGTTGGAACTTATTTTTACCACTCAGCCTTTTATTGAGTTGCTAATCCCTGCACATCTTCACTTTGGGGGGAATTACTTGTAAACCATTAGAACAGGTTAAGAATTGCATAAACTTGTTTTTTTTTTTCACCTTTATTTTTCTTAGGATACTTTTTGACTTCAATAGATTGCTGTATATTTCTAAAGCAAACCTTGATTTTGACGTTGACATATTAAAGTTGGCTTTATTTCAGGAACACGTTGTTCATTTTAACTCTGCGCCCTTTATTTCATCTCAGGGACAGAAAGGAGATCTTGGAAAAACTGGACCTATCGGACCTGCAGGTCCTCAGGGATCTCCTGGTCACCCTGGACCTCCTGGTTTACCTGCTGCAGGTCTCTTGACTTAAAACAGACACATTTCTTCGTGACTGTGCAGAACTTAGATGTCAAAAGTTTTTTGGGGTTTTTTTGGTGCTTTTTTTTGGGCTTAAAGTTTGTCAAAGGCTGAAAAAACTCAGCAACAGAAAAGCACGCTTTAGAGCAATGCGCCATGCATCACCAGCAGTCTTATATAGCAGTAAAGACATGTGAGCTCCCGAGTTGAAACTGGAGGCTGTGATGATGACATCATGTGGCTAAAGTAAGTTTACACATGGCAGGCCTCCCTACAGTTTAGAAAATATTATGTCACCACATAATCAAAGTGACATTTAACTTGTGCACTAATTGAGACTGCTTCTTGATAGATGAATCATTGATACTGTATACAGTGACTTCTGGTATTTAAATCACCTTCTGCCGCCTGCACTCATAGTTATTGATTCACTTGTAGCTTATTCAGACAACCGAACGCTGGGCTTCGACGTTTCTTCTTCACCCTCAGATGTCATTTTGATTCGTCCTTTCCGCGTTTTCAGCAATACGTTGACAAGTCATGTCTTTTTCTCGTTGCAGGTCTCTACATGGTTGGAGCAAAAGGGGCTCGAGGTCCACCGGGTCCTCCTGGGAACTGTGGCTGCAGCTCCCTCAGTACTTCACCGTTTGATGACTACGCCAACACAGGAAGCTATCCCAAAGTGCCTGTGGTACGGAAAACGTTGTGTTGCTGTCAAAAAGATGCACCGGGAGTTATACATAAAAATGTTAGAAAGTCAAATGTTTTGAGAATCTAAATTTGTTAATTATGTAAAAGTGTTTCGGTTTTTCCACTACAAAGCCATAAAATTTATTATTATTTTTTTTAATTGGGATTTTATGTGACCAACACAAAGGATCGCCGTTCCAGTAGAAGCTGGACCTCTGCTCCCGTCTCAAGTCTGCTGCGACTGGTTTTCTTCCAGTATTATATCCCACATTTAGCCATGAGTTACTTCTCTGTCCCCGCTGAAGAAAAGTAGCCCCCATAATGTGATGTAATCGAACATAATCAATTTTAACAAACCAAAACATTTGATCAGGCCTGTTTGCGTTTCGTTTCAGATATTTGTGGTGAGTAATGAGGAAGAACTGGAGCGCCTTCACACCGACAACGCCCTCGCATTCCGAAAAGACCAGAAAACGCTCTATTTCAAAGACGTCGACGGCTGGCTGCCAATACAGGTATGATTGCATTCAGACTTTTGTCCAATCGTTTCTTTTTCATTTATTTATTTACTTTTTTTGTTGTTGTTGTTAGGTTTTCCCTTTTTTGTTTAAGTCACTAAAATTCTGCAAAAGACCTTTCCATTCCAGATGACGCCCTTCCAGTCCATGGAAAACGCACCTGACGACGAAGGTTACTGTGGTGACGGGATAGTGCAGATCCCCAACGGGGAGGAGTGTGACGACCGGAACAGAGTTGTCACAGACGGCTGTGTCAGTAAGTACACGCAAAATGTTCTTCAACAGCCTCCTTAGTTCTACTTTGCTGCGCACGTAGAACCTGACCTCCACACTCCTGCTGTCTCATCTTACTGTAGAGTGTAAACATGCTTACTGTGGAGACGGATACCGCTATGAAGGGGCTGAAGAGTGTGATGGAAAAGACTTTGGATACCAAACGTGTAACTCATATCTTCCAGGGTGAGTGCAAAATATACCTGTGCTTCGATAGCACTGTGTGCAAAAGTCTAGAGTCACTTATCACTTTTTAAAAATATTTTTGTAGAAGAGCGAGAGATTTGTTTACCTTTTTTTTTGCTAAGCTGCTTTTTTAAAGTATTTCTTTGGATTTTGCTGCTTTTTACTTGTTTTCTGTCGATGCAGTGTTGATCTTCATATGATGTTTGTGAAGCCACTTAACTCATGCCACTATGAGTCATTCAGACATAAAAAGCTCCTGATTCAAAAAAAAGCATTGAGTCTACGTATAGAGTGCCTCGAAAAGCATTAATTTCTCTTGATGTTTTTCCACACTTACACACTACAGCCACGAACTTCAATCTATTTCATGCCGGGGTGTTTTTTTTTTTTATTACCGCAAGGCAAACTAGTTCATAATTATGAAGTGGAAGGAAAATTATTTTTAAAGGTTTTTAGATAAAAAGCTGAAAAGTGCAGGAAGTGTTTCTCTTCAGCCCTCAAAGCTTGGCAGAGCCGCCTTCCAGTGCAGTTACAGCTGCAGGTCTTTTTGAGTTCTCTACTAGCTTTGCAAATCTAGAGACTTACATTTTTGTTGCCCATTTGTCTTTTTAAAACAGTTCACGCTCAGTCAGATTGGATGGAGAACATCTCTGAGCATTACTTTTAAAAGTCTAGCTGTAGCTTATCGATTAAATATAAGTCTGGATCCCAAGTTTCAACTCTTTTGAAGCCTCTAAAAGGTTTTCCGTGCTTCTCGTCACTGAAATGTTAGACGCATTTTCAGGCGCCTGGTTAGACAGTTTGTTCCAGTTTTTTTTTTTAACTGAATCGATTTACACAAAAAGTCATTTTTAGTAGTAGTGATCGAGTGCTTCACTCAGCTTTTCTGTCAGGATTGTTTTTCTGACACTGTGTGAAAGATATGGCTTTCACACACTGTTCTTCTGCACTATTATGTTATTTAGGCACCACATTTCTATGTCTGCCCTCCACTTTACTAATTTACAAACACACATATTCCACATTAGGCTGATCATCATGATCAGATACAGCTTAAGAAGAAAAAGTACAAAAGCAGCCAAAATACAAAGAAAACTTAACATAGAAATATTGGTCACGGGCATTTTAAGTGGTCAGAAAATTTGGCATATTCAATAAAAATGCAAAGAAATTAGGCAGGACTAAAAATATATACATTGTGAACAGCACTGGATGTGTTATCGCACTACTGTATGAGAAATAATAATAATCATCCTGAAGTAAATGTTTTTCTTCTACAATTATAGGTCTTATGGTTTCCTCAAGTGCACACCGTACTGTGTTATTGACTCCACAAACTGCAAATTCTTCACTTGAGGAGGGAATCTGGATTGTGCAGCTGGATCCTTCGTGTAATGCTGCTCGACGCGCGACGGGACTGTTTTCATGCAAACGACGGGGAAAATAATAATAATTAATAAACATAACACGAAAAATGCCCTGAAAAAGCAAAAGACTGCAGGAAGAAGTGACAAATGTTCTACTGAAAAGAACAAAAAAAAAAAAAAAGCTGACAAAATATGTACAAATGCACACATAACTCATCTGTTTTTCTGCGGAGACGCCCTCCCGGTGGCGAAGGAGTCAGGAGCGTGCGGGGACAGCTGCACTCCGTCTTAACGAGCAGGACTTCGACAGGCCGCACCGGACTGGAGCCAAACCTTCTGAATGCGACGGCCGCGCAGGCCTACTTAAGAGACACTGCGTTGTGTTCCAGAGAAGCGGCAGCTGGAGCAGAAGCGCATTTATCCTGACCTGGTTACCGCAACAAAAGAAACAGGAGAGAGGGGAGCGGGGGCATCCGGAGACATTCTACTCCAGGGTGGATGACGGCAAACAGCTCTTGCATGAAGCTGGGCTAAAACCGCGCTTAACTCATCACAACATTAGCATCCAAATTTGCCTCTGACACTCCAAGGCAACCAGACCCACTCTGCTGTTTACTTAGGTTGCCAGGACAGGACACTTAAAGTACTTTTTCTTTTTTTTTTTTCTTTTCTTATTTGTTGTACCCTCTCAGTACCAAGGCATTTTTGCTCTTCAAAGGAAATTGTTTCTGCAAACAGAGATGATTCATAAGGTCTAAAAACCTTCAGTGGCTGACTCAGCGTCGGCGTACATCGAAACATGACAGTTACACTCAAGTCTGTAGAAGATTTCAGAAATCCAAACACGAACTCAGGAACTGGTGTAGCTCCACACATGCCTTCTTATTGTTTTTTTGTTGTTGTTGTTTGTTTGTTTCTTTTAAATGGCTCTGACTGTACTCTGACGCACACAGGTAACACAAGCGAAACCTTCGACACATACAATAATGCATAATCACGTTCCTCCCCTGTGCTTCAAAGCAAAAAAAACAAAAGATGTGAAGGCTTGAAACTGTTATTGCTCTTAATTTTCCTCATTGCACATAACCAGCTGGACTTATCTGTAGCTGCTACGGGGGGAGGAATTAAAAATTCCTGTCTGTTCTAAGGTCATTACTGTATCTACTCTTAATACCTCTTTATCCAGTTTTTGTCTTATGAAGCAACGGAGAAACTCATTAGTATCTTTAACCGCGTATACATGTAGTCTGCTGTGTGCTGAAAATAACCGTGCCGATATAAGCTGACATTTTCCATAAGCTACCGTATGAGTCCCAGTGCCAAGAAAGACTTTTTTCCCCGAGCTCAGACTGTTAATGCATCACGTCTGCATGCATGACGGTGGGAAATGCGCCAGTTTTGTCAAGCGTTGTTTTGCTAGTCACCATTCTTTGGCGTAACAGGTGTCTTAACGGAGCACCCTGTCCTAAGTGTAGCTTATTACCGTACGTATGATGAACCTTATAGTGGTGAACTGTGCCATGAACTAAAGATGAAACACTGTTAGAAAACTGCTGTGACTGTCGTGTCTGTGTGTGATTCTGTGTATGCACAACAATGCTGGAACATGCATGTAGTAACGTACTGTACCATCAGGCTTCATGAAGTTATTATTATTATTATTATTATTATTATTATTACTATTATGCACTGTGACCGGGACTTATGTTTCATTGTTCTGATATGATTTTTACAGTAGCTGTGGGAAATTTTGAGAAAAGAATCCAATAAAAAAAAATAATAATTTAAATGACCTCATGTGATTGTACTGAGGAATATGCTGCTGATGTCTCAGCACCAGATGTTAATGAGGTAAAAACAAAACCAGGGTTTTGACTATGGCTACCCTGGCTGTTGCATTAGAAAGGTGGGGATGGGAACTGTCATGACCTCTCAGATTTTTCTTTTGAGAATATAAATACTTTTTTTTTTTTAAACACCCCAAGGAAGGAATGAACAATGAAAGGATGGATGGTTACAAGACATCTTTTTTGTCTGTAATTTTCAAAATTAGAAGGTTATGTCTAAAAAAAATTAACATATGTTGTAGAGCAAGAAAAAATGGATATTTAACAGATGTGTGCAGCTTTTATACAGACTGGAATTGAACTGGAGCAGGTTATATAAATTGTCATACTTCTCATGTGAAACATGGGACAGGGAATAAAGTCTTTCAGAGCCGCGTCTGCACCCAGAGACCGGCTCAGGGCAATAAAAGTTGAAAACGGGCAGCTAGCCAGGATTGCAACCGAGATGCTCTGGGCTGCATCTAACTGTGTAAGTATATTAACATACTGCTTCCCTTTTCCAAATCACATCAAGACAATTTGTCCACGGAGATGCCTGAGTAAAAGCTTACCTTAGCATACTCATCCCATCATGTGCAATTCCTCTGACCAGGCCAATCGCATTTATTCCCGCAGATGTCTCAGTGCTGGAACAAAAATCACTAGCGCATCAAGAGGTGGTTCCACAGCGAGATAAAGACAAATGCATGCCAAACTTTTTATTCATTTGTACTTCCCTTCCACTTCATGCAGTACTTTGTGTTGGTCTTACAAGCCAAGTTCAAATAAAACATACTGAGGTTTGTGGTTGTTGCAAACCAAGCTAGGTAATGATGAAGTGTCCTGATGTTTCCAGCTGACCTTTATCATTTTCCATTTTGTACAGTTTTCACTTTGAAACACTGTAAAAACTCGAATGGAGCGTAAATTAATATATTATTATAAAGCAAAGAATATAAGAAAAATAATTACCCCTCTAAAATCTGCTAAATGGGCAAACTTTGCAAACCATTCAAACATTTCACAACAGGATATTCTTGAGAAACAACGAAATATAAAATACCTTGATCCCTCTAACTTTCAGGAGAAACAAAATCAAGTGGTATGACGGTGACTGTGGCTTCTGGGCTTCATTATACTCTAAATGTGAGTTGCACTTCCTGTCTGTTATGTTTAACAAAATAAAAGCCCAAGAGGAGGCAAAGACCTTTCAAATAAAAAATAAAAAAATTCACTCAAAATTACGGCGCTTGACGTTAAACTCATTCTGGTGGGCCGCTACAGCTGTAGGATGAGGGCCGACCAGAACGGAAAGCAGGGCAGGACCCAGGCCAAGTGACAATCTCTGACCCACAGGAAGGAATCACTGGCACGCAGAGAGGCATGTTCTTGTCAAGGACACGAAGTCTAAATACTCGTTTGACACAATCATGAGAGAATACAAATTAATCACTGACACTTTCCATCGCAGCTGTGTAGACAGGCTACGACACGACAGCAGTATTGAATATGTGTAGGTTGTTGTTATGGCTACCACTCCAAAAAAATTTTTTTTTTAATAATTATTTTAATTCCCATATTTAATTTGGAATTATAAGAAAACTTACTTCTCAACTAAACATGCCTAGAGAAATAATTAAAATGTTTAAAATAACTGGAACCGGAGAAGGAACCAAATGTATCTTTATCTTTACCCCCAGGTAAGGTAGTTAGCATGTTAGCATGTTAGCACGTGAGTTTCTACCAGATTCAATATACAAGCCAAATGGTTGGTTGTTTCTTTCCTACCATAAAAAAACATGTGGAGTTCATCCAACAGTACATGTATGTAGATCAATATTTTGAGAGAAACTTAAGGGATCTACAGGACATTCAAAAACCAGAGACCAAAGTGAGCTTTTTGATAACACTCAAAATTGGTCTGGTGTCAAACTCAATGTGTCAGAGCACCTCCAGTTTGCTATAAAGTTCGGTGGAGGGTCAGACATTTCAAATTCAAATTCAAATATACTTTATTGATCCCGAACGGAAATTAAATAATTCCATCCATTAAATCCCTTACATATGCTTAGAAGTGGATAAAAAGTTAATCAACTTCTAAGCAGAAGGCTGCTGCAGAATTAAAGCTCCTCAATCATTTATTAGGTAAAAGAAAATTCTGAGTCTTATATTTGCTCATGGAAAAATCTTTGAGATTGTATTAGAACAGTACATAACCATGGAGTAATACAAGAGCCCATTACTATCGTGACAATTATGTGCAACTGAAAAATATGCACAACTTCTACAAAGAAATTATGAATTTTATAGTATTGGCTTCAGAAACCAACCCACCACGCCATCTTCTGTTTTACCATGACTCAACCTGAGGCAAACCTTAAAGCCAGCGTCACACGACACTCCTATCATTAGTCAGCATTTGAACAAATGCACGAGAACTGACATCACAAAGTAATGCACGCGTCCAAAATGAGGTGAGAGAAGAGAAAAATTGAATTACTGCTAAAATTTCAATAGACACAAAGCCAAAAAAACAAACAAAAAAAATGGTCACTTTAGTAACTCTTAATTTATTTGGCAAAATTCAAGCATTTGGCTCACCTTCAGTCCAAAATGGCACCGGTGTTGCTTTAATATATCAAACATGCCCTCA
The DNA here is from genome assembly GCF_051168715.1 of Poecilia mexicana. NCBI lineage: Eukaryota > Metazoa > Chordata > Actinopteri > Cyprinodontiformes > Poeciliidae > Poecilia > Poecilia mexicana. The sequence goes on along the minus strand of NW_028263385.1, from coordinate 18,217,105 downwards.
TTAAACATGCGCCATGGATCCAGTATTCATCCAGAGGATGTACACAATTCAGAGACACGTCAAATTGGATTTATTACACCATGAACACGTCAGATGCACTGAATGAACAGGCTTGTTTCAGCATAAACAGAAGTTATCTCACTAACATTTCATTCTTGTGTTTCGTCATTGAATAGGCAGCAGAGGTTTATGTTTCTCCTTTTTGGTCCCTTTAAGCTCTTAACACTGTGGCTCAAAATGAGATGTAAAACAAAACTAATGCATCATAAAATTTTTGTTTTAGGGAAATAATTTAATTAATAAAATTATACAAAATATGTTCACAGCCATTGTAAGAAACAGAGAAAAAAAAAAAGAGTCAGTCCTGCAAAGTACTATCAAATACTGGAGACCTATAATGGGTGATGTGACACTATGACTGTTTATTTTGCCACAAGTGCTTTGTGCTATTACATGGCATCTCTCCACTTCATGAAGCCAAATAAAACTTTTGTGACATTAAAGGGTAGTAAAAGACAACTTCCAGGGACGTTTTTGAAAAAACATAAAATAAATAAATACAGTGGAGTTTATACACCTTAAAATCCGGCTAATGGTGAAATGCCACAACACAAAAAAATAGAAAAATAAAAAATCAGGAACAAATGGCACCTTGTACAAATATGGCTGGAGTCTGTGTAACTGAAAGCCTTTCTTTCAGCGTCACTGGTGTCTTAAAACAGACCAGGAGTGTCAATTTCTTCAGTTGTTACTTTTTGCTTGTACAAACCCTTTGTAGGCTTAAAATAATCTCTTCAAACTGTACTGCGGTGAACTTTGCAAACCACCGGATGACCTCCGGTTGCCATGACGTGCGCCAACGGCACTGTCTGGCACCTTTCCTTTCAAGCAGTCCGTCGCCGCTCTGAACATCAGCGAGGCTCCGTCGCCCCTGGACGTCCGACACTCTGTCCTTCAGGTTTCACACCACCTCATCAGACTCCAGGCTGTATTCTTCATAAAGCTTGTCCAGAATGGCCAGCTGCTTCTCCATGGCCGGGAGGTACACTCCCAGGTCCCTGTGCATGCTGCTGGTAAAGTCGCTCCTCTGCTCATCCCCTTGTCTCGACACCAAGGCGGCGGTGAAACTCTGATAGGTCGGGGCGGCTCGTAGAGCCAGCTGTTGAGGATAAAAAAAATTTAAAAAAAGCGGTTAGGTGTCACACTTTAAGACGGGGAACCTTTTTGAAACGGGGTGGAGGGGAGTGTTGTTGACGTGTGCACAGAGTTTCAGTACATTTCACTGTACAAAAGAACTCTTCCAAGTTTGCAGTTCCTTCTAAACAATTTTGCAGGGAGGAAAAGATGAAAAGATGAAAAGATGGATGGATGGATGGATGGATGGATGGATGGATGGATGGATGGATGGATGGATGGATGGATGGATGGATGGATGGATGGATGGATGGATGGATGGATGGATGGATGGATGGATGGATGGATGGATGGATGGATGGATGGATGGATGGATGGATGGAAAACTAGTTAATGAACAAAAGAATACTAGAGAGATTATCTTACCAACAAACAGATAAAATTACTGATAATGGAAAGATGGGTGGACAAGAAAGCAGGGTAAAGAGATGAATGGTAGTCAAGGAGTAAACAAAGAGAAGAATTGGCAAATTGACAGATGGATAGACAGTGATGTATGGATGGACAGACACATGGATCTATTTGTGGAAAATGGGTGGATGGACATATGGTCATGTTGTCACAAGATCTACTGACTAGAACCTAGAAAAAGCAGCCAGAATCCACTGTCAGATAGAGAAAACATGACGGGCTCCTTTGACTCTGCATGTCTATTTTTGCCTTACAAGGTCTTAATAAATTTCCTCCTTGTTCTTATCTAAACTCTTGTAAAAGTTTTTTTTTTCTCCATGACAACAAAGAGAAGGATGAAAGACAGATGGATGAAGAGATCCAGACAGAGGACAAAAATGGATGGACTGACAGACGGAAACAAATAATGGGACAGATGGATAATCTTGACAGAGGGACGGACAGCCAAATAAATCATAAAAAAATGAAAGGATAAATGGACGATGGCAAAGCAGATGGGTAGATGATGGACAATGGACAGACATGTAGAACTTTCAGATAATAGGATAGAGCAAAAAGTAAAAGAAAGAAATATATAAACATTTTCTACTCTCTACTTTCTTAGCGTCGCTGATCCAGAAACCTCAGTCACTACTTGATACTTTTTCGGAGTGGGAACCCTCCGTGTGCAAGAAATACTTACAGCAAAAACACCTCGCACCACCCATCCATGGTACTGCCTTAGAGTTTTCCCATAAGCATTGTCTAGGAGAAATAATAATAAAATCAAAAATCAGAAATTAAAGAACACCATAAAACTAACAGCAAACACAGATGCAGTTCTACATATTTGAAGACCTTTGTAGATTTATGCACCACTCACTCAGCGCTGCCTGGATGTCTTTTTCTCCTGCGTTGATCTCCGACAGAAACTCCTTGAGGAACTTGAGGCCTCGTCGGAGCCACAGCAGAGCCTCGGTCGCAGAGTTGCGCACCTGGGCAACGCTCGTCTGCACCTCGTGCAAAACAATGGACTGTAGGGTGGGGAAGCTGTCGGGGTCGGACATCAGCTTCTGCTGAATTTTCTGCAGAGATCAGTGGAAAGGTTATGCTGCCTCACATCTGAAACCAATGTAGTCTATTCTAATTCAATGATTTAACTTATTAAAAAGTGAAGAAACAGTACATTTATTAAACATTAAAATTATTATTTTTTTTTTTTTGTTGCCAGATCACACGTTTATTCACTGAATTATACTGTCGCAATATTTAAAAAGCACATTAAGATCCAATCGACATTTACACCAAAATTTAAAACAGCAAATCTAAACCGTGGCAAGTTGGCGTAAAACAATATTTTACATTTAAAACTGAACATGAACTTACCTTTATATTTCCAACAAAATCCATTTTAACAGGTGCAAAAACGGTGGAGCCCAGTTTGTCTGAGAAGAGAGAGTCCAGAATAGCATCACTGTTGCTTCTGAAGTTTCACTTTTATGGTGCACTGAGTTAGCATGAGTTAATCAAAAAGAATAAAACTGATCGCAAGTTTCCAATGAAGGAGGTAGAAGTTTATAATATGACAGACTTAAAAAAAAAGATAATTCAGACTTTAAAAAAAAAAAAAAAAAGATAAGATCATTTTTAACTTAAGATAAGAAGTTTTAAGATAATTTTTACTACACAGTCTTCTTACTTTTTTCCTCATCTCCAAATAATCAAAGAGCATATAAAGATTGCAGTGAGAACTGAGGTGGCTGCTTGCAATACATAATTACATTCAGACTCAAGTGGAGTTTGAATAATATGAATAAGTTCTCCCTACATTGTGCGAACAAAGATATATTGTTGTGAGTTATGAGGCTCACTCAGCACATGGATTTATTAAGATGATGGCAAATGGACCGGACTCCATAGAGACTTTCCTGTCTTGTTGTCCACTTTAAAACATCTGTGCACAGAACTTCTCCCAGTTAATTTGGAGGATGATTCAGAATAAAAGTTGAATTTAAAAGCTTGAATTTGCCTTCTGCTTTGTTGCCGAGCAGAAAGCATATGTACTTATTTGCATACAGACAGATTACTTGCTGTATGCTTCCAAAATTATAATAAACTATCACATGTGGCGACAAATGAAGACATCGTAACTCAAGTTTGATTACAGCCGAAATGAATGAGAGGCATGGAAGCAGAGAATGAATCTGAGACAAGTGGCATGCAGACGTAACAAGAGCAGAATGGGAGAAGAAGTATTTTCTTATGAAAGTGACCAAAAAAAAATGCAGATGGGTAAAATGTCAAAAAGGAGCAGGAGGGAGAGCAACATGAGAAGCGACTGTAAGTGACCATCCTACCTAATACGGGCACTATTGCATAGCATGAGTCCAAAAACTCTTGTGAAGGAATACCATTGTCGTCATCCAGTCTCATATCACTAAATCTAGAAAACAAAAATGAAAAAAAAAAAAAGATTCAAAGAGGACAATATATTAAATGCAAGTTTTCTATTTTTATTTACTCAACTCAGGACAGAAAAAGTAAAGAAGGTACAAACATCCACAAAGAAACACGACACGGAATAAAGTCTGGCAAAACCTGAGGACCACTTAGCTTCTTTGGCTACAAATAAACATATTTTGATTTTTTTTTTAATTGACAGAAGAGATAATAAACACACTAGTACCAGCTCTCTCTTAATCTAGCGATTAACAGAGAGCATAATATGTTACGTATTTTCAGACAGAAAAAATAAACTCTTCAAAACCCAGAAATGAGAGGAGAGCCTCTCTATCGTGTGATAAAGAGAGACTGCAATAATAAAATACTTAATTATAACTTTATTTATACTATCTAATACTACCTAATTGAAGCATATTAAAAGAAACTATGTGCAGATTAATTAAGTTCAGTAGCTAAATAGCTTATGTTGTTTGGTTCTAATACTTGTGGAACAGGAACGAGAGACGATCCCTCAGTACGCTCATGCTGTACCCTGAGACTCCTGAGAGACGGGACTTTCCTGAGCGACGTTTTCGTACCTGTGACTCATTGTGTTGAAGAAAGTGTCCACCTGCTCTGTGTCCGACTCCGACGACTCGCTCGGGGTCTTGAATTGATCTTGGCTCTCTTCTTGGTCAAAAACGGCTTCCCGCTGGCACTCGAGCGCGACGCTGCTCTTTTCTCCTATTTCGCCGTCGTGCTTTTCGCTCTGGTCCACTTTGCGCAGTTCTTGATCACGTTCCTCTTGATCACATATTTTCTCAGACTCTCCTCCTGATGGCTGGTTGTAGTGCTCAATCTCAGCGGCCTCCTGGGTAATGTGTGCAACAGGAAGGACTTGCTTGCTATGAACGACTGACGACTCAAAGTCTGCGTCGCACAAAACAGGATACATGCAAATGGGATGTTATTGGAAGAAGTTCATTACTCTTAACATTTTACTGTATTGTGACAACAGTGCATACTTGTAAAGCCAACTGAGATGTGACTCAATTTCACATTTTACCTATAGCTTAGTTATAGCAAAGCTTTTCTTGTAAAAGCTTTAACATTTTCCAGGCTAATTCTTAAAATAGCTTGGAAACAAACAAACAAACAAAAGAAGTGCTTCCAATAATTTCCTTCCTCTTATTAACATACAAAGACCCTGTATGTGAAAAGGAAACATCTGTGGAATGCAAAGAAGATTTTCATATCAGGAAACCTCTGTGGGTGTGAAGTAGATAGGAAACCTGACTGACCTGATGGGGGAGGAGGATGATCTCCTCTGTCTGGCTCATCTGGTCCTTCGGCTCCGGAGTCGAGGCTCTGGTTGCCATGTGAACTTACTCCTCCAGAGGGTTCGGTCAAATCTTTCCACCTAGAATGCACAACAAGATATGGTATTTAGAAAACATCTGGAAAACTTTTTTTTTTTTTTTTTGCAAAATCATAATCTTAGTTAACAGGAACTAGAAATAAAAATTGCTTGTTAATAAGCAACCTAAAACATAAAGATCAGATTTAGACTGACTTTTTTAACGGTCCAATGTGACTCATTAGACGAAAAAAAGAGAGAGCAAAATTACATAAAAGCAACAAAACAAACAAAAAAAAAAACCTACTTTTCTCCAAGGTTTAGATTTAAATGATTGGCATGTTTAATCTGTTGGGGGAAACAAAGTACAGAGTTTAAAATAACTCCAGGTCTCGAAAACAGGATAGGATTGTTATTATTGTACCAGTATCAGGTTGAACTGGTAAACTGGAGAGTCTAAAAGGGAAACGTACCTTCTGGGGTTTAATCGCCGCGACTGGAGGAGTTCCTGGCGGACTGTGCGTTCCTAAATCTGTCGTAAAAGTACGGTTTGCTATCTGCATGCACTCCTCCAGAGTTTTAAGGAATGTGGTGCATGTTGACTTCACCATGGTTCCAGTGTCTATTCCAGCCTGAAACAACAGACAAGTCAACAACGTTAGCACAAAGCCCGCGGTGATACCGCGGCGCTGTTTGGTGACGCAAAATATACACACATAAGTACTTGTGATAACATGTACTCCTTGTTTCCCTGATAAGTGAGTGAGAGAGCACAGAGGCTCGATTAATTGCAGCTGAAGTGTGCGCTACAGCCGTTTCACACGAACTGACGGCTTCTCTAATTTCGTCGGCTCAACCAAACATTACCTCCACTGCTTCTCCCAGCTCATCATTCTCCTTGATTTTGTTGACTTGCTGCAGAAGAAGGTCACAGTACAACCTGAGCTCTGACATCTTTGTTCTTAATGCCTCCGTGTTCTCCTGAAGCTCTGTTGCAGTGGAAAAAGTAGAAGAAAGAAACAGTGTTTCAAAAAGGGAGTTTTCACGTTGGAGTTTCTCAGCGTGTATGAATTCTGTTTACCTGCCACAGTGAAATACAAACAAGAACTCTTCACAATCTGTTATGAGTTAAAGGAATGGTTCTTCTTCATATACATATATATATATATATATATATATATATATTTTTTTTTTTTTTTTTTTTTTTTGCTTCCAAGAAGCAAAGACTCCCACAAAGCTTTAGAAAGGATCCTGAAAATCCCTTGCTTTTACGACAAACAGATTTGGATTTTTTAAAATGCTCCTGGCCACAAAAAACATAATCATTCTGTATTGCATCTTGTATCTGTTTGTGCTTCCACACCTTTTTCCCTCTTGGTTCTGTTGTCGGTGAGGCAGGCTTTGGCTGTGCCCAGAGCCACCAGCCATTTCTGCCTCTCCGCTGCGTTGATGGCTCTCAGGTAAAAGTACTGCTCTCCTGGTATGATCAGGTCAAGACGTGTGGGGTCGGAGGAATGAACTGAAACATGCATCGAGAACAACATTTAGTACTACAACTAAATCAGCAGCTGCAATGTGGAGGGGAAAAGCGAGCTTCGTTGACCTTGGATTTCACAAACTGAAATCTTAATGCTGCCTTTGCAACCTTTCCACGCATCTTCTTGAGAGTCGTAGTACGACAAAGTTCCTCCGTCGAGAACAAACCAGCGAGGCTGCCAGCCTAAAAACAGACACAACAGTTCCTGTTTTATTCATGTCATGTGAATGTAAGCATAACAAAATGCTACAGGGCTTGATCAATTTGCTTGGAGTTATTTACGTTGAGTTAGCAACAACTAATCAGTTGCCAAATCAGATTAGAATGACAGATGGGGTGGAAAGTAGTCCAACTTGCTTTGCTACTATTTAAATGTTTATAAAACAAGAAAAACTCGGTGAACAGCTCACGTGGCAAGGTAGTAACAATAATCATTTTAACACCGACTAATAAAGTCCGAAATTTAAACGATGAATGTAGCTAACGTTAGCTTGTCGATCTCAAACTCAATTCAAGTGAGCTTCTGACGTGCTGTGCCGCTAGCTGCCTTCAAACAAGCTCTAAGTTTAAAAACATGTCCTAAATATAACATGAACTCACCGCTGATGTAATTGGTCCACTTATACAGCATACCTTCCATTGTTTAATAACGTCTTTTTACCGTTCATTACTTGTTTATGACAAGATGTGTGGCACAGCTGATTGCAGCGACTCCATTGGGCCCAGAATGTGAATTGCGGAGCCATGTCCTTGGGTTTCCATTTAAACTACGTCAACAATAGTACGTAAACGTCTTCGTGAATACAAGTCTAACCAATCATGAAAGACGCTGCCATGTAATGCGTGGATCGTAAAGATTGGCGTTTAACATCACCAATGGAAACAGAGGAAACTACCAATAGGCGGGGCTATAAATTTTCAACCAATAGTAGTGAAAGGGGGCTGACAGCCAAACTGTGGCTACGTTGCGTAACAGTCAGCCGGTGAAAAACTCGGGTAGAAGTGATAACTTGGCGGCGAAGGAGGAGTTAACGTGTACACCAGCATAAATTGACCAAAAGCGACCTGCTAACATTTTTTTGTCGGCACCTGAACAACTATTGATACCTCTAGCTTGACAACGTACTGTACAAACCAAGCAGTCTTCTATGGCCCAAAACAAGAACACTATATAACTCAGTTTTAGAAATGTATGTTTTCTTTGATTATTTTAAATTTGAATTATTTTGAATATATTTCTTTGACGGATAAATTAATGATGACCATGCTAACCAAAACATCCAGTCCTTGACTTCTGAAATGTTACATGCAATTTAAAACTTAATTCTTAGTAAAATTATCAGCAAATTGTCTTCTCTTTGTCTATCCCTAAAACACTTTATTGAGAATTCAGTCAAACAATTACAATAAATGTATTCAAAGAAAATGAGAGAAATTTAAAAACACTGATCAGCTAAATACTCTATGGTCAGTGGCGATTGTTGCATGAATATCCTGGGTGATTCTGCCAGAAAAAAAGGCAGGGCAGAAACCATGTAATCTAATCTCACTACCCTCAGGGAAACTGGGGAAGCCAACTTCTTGAAGACTTGATATGAACAAAAGCAACTGAAAATGTGTTCAGGGTACAACTCTTTTTTTTTTTTTTTTATCCGGTGCATGTGTTTACTTTCTCATGCATTCCACCTTGGGCATTTTATACCCCATGTAAAAAAAAAAACTGTCACTGTGCATTTTGCACAATACATGTGCAAAATGACTGATAAATTATATTTCTTATATTTTCAAATGCTTTATTTAATAAAAAGAATAAATGAGAGTGGACTTAATGTATGTGTAAATCCAGTTTAAAATGTTTAGAACTCAAAAATAGTTTTTAGGGATGAATTTGCACCGTCTTTACCCCACCTCATGCACCGTTTCAATGGCGTACCGACCACATTCACCCAGAGGAGCAATTGCCTCGCCAGCTGACAAATGATGCGCACCCTTCTGCAGAAGTTTGGCTGCCACGTAAGGGATTTTAGCAGTTAAAGCTTTTTAATTTAAAGTTTTCCTCTAGCCTATTTGTGTATATTTTGCGAAAGCTTTAACAATTGTCTTCAAACATGATGCTGTTTACTCTTTGTTCCTTATTGCCATCACTGTTTGTTTTTGTAACTGGAGGAAAACTCCCAGAAGCCGATGTGAAAATTGAGGTGATACACAAACCTTTCATGTGTCACCGAAAATCAAAGTATGGAGACATGCTTCTTGTTCATTACGAGGGATTCCTGGAGAGCAATGGCACTATGTTCCATTCCAGGTAAAAGATGCTAATATTCGGTATTTCCTGCTGTATTACTGCACTAGGTTCAGATGAAATTACTCAGATTTGTGAAATCTGATTAGCTATTCAGATGTACAGATTCATGGAAATAATATGCCACAGTCTATTGAAAACGCAGAGATTTATTCAGCTGTTATCAAGTTTCTGTGTTCTTGACCTTAAACTCTTGTTGATCATTTGAACCTTGGCAGCCGCAAACATGGGGACACAAATCCAGTCTGGTTCACTCTTGGGATCCGAGAGGTGCTTAAAGGTTGGGACAAGGGTCTGCAGAATATGTGTGCTGGAGAGCGCAGGAAGCTGACTGTCCCTCCATCACTGGCATACGGAAAGGAAGGTCAAGGTATTACAGATTCAGTGCAAAAAAAAAAATCATTATACACATCTTCTTGAAAAGATATTCATAACCGTCTTCCAAACTAATACCCAGTGTGTTTTATTGGTATTTGACAGACACAAAGGTATATAATTTGGAAGTGGCAAGAAAATGATAGGTGATCTGCCATTGTTTTTCTAGTTGTAACTCAGAAAAATGTTGTGGGCATCTGTATTTACATTTCTACCCGTTAAAATCCAGTGCAACCAGCTGCCTTCAGAAGTCGCTTAGCTAATAAATCATCTCTGCGTAACCTAATCTCAGTATAGTTCCTGCTTTTCTGCAAGGGACTCAGAGGGTTTATTAGAGAACATTCATTGGCGAACAAACGGCATGGAGACTGAGGGTTAGGTTACGAAACAATATCTGAAACTTTTTACATCTCATGCAGTACTATCTAATGTATCACCTGAAACAGAGTATGGCACAGCTGCAAACCTAACAAGACACCTGCCTAAACAGGCCTAAACAGGCAAACAACCAGGTGTTCATAGAAGCTGCCATGAAGTCCACTGCAACTCTGGAAGACATGCGGCAATCCACTGCACAGGTGGATAAAGCTTTTGACAGGACAAGCATTAGCTGTAGACTTACGAGGCACCAAGAAAGCCATTGTAGAGAGAAAGGCATTGGAGGATCTATATTATACTTTTGGTTTACATGTAAAACACTTTGTTTGGTAGAACTGCATTAACACTCTGAACAAACCTTTCCGTAGGTGGTAGCATCATCATGCTTTTCTTCAATAGAAGTAGGTTAGCTGGTCAGAAGGTAAGCTAAGGTAGTTTCATTTATCAGCACATTTTCAGCAACAAGGCAATTCAAAGTGCTTGATGGAAAGATAGATAGTATATAGTTTGTCGCATCAAATTACAATAAAACACATGGAGGTGTTTGGCTGTACTGTTACAATATATGAAAAATTAAAGGAGTAGATGTTTCTGCCTGAGCAAAAACCTTGTTTGTTTACAGGTAAAATTCCTCCGAGCAGCACCCTGATATTTGACATCGAGCTCATGGAGATCCAGAACGGTCCCAGGTCCCACGAGACTTTCCGGGACATGGATCTCAACGACGACTGGAAACTCTCCAGGCAGGAGGTGTGCCTTTTTGACTGTCCCTTTCTTTGTCGAGACCAAACGACGTTGTTGGGAAACTATCTTCTAATTTCTTTTCGTATTTTCAGGTGAAGCATTTCTTGAAGAAGGAATTTGAGAAACACGGTTACTCGCCCAATGACACACATCATGAAGTGATGGTTGAGGACATCTTCAAAAATGAGGATGAGGACAAAGACGGCTTTATATCAGTGAGGGAATTCACCTCCATACATGATGAACTCTGAATCATGGATTCAACTTTTAGTTTATTTTTTTTGTAGATCATCTTTGAAACTTTCATAATTTTAAAACTACATTTGACCATTATTGTCAGATGTTTTGTTTCATGTTTTTACCTAGAAGTTTTATGTTTTATATTCATTTGTACATTTCATAACTTATTTCCCCTTGGACACACATATATAAGTGTCATCGTTCTTGTTGCTTTAAGATGATTAAACAATTTTTTATGAGATAAACTACTTTTTTCAATGATTTTTTAGTAACTTGTCCCAGTCTGTAATGATGCAGGATAACTGGTCTCTTCCACGCATATCTGCCACTAGAGGGCACTCTTGCCTTTTATGCTTACAAATTGCTTTCATCTTTTTAAATCCTCCCCAACAGTAAAAAATGCACAATCCATGCTCCCCCACAGTAGCTGACTGACCTATATATGTTTTCATCAAATTGAGAGTAAAGTCACGTAAAGCATCACTTGTTATCGGAACCATATATTATGCATGTTGGAGTGCTGGGAGTTGAAGACGTTTGAAATTTTATTTGGTTTCAATCTCCATGTTAAAGATTATGTTTTCTCATGTGTTCCTTTGATGCATTTCGATTTAAACTACCACAAAATGCATATTTGAACCGCTTGCAAAATAAAGACTTTCGACATTTATCGACTGATGCGCCTACATCTTTATGAACATGGCACCAGAGCCTGGAGGTGTAGCGGAAAGGCACAGGATCCAACCTGCTTGAGGTTCATGAAAACAGAGGTATGCAACTTTTATATATTTGTTAGAACTATCCATATGTGATGGCAGTATAATATGAAGTAGATAATCTTTGAAAAGATATGGCTCCTCTGTCTTCTCCCCACGCACATGCTGTCATCTCAATAAATACACCGCCTGATCAGGAACAACCAATCAAAACCTGAAGGAGGGTCTTGCTTTCACTCTTTCACCTTCCTCTCTGCTACACTACAGCTGGGTCACAATGACAGGACCTGCCAAAGACGCTCAGCCTAGTTCCACCGATCACACTGCATAAACAATGTTCCTGTAGCATTAAGTTGTTTTCCACTTGTAACGCATTTAGCAGCACATACACTAGCACAATTGACTGCTCAAAGACACTCCTCCCGGCTCTGATTATTGTTTGTGACTTGCTGCAGTGCTGACCGCCTGCATGTCATGCTGCACTGAGGTGATAATTCATGCAAAAGGATCCTTGACCATGTATTAGTGCATATACTGTTTTTCTGTTTAAAATAAAATCTTTTTAAATTGCTTTTAATGTGATATCATTTTCAGAAAACTGAATTTTTGGGGTTTTCATTAGCTGCAAGTCAATCAACAAATTGAACGAAAATATAAAATGCATCGCTGTATATGTAATGGATATACCTGAGTTTCATTTCATATTGAAATGCCTTTGTATCCATTGCCTTCTAATTATGTATTGAATGATGGCATATCATTATCAAAGTGGTTCACAGGCTTGCTCCTGACCCCAAGCTCGCGGCAGCTCTCGTTGTGGCTCCAAAGCAACTGCAGAGTGTAAATAACATGGCCACTAAGCAGAGGGAGCTTAACATGTGGAGTAAATGTGACTTACGGCTCGAGGCTCAGTCAGGGGACTAGTAAACCCAGCAACAAGAAGCAGACTGTTTTGTTTCTCGGATCAAAGGAGCCATTGAAGCATGGTGCTGCTAACAGCGTCGCTCCAGTCGTCCTCTTTTTTCTTTTTACCCAGATTATTTTAAACATGGAAGGCTTTGGCTGATCATTAGCTGGATACAGCTGAATAAGAAATCTGATTTTGCAAATACAAACCAACTCGAGGAGTTGGGGCATGATGCAATGGAGGAGAGAGAGGGCGCAATCTATTTTAAAGCCACAATGGTGATTCAGCTATCAACTTATTTCTTAAGCAAGAAAATACCAACTTCTGCATTTAGAAAAATGACTTCCCTATTTTCATGTAGGCTGGTTTTTTTCTACTCATTAAGTTAAATATAGAGATATGAGGAAATGACATATCTTTTTTTTGTTTTTGCAATACTACAGATCTAAAAAAAAACAAAAAAAAATCCCCGATGACAGCTGACGTGCATGGGCAACACTCAGTCTCAGCGTTCAGATAGAGAGGTGCCTTTAACTAGCAGGGCAAGATGTGTCTGTGCTGCACCTCCCTCACAAAGAGCACTACTGTTTATTTTTATTCCTCCTTTTCCTCGTTCCTACAGTTTATTTGACTTCTGGGAAAATTCAACCCTTCTCACCACATGCGTGCAGGTAGAGCTGGATCAGTGGGAAAATAAAGCAGGAAGTTAAAAAAAAATGGCAAACACACTGGATTTTGTTCATGGTCCTAAAAAAAATATCCCACAGGAGTTGAAATCTAGTTGAAACACATCTTCAACTCGTCAGTCTACTTCGAACTCAGGTTTTATATTCTTTAATAAAACATCATTTCATAAATTACATTTGAATTGCAACTGTCACAAAAATACATTTTGATAAAATGGATCTGTAGAAAGGATTCAACAATCACATTAAACCAAGTGATAAAGGAACATGCTTGGCACGGGGGCCGCTTTGGGCCCTACTGTGGTGGTTGTTGTGGTCATCGTCGAGCAATGTTACTGGCTTAAAATAAAAAGAAATAATAAAAAAAACACTACTTTACTCGAAGAAATCCCCAGTAATAGTCTGCACACTCAAACTTTGCAACACTACCAACCAAAATGTGAACATAGGAGTTTGGCACACATGCCGCACCCTTCAAAGAGACACAATGTCATCCAATCCGCACAAATGATGGATCCTGAAACCGTCGGACTTCTTCTGATTTGTCATTTCTGTTTTGACCCTTCTGCAGGTACATCAACAAGCATTTCCAAGAACTTGTATATATAAACTATGGAGCACAAACATCTTTACAAAATAAATCTTTACACTTGATGCAAAAAAAAAAAAAAAGTGCTTTATGAATGTCTTGTTTTTTTGTTTTGTTTTGTTTTTGTCTTTAAGTACACGAGTTAAGTCTGACTATCTACATCGTATCATTCCAGTGTTCCCACAAAAATGCAGGTGAGCATAAATTTGGCTGACCTGCAAGGTTCAGATTAAACAGCACCAGGCCTCCTTCAATTTGGACCCACACTAGTCCTACAGCATCCTCTGTACCCTTCACCTCCACCCTTGGTAAAGATGTTAATGAGCCTCAAAATAACTTTGCTTTGAAAAATCCTACCTTTAATTTGAGTAGACTTACTCAGCCAAGTCTGCCATCTATTTTACTACCCCAAACTGTTACTATAAAATAAATGTCACCTAATCATTTCTGAAACCGAGACATAAAAGGCTGGATGTGGATCCAAGTCTCGTCACAGTGAGGCAGAGAAAGAAACCGACTCTTAAGGAAGAGGAAGAGCTGTTGTGAAGAATGTAGAAATCAGGGGAGCCAATAAATGTGGTTCTGGTGGTTCTGGGAAGAATAGTTAAGTCTTAATAGAGAGATTCGTTTATTTTAAGACGTCTTTAAAAGGAGTTCTGGGCAATAAGTGTGGAGGGTGCTGTATATCACATGGTGCTTTCATCCTGACTGATCTACACCAGGTAGCAACAGCCTTTAAGTTATAAACAGAGGGAACAAATAACGTAAAAAAAAAAAAAAAAAAAAAAATTGAAAATACATAACTATGTTGCCTCGTAAAAAAAAAAAAAAAATGGTGCTCTTAGCTGAGTTTGCAAACCCCAAACTTACGGGAACAACAAAATCAACTAAATCCATCATGCAAATAAAATTAAAAGAAAATAAAAATACAAAGTGTTTCATATGCGGTTTGTTCGCAAACATTTCAGAGTATCACTTAAATACAGTTGGCTTGACTTTCCTCTTTGACAGAATAAATAATTGTTCATCGCCTCCAGTTCCTCAAAATAAGACATCTTCATGTTCAATCATGAGCTGCACCACCAGTTTCTGCTGCCTCATGTCGTTCAGGGTTGTCAAAGCGTTCTGCTCCGGAGGCTGCATGAGAGTCGGGCCGAAGACAATCCCCAGGTTCTCTGCGTTCATTAGGTTGTACTTTTCGAATGTTGTTACCCTGGAAGATGCATCAAAACGACAGAGAGATTTTAGTGTTGAAAGGTTTCATTTCGGGGTTGATTCTCCTCAGACTGGCGTCTTTTCAGCATTTCCAATACCATTACCATACAAGTAGACTTTCAATTTGAGTAACATGTTTTTTTAATACATATTTTTCAATGAACCATAGACAAATTACCATGCATAAAGCAGCAAAAAGGCCATATCTTTTACCTCCAAAATTATTTGTACCCATTGCAAATAGAGAGTCAGTGAGAATATTTTAAATTCTATACCTAATTCAAAAGTGTTTGTGCTGCTCTAAAGCATCCTACTTAACCAGATTAATTGGGAACAGGATTGATTTTTTCTTTTTCTTTTTTTAGCAGCTCAGCAAGTAAACACAGCAGCTCTCTGCAGCTGGTATGAGGAAACCTTTGGCTAAAAAGCAGCTGTGCATTGTGGATTGCTCACAGCTCAGGCTTCGCTAAAACAGGCTCTGTTTTAGCGTGACGGTGACCCAAAGCACACAGCTAATGTGGGGAATAAATAGTGAGCCAACAGAAATATGAACTATTTCAAGTGGAACAGCAAAGCAAGTATATTGTGGTCGATAATCTGTGAAGGGAGCTAAACATCAGGATGATGTTACATTCAGAAAGGTATGGCTGTATGGCAATGGCATGGCAATCATTTGTTAAAATTGTAATAAAAATAAAATATATATTTTTTTTAAATAAAATTGTATTCTTATTATATTATCTCATGGGGGATCGATGATGTGGCGTTTCCAATCAGACAGCAATTTCTTTGTTCACAAAAAAAAACAACCTTTTAGGACCTTTTTGAGCTCAACTGCACATACCATCGCTAACCTCTAAATGTGAACAAGCATAATTTTGACAAACAGCATGCAATGCAAAAGCAAGATGTATGTAAATAAAATGTGTGTATACAAGTTAAGCTTACAGCGGGAAATGTCTCTCAGGCAAATTGTGGCGTTGCAGTGATTACAGATGTAACTGTTTTAATACACGAGCTAACCTTTTGAGGTGAGCCATCAGGTAACGTAAGGTTTCATAGTGCGCCGGGGGAAGCTGCAGCAATCCTTCATGTATCGCCTCCAGTCTGGATTCGGCATTTGGAAGTTCTGCAGGAGCCAAACGATAAGTATATCAAAGCGCCGTCAGGCAACACCGGCACAGTAACGGCATGGAAATACCACGGAGAGGATCTCTTACTTGCAGCTTGAATAAATTTGGAGTACAAGTCAAATGTAATGACTGGAATGGGAAGGTCTCTCAAGTAGAGCTTCAAAGCACCAGCAATTATGTTGATGTCTGCATAGGCACTGGCACTGATATCCGCCTTCTCACCATCTGTTGTCAAGAGGCAAACAGTGCATGCAGGGGGATCAAAGGCTGAATTTGGGACAAACGAAAAGTGAATGTTCTTGTTTAAACCGCGCAATACCAGAAAGCGTTACTTTGTGCAGAACTGCCGCTGAACACGCCTCTTATTTTAAAGTGAAAACCCCGAGACATAAAATATTACAGTTCCCGAGGCAAAGACATTCACGAGCAACAAACCTCGGTCAAAAGCGAGTCGAACGTCCTCAATGTGCTCCGAGAAACCAGACACTCTGTACAGACCCTCAGATTTCATACCTGCAAGAGACGATTTATAGATGGATCTCAGTGTCAGAAAATATCGTTGCAACACAAGGATCATTGGGGTTTATTTTTATTTCAAGTAAGTACATTTACATTTTTTTAGTGCTTTTTGGAGAAAAAATAAATAAAAAAAATAATCGACAAAATAACAGAGTAGACAGAAAGATAAAATATGTACAATTTGGATTTCAAACAAAATGGCAGACTAAACAGACCCTTTTTTCAAGTTCACTTCTTGAAAAACATGAATGAAAGAGATCCCTAGCATAGAGTGAAGGTGATTACAACTGCAAAAACGTTAATACCTTTAGTTTTTAGCACTTATTCAGTTAATCTTATAAACCTGGTGGTGACGTAAGGCCAAAGATGATCAGAAATCTCTGAAGCATCCCACTGCAAAACCTCCTACTATATTCTTTATTGTACATGGATCCACTGCAAAAGAGTGCTTACAGCTGTGCCATAGCAGCACCTGGACAATTCATCTTTAATGACAGCAGCCATAGCAGATATGACTTAATCTCAAAATACGGTGTGAGGAAAGCACAAAAAAGGGAATATTTACATCCAAGAATAAAACTTCATCCTTAGAAATGACCAAAATTATTTTAAATTAGATGTGCAACATGATTACTTCTCAATGTTACATGAGAAGCAAACATATTCTGAGATGTACCAAATTTATTTACAGTCAACATTTATTGTTGGCAGTTTAATATCATCTCAATGATATGAGAAAATAAAAAAAAAAAGGCTGAAGTTTGATTTGACAAGTACTTTTGGAAAAAAGAAGAAAATATGTGCCAAGAGCTGAAACAGAAACATCTGGTCAACATTTTAATATCTTAGAGTCACTTCTAGAGACACCGGAGAGCCTCTAGATTTTAGAAGTTCAGCTATTAAAGGACAGTTAAGAAAGATATGTACACATGCTAAAAGCAGCTTAATGTAAAGTAAATTTTTACAAAGAGGATAAATAACAGCATTTTTAAATGGTGGTCAAATAAGTTCTGGATCACGGCTCATAGGGTTTTTAAGAGTTGTCTTGGCACATACCTCTGAGTTCGATCTCTCGAATGCACATATCCACCACCATGGGTCTTGTGGTGTTGTGAGCTTTGACAAGGGTGGTGAGATCACAGCTGTACACTTTCTTAATCCTGCGCAGGTCCGGCTGGCAGTCACTGGGAACCAGTTTGGAGCACTGTTTGTGTACATTCAGGCCACAATCTAGCAGAGGAGAGAAAAAAAAAACGAGAGAAACGCAAAGAGAAGGAGGGAGAGAGAGAGAGACAGAGATAAGCCTCTAGCAGATAGCACAATCTTTGCACTGAGCTTAAAGACAGCAGTTTGAAAAGCTTTCCCAGAGCCAGTGATAAACTGCGCTGTCAGACATCGCAGCTGCAGCTAAGCTGTCCCAGTATGCTGCGCCAAAGGTAGATAATAGCGGATATAACAGCATGGCGGGGGTGTTCTTGTTGTAGTTTTAGTCACATTGAGCCTTTTAGACAGCTGAGAGCGAGAGAGCCACGGCTGCTCGAGTTACAGAAGGTAAAAGATGGGTGTTCGCCTAAAATCGCTCGTCACAAGAAGTCTCAGATGGGTCCCTGCTGGATTTCTAACCGCAGAAAGACTGAGGGAGGAGAAAAGAAACAAAAAATAAAGGCTGGTCAGAGTGTGAGAGAGAAGAAAGAAGTTTCTCCAGTTTCCCACCACACATGAGGTGTCTGATGATGCTCGTGTTTGCTTCAGGCTTATCAGCGTGGAAAGTATTGCAACAACAAACGATCTGTTGGGTAGAGGGCAACCAAGGCCACCAGTGTAGTTTAAAAATAGTGTCCTGGCAATGAAGAAATCCCATGACCTCTGACAATCCATTATCTCCAATATAAAACCAATCACTTGGTTCTGCCACTATATTTAAAATAAGATGAGAAACCTGCATTTTTTTTCTTTTTTTGCTAGTTGAGAAATTGAAAGCTTGCAAGCCTTAGTAGCTTTTTTAACCTTTAACAGATGCGTCAAAAACGGTTTCCTCGTTATCTTCATGGAAATCACAGGGCAACAATGTAGCAAAAGTGACCTAGTACACATATATTCTGTGATTTCTGTGTATCAGTGGCATCAGAACACACTATGCTTTATGAAGAGATACAAGTTTGAGGCTGAATATCATGATAAGGCATTTTCTTTTTTTTTTTTTTTTTTTCCAAGCTTCCTGACAAATCATACATACAGTTCAGTTTGTGGAAAATATCACAATTTAATATGGTAGAAAGAACATAAACATTATAAATTCAGAATTTCAACAGAGAAATCAAAAACAAGTTATGCATCATTAAAAAAAAAAAGATGCTGAAATGGAAAAGTTGCACAGGAGTAGCTATGCTGTGTAAAAACAAAATATTATCGTAAAAAGTATTAAATCTGGTTCACAGTCACCATTTCTGTCCTTGCACATGTCAGTTTTCTTTGTTGATTTAGATGAACACTTTAAATCCCACTAAATGTTCACTGAATCTCTTTTTGTTGCTTTTTACCGTGTTGTTTAAATGCTACTAATACTGGTTCTTTCAAGACTGAGTTACTCAGTGATCTTTATTATAATGGGCAACAATGTCTAACAATAATTTGCTTTCTTTTTCTAGTGAGTAAGTTAAAGAGAGGGCTAGAGTCAGAGAAATAATGACCAAGTCTAAATAAGAGCAAATATCACGAGTAGCAGAACTAATAAGAGCAACTCTCTTCAGTGCTGAAGTCGCTGCTGAAGGAAAATGCTCAAAGTTACTAATCTTTATCAGTGATGTGTTTAAAATAAAGTCAGATAAAGCATAGAAATGTAAGAAGTGCTCAAAATGAAAACTACTTTTTAAACTCATCTAACAAACAATCAGGCTGCAACAGGGAGGAAGACAAAACAGAAAATGAGTGCAATATGGAGTACAGAGTTGATCTGTTTTGTTCTTTTGACTTCCTGTATGTCCAACAGGCAGAATGTGGAAATCTTAGCAATAATATCAAAATGTTAATGTAAGGCTCTATAATGTCTACAGAAGACGCGCTGAGGTTGTTGTTTTATCTAAAGACAGTTTATGAATGTGAACTAATAATTTTGTCTCTTTTAGGAGTAAAACTGTTTTGCCAGTTTCTTCTCTGCTGAGCAGCAAGTAAGTAAATACCACTTATCTCTGGACAGCTAGAAAAAATATATTTTAAATGTTCAATGATATTCCCATTATAGTCCTAAAAGAGAGAATGTTGAATTGCCCCAAAAGAATCAGTTTTGTTCAGACAGGTGCATCATAAAAGAAACTATGCAAAAAAGGCTACGAAAAGCTATTAAAAATTATAAATGACACATCCAAGAGAGGCCAGTGTTTCCTACAGATAAAACAATCAGTAATCCCACATTCACGTGTCTCAACGTTACGCAGCTTGAATGCTGCAGAATATATTTACCTGAGCAACGGACACCCTGGGCAATGAGGCCCCACATGAAGTTGGCACAGTACTCGCACCAGTGTGGCCCACGGAAGGTGTGTACCTGTGGTCAGAAATTTCATTATGTTACTCAGTGACCAGTTTAAACTGGGGGCCTTCCTCTCTGACATGGTAGACTGTCAACCCAAAACCACACCGGATGGAACCCCTCACTGAATGGGAGCATGTGTGTGTGTGTGTGTGTGTGTGTGTGTGTGTGTGTGTGTGTGTGTGTGTGTGTGTGTGTGTGTGTGTGTGTGTGTACACGGGGCAGATTAAAGGATTTATTACAATGCGTCTGGCATCTGCTGCTGGGCAATTGGATGCATGTAGGCAAGCGCAGGGGCAGGCCCAAAAGTCAAAATAACAGATGTACACCCTCCCTGCACACTTAGATCACAGATAAGATCATGAAAGGAGCCACAGGCAGCCCCACATGCACACCTACACACGCACATTGAATAGGTGTCGGTGACCTAAGGAGTGCAGAGGTGCAAAAAGCATGTGGCAGGTGGGTGGAAGATCACTTCAAAGGAGAAGTGAACAAAAAGGTGGCAGTCATTATAAACTGCCAGTAAGTGAAACCAAAGAAAGTAATGCCTAAAATGTTAAAGCACCAAAGGCAAAGTATCCTGTTATTGTCTTGACAGAAAAAAAAAAGAAACGTGCAGCACTTCAACACTCTCCATATGTTGTCAGCAAATCGGAACTATGAACCAAAAACGCCTCTAAAAGCTTTTAAATCAACATTAATCAAAGTTTTCTGCTGTTAATGGGTTGTAGTGTAGTGCATCCATTAGTTCCCCTCTGTGCATATGAGTGTCAGCTGGTTGGGTTCTCATGAAAATGGCTGCAGATACATTCTGGAGTCTGTGACAGGACAGGCAAAAATCCAGCAAAAACATCCAGCAAAAACATACACAGCGGATCCCAGACGTGTACACAAACCGGTATAAGATTAAAAAAAACCAAGACCATGACAAATAATTTCTAACGTTCATATTTAATGTGACATATATCCAACAAATAATATAAAAATTAAAATAAACAGGGTAAGATAACTTTGTTCCTTTAAACTAAAAGTTTGTTGAAATATAAAACATTTGCCATCAAGTCGTCTTGATTTCAAACTTGCTACTATCAGTAAAATTTGATGGATCTGAAATAAACTTCATCTGTCTCAGAAAGAGTTTCAAAACCCTAAATCATTAGCGTTATGAATGATTACGCTTTCTTTAGCTGGAGTCGTTTTTTTTGCAGAGAGACTACAAACACCATACCCACTGATAAACATGGTGGTGGCAGCATGATGCTGGATGAGGGATACTTCTTCAAAAGGACTTTGTTTTTAGTGAACTGCTGGGTCAAAACACCAGTGAGTTTTGACTCCAAACCTTCTTATGTTTGTTGAAAGCTATTTTTTTCAGCACCGCTGATGGTCTGATCATACATCCAAATCAGCTACAGGATGACATCATCAGAGGAAAAGTGATGTTTTGGAAAAGCCATGGCCAGAGTAGTGTACTGAATCTATAATACTGGGTCACTTCAAAGCGTCTGTGCACAAAGAAATGTCCTCGCAATTTGACAATTTGAGGACTTTTGCAAGGTAAAATGAACCGACATTATCAAGGTTAAGATGTGGCATGCTTATAAACCGATGATAAAGACACTGAATAAACATGTAAAAACAACATTATTACACAATTTCTTCCAGGATTGTCAGTTGAATTGTACCAGATATATTCACATTAAACATAAAAACAGCTTAATCACAAAAACCTATTTTAACAGGTTTTAAAAGTCGTATGTCCTACGTATCCACAGGATTTCTTCACCAAAATTTTTAAATGTTGAAAAGTCTTTGTTATTTATATAGTAAAAAAAAAGTTAACTATCAGAATTTAAAATTATAAATAACTATTATGAAGCAGATAAAAAAAAAGTCATTTTGTTTCCTCTCACAAAAATTGCTGCTTACCTTGAAGTTGTGGATCTTTTCATAGGAGCTCAGCTTCTCAGGCGTGTCTTTCAAGGCACTCCGTCGCACCACAGGTGAGGAGATCTGTGGACAGGAGGCCAGCAGTTTAATAGGCTTCCACAGCAGATTTCCCTTGCACCCAATCTTGACTCCCAGAGCCAACGCCAGCAGCTCTTGACGCTTCCTCTCCTGTCTTTTAGCCATGCGAGCAATCAGCTCCCCTTCTAAGCCCCCTCTGCTTGCTTCAGCCTCCATGCTTGACTGCACTGGGTCCAGGAGACTGTCCAAGTCTTCTTAGGGGAGCTCTGGAAGAGGGGGTGGGGGTGTGTGTGTGAGTGCTGTGCAGCAGATGCTGCTGGCGACAGCCCAGCACACGGATACAAAGTACACCCCACTCTGCTCTGAACAGGAAGAGCTACTGATGACGGTTAGCACCGGAGCTGACTCTGCATCTGGTCTGAGCCCAGTGGCAGCGGAGAGCAAGACGAGCAGGAGGAACAGGATTGGAAGTGGGCGGCCTAAGGGCAGGAGCGTGCCTCAGACAATGGCTCGCATTCACACGCCCAGAAAGGGGAGAGAGAAAGGAGAGGGAACAGCGTCCGCCGGGATGGATAAGAGATGTCGAGAGTGAGGTGCTGTCGGGATCGCTTCGCACAGCTCAACAGTTCTCTAAAGAAGGATCAACAGTTCAGACCCAACCTCCGCCCCTCACCCCCCCGCTTTTTAGGACAGAGCTCTTTCCCCTTCCGGCCACACGCCACCTCACTTCGCTGGAGTTAGGACTCCATCCGCATGGGGTTCTCAGTCAGCACGGGGTCGCTTCTAAATGGGTCACTTTGGTTGCTCGAAGACAGACACCAGTTTTTTCAAAGCCGGGTCCTTGTAACAAAAACAGATCTTGACCTCCAGCTATGTCCGTCTCCTGGTGGAATTCCCCACGCTGCCGTCCAGACAGGATCTCACAGACTGACTGCAGATTGCTCCTGCCTGTCATGGTCTGCAGCCTGACACAGTCTACACTTCCATACAATTAACTCAGATTGGAAAAGGGATTACAGCCATAATCCTTGCACAAGGAATAATCCAGTAGTACCCAAATCTGAGGAAAAGCCCAATTGGAAGATTATTTGCACGTCTCCAGGCATGGAGTTTTGTTTTTTTTTTTTCTCTCCAGTGCGGGGGGAGGGGGTTGCTGCTGTTGTCTATGTAAATTCGAAACACACACAGAAAGCACCACAAATACACGTCCTCTAAGGGAGGTTTTCCCTAATTAAAATAAAAATGCACAAAGGAATTTTTTTGGTGGAAGCTTTTTAGTGAACACAGGATAAGTAAGAATTACTAGGTTGCAATAACAACACTCCTCATTGTGTGTGCTGATACTGAGTGAAGATGACTCAAGTGTCAGCGAGGTATTTAAGCTGAGCACTGAGACACAAGAAGCTATTTAAAAGGAAACCGTAATTTCTGACTTGTCAAGACATGTAGGCAGAAAGAAAGAGAGAGAGAGAGATTAATGAAAAAGTGAACAATACACAGCAAAGTGACTGTCTTATCCGTTTGAGCTTTCAAATTCTGTCACACTTGGATTTGAGAAAGTTGGCAGTCATTTGGAAATGTCACAGTTGAGATATGAATCTACATTCTGTGGAAAAACCCATGGAGACATTTGGTTTAGAGATGCTTGCCATGCAAATCGCTAACGTAGGATGTGAACACAGTTTAATATGTCAGCTATGTAATTGCCTTCATCTATGGAAAGGTCTCGTAATAAAATGGTGACTAGAAGCTCAGTTTGATCCATCTGAAGTTTAGAGGGATTTTAATGCAAAACATTTGAAAACAACCATAATGAAATAGAAACTGATGGATTAAGCACAGAGATTGATCATGTTTTTAATTTAGCAATTTTGTCTTAAATTACCAAAAGATGCATTAGTCAGTCCAGTATTAATAATAACCATCACCCAATCTCCCAACTGTCTTCTTAGTCCAAAATATTTGAATCACTTTCAATTAAAAAAACACAATTATTTTTACTCCATTTTTTACCCAAATACCATCTGGCTTTCAACCCACCCACCTAGTTTTAAAAAACAGAGTTTAAACTTTAAAAATACTTTGCTGCACTCTTTACATACGTTACTTTAAGCATTTTCCACTATTGTCCACTTGCTTCACCTACACTACAACCCCTGGCAAAAAGTATGGAATCACCAGTGTTGGATGAGTAGTCATTCAGACATTTCATGCTGTAAAACAAACTCGGATCAAAAACATGACACAATATTAAGGTCATTCCAAAGTGCAACTTGTTGGCTTTCAGGAACACTCAAAGAAATGAAGAGAAAACATTGTGGAAGTCAGTGAATGATACTTTTATTGACCAAACACAGGGAAATAAATATGGAATCACTCAATTCTGAGGAAAAAAGTATGGAATCATGAAAAACACATAAACAAAAGACCATTCAAAATACATCACTAGTATTTAGTTGCACCATCTTTGGCTTTTATAACAGCTTTTAGTCTCTGAGGCATGGACTTGATGAGGGACAAACAGTATTTGGTGCCTACTCTCTTTGATAGCAGTTGCCAGATCAGCTTTGCAGGTTGGAGCCTTCTTGTGGAACATTTTTTTCAATCTCCACCACAGGTTTTCTATTGGGTTGAGATCTGGACTATTTGCAGGCCATGACATCGACTGAATGTGTCTTTCTTCAAGGAATGCCTTCACTGTTTTTGCCCTATGGCACGATGCATTGTCATCTTGGAAAATCATTTCATCATCTCCAAACATCTGTTCAATTGAAGGGATGAGAAAACTGTCCAAAATGTCAATGTAAACTTGTGCATTGATAGAAGAATTAACCACAGTCATCTCCCCAGTGCCTTTGCCTGACATGCAGCCCCATATCATCAAGGACTGTGGAAATTTGGTTGTTTTCTTCAGGCAGGCCTCTTCATAAATCTCACTGGAACGGCACCAAACAAAAGTTACAGCATCATCACCTTGTCCAATGCAGATTCTTGACTCATCACTGAAGACAACTTTCATCCAGTCATCCACAGTCCATGATTGCCTCTCCTTAGCCCATCGGAATCTTGTTCTTTTATGGTTAGGTGTCAATGCTGGTTTTCATTTAGCTTTCCTGTATTGAAATCCCACCTCCTTTAGGCGATTTCTTACGGTTCGGTCACATACATTGACTCCAGCTTCCTCCCATTTATGCTTCATCTGTTTAGTTGTACTTTTTTGGTTTTCAAGACAAATGACCTTTAGTTGTTTGTCTTGACGCTTTAATGTCTTTCTTGGTCTACCAGTACGCTTGGCTTTAACAACCATTCCATGCTGTTTGTGTTTGGACCATATCTTGGATACAGCTGACTGTGAACAGCCCACATCTTTAGCAACCATGCGTGAAGGGTTACCTTCTTCAAGAAGTTTCACAATCCTCTCTTTTGTTTCAAGGGACATTTCTCTTGTTGGAGTCATGGTTCTCGCCACTCCACTTCGTCCAGCAGCCCTCCAAGGTGTCATGACTGCAGGTGTTTTGAACTGCACACTAACGGGCACATCTAATCTGGGGCAGGTGTCCATTTAGGGAAAGGAAATAGACTGGGTGTGTCCTTTTTTCTACCTCCAATTTGAGTGATTCCATACTTTTTTCCTCAGAATTGAGTGATTCCATATTTATTTCCCTGTGTTTGGTCAATAAAAGTATCATTCACTGACTTCCACAATGTTTTCTCTTCATTTCTTTGAGTGTTCCTGAAAGCCAACAAGTTGCACTTTGGAATGACCTTAATATTGTATCATGTTTTTGATCCGAGTTTGTTTTACAGCATGAAATGTCTGAATGACTGCTCATCCAACACTGGTGATTCCATACTTTTTGCCAGGGGTTGTAGTAAAGATTCTGTAATACAGTTCACAAATTACAGGAAATACCAGATCGTTTTTCTAAGTATTTGGACACCTGGATCGATGAAAAAGTATCCATTAAAACCCATAGATAGTGTTTACGTGACATGAAGGCAAAACAGTGGGTGTCTCAGAAACGCACATCAAACGCGGTTTCTAAGTGTGTGACATAATGTGAAAATCAAAATATTATTGTGAACCTCGACAATTCTGGTTCACTCCCCATTACAAAGTACAGATGCTTCAAGGTTCCACAATCATAAGTTTAAACAATAATATTGAAATATTAAAGATAAACTGTCAGCACAAAAAAGAAAATTGCAATTTCTGACGAACTGAGATGAAGCTGGTTTGGTGCAAAATAATGAAACATTACAGTGAATGTGCCTTTACTATAAAGCAAAGTAGCAGAATTGTGCCTCATGCTTACTGTACAGTACAGGCGCAGCAGCATCATGTTGTGAGGGTGTTTTGGCTGCAGTGGGGGACTTTTTAAAACCGATGAAACTGTGATCAAAGACGATTCAGTGGAAACCTGAAGCAACATGTCAAGACACGAGACAGAAAGTTAAAAATGGGGCACAAATGGGTCTTCAAAATAGGCAATGACACTGAAATACTTATAATTGGTAAAAAAAAATAAAAGGGTCTGAAGGACAACAGAGTCTGAGTTTTTTAGTAGCCTTCGCAAAGCCGTGATCTCCATCCAATGGAAAATTTGTAGGCAGAGGTGAAAAGGTGTGTTCAAGCACGGCTTAGTGAAACCAGTTCTGTAGAGATGAATAAAATTCCAGCAAATTACTGTGAGAAGCTTGTTGAAGGATTTAAATCTCGGGTCTTATGTTTCTTTATGAAGAAAGTATTCTTAGTAATGTGCTTAAAGTTATTCTAGAAAACAAACCCACATATGTATGAAAACAAAAACTAAATACCTGTTCTTAATCATGAGATACTTTACAGGTTCTTAAAAAAACATGACGTCATTGTCATGATATTTAGCTGCCATACTTGTTTTTTTTTTTGTGATCTGTATTAACAACGTGTTTAAAATAAAAACCACGAAAGCACTGAAAACGAAGACGTTTCCTCAGCGGGCTTTCTGAGGATTAAACAAAAGTAAACGAATGAAAGACTTTCGCGCACCAGTTAGCTCTTTTTGTTTGACGGGCAGACGCAAACTGACCCGCAGCCGTAAGAGCGACGGGACAGGTGAGGAAATTCGTCTCTGTAGTTGACATTCTTAGACATGCCACACCAGGCAATTCCTCTCCAAAGTTATGCCTGTGGAGGCAGATGAGGAATTGGCAGCTCTGAGATATTTCAGCCTTGAGAAGAGGGAGGAAGGGTGCGGGGAGGGAGACGAGGCCTGGTCCCCCTTTTGTCCGCAGGCAGATGGCTACTTGTCTCTTAAAGAAGGGCTTGGACAAAAAAGGACACAAAAGGTGGTCCGCACAACAACCTCGGCTTTCTTTCCAGTGGCAGCGCTCTTTTATTCCAGCGAGGCTTTGTGAGAGCACAGCTGAGTAGACCCAGTGGAGAGCAGCACAGTCAGACAGCAGTACAAAAAAAAAAAAAAAGGCCTTAACAGCAACAAAATGACAAAAATAAAGGGCTATACTGTGAGAATTGTGGTAAAGAGAAAATTGGATGAAATTGACACTTTTGTCCATGTTGGGAACATTGGAAACTGATCTGTTTTTCTGACGTCTCAGGCTGAAATAAATAACCACTCATAAAAGCCTGGAAGAGTACGTTTCACTGTGGAAATTGAGGAGTATTTTTAACATTTTACAACTTAAACATCGGGCGAGAACAGGTAATTACCCCAAACTAACAAGATTATTTCTTCAATGGCATTCAAGGTTCAGCCTTTCGAGAGCCACACCAGCGTGGCAAGCATCCTGACCACTGAAGGGCAAGAAACTCAAGAGGTCGATCTAGTCAAAAACGCACCTTTCAACCTCCTGCCAGCCTTTTAATTACACGAGCGTTTACAGTCGCAGCATTATACAGACGTCAACTTGACCCTAAGCAAACAGATTTTGACTTTACAGTGAAACTACTGTCTGTAGGGCCTCAGGGCGTGTCTTAGTAAATGGTAAACACCAAGTTCAAAAAGCCACCACAGATGCAGGCAGTAAGCCCCGGGTTTCTCCCGTCTTTGAGAAGACAGAGAACAGATTTTCTGTTTGCGAGTCACAAGCAGACCGATAAAGTCCAACGTCAACACAGCTGTCACTGAATTTGAATCCTAAAGTGTAAAAGCCGGCATGAGGAAGATACTGTCGGTTTTACAGACGGCGTGACAACGAACAATTTGACATTTAGAAAGACCCACGTTTATTTGCAGCGTGGGAGATTATTGGTGAACAGAATCTATAAAGCTAACAAATATATTAAGTAAAGCATAAAAAAAAAAAAAAGCACCGGAGGTTGGAACATGTTAGAGCAGTGGTTTTAGCTACCAGCTCGCTAGATTAATGCTTTTATTTTACTTGAGGTAGGAATCACTGAGATCCTGGGAATAATGACACACCCAGCTTAAAAGGTTGTGACACATTTTGCAAAGTGAGATTCTGTGACGTTATAATCAGTAATAGCTGTGTAGCCTATATTAGACGGATGTCATTGTGCATTGAGACTGTATCCTCAGAGCATTGAAAGCCAAACAATCAAGATTTGTTAAAATGTTGAGTATGTGGAGGATTAAAAAAAACTGATAAAAGGAAAGAAGAAAAGAATCTACAACAGGTAGGCAGATCTCAGATGCAAACCAGTGGGTGGGTGACTAAGTGGTGCAGTGAAGCTGTTAAGAATGGACTTACAGGCTGAAACTGAATGATGCATAAACACATATCCAGACACTGAAGGCAGGACAATCTGCAAACCAGAAGAAGTCAACAGCCCCAACAAAAATAATTAAACATCATCAACCGAAAGGTGACAAAGAAACTCCAACAAAAAAAGAACATGAAAGCAGGAAGGTTAGTAGCGCACAGTCCTCAAGGAAATAGAAATTTCAAAATGAAAAAGGAACTGTTAAAAGTTAAACCAGAATATAAAAGTTTAAAAAGAAACCAAAAACATCCCAAAAATAATTACAAGTGTAATTTAATTTAAAAAAAAGGCAACGTATAGTGCAATGTGACTTGTATACGTTTGTTTTTCCCTTCATAACATTTTTTTTTTTTTAAACAAGACTTATATTCCAGTTTGGCTTATTGTCCAGAAAACACAGTCATTTCTGGAGATTACTGAAACAGATCAGTTGATGTTTTATGACCCACTTTTAAAGCCATTTGGTTTTAAAAGTTATACAGTTTTTCTAAAAGCATCCTTATGCATATAAATTCAAACTTCAATAAATGAATTACAGACTGGCCGATTGTTTTTAAGATAAAAAAAAAATGATTTAGTTTTCCAAAAACAAATCAGAATTATTAAAGTCCAGTTTTACTAATAATGTTCTCATCAGTTCTGTTTTATTTCTATAGCTCACTAGAGAAGTCATCTCAAGGCCTTCTGCAGAGAGATCAAGAAAATATGAGAAACTAAATATAAGCTTGATCCAATCCAAATCATTCAACAATAAGTAAACCAGTTACGATCTAATTTATTGCAGCTCATCCCAGAAAGATAGTCAAAAAATATCCAATTACAATTCAGTTTAAAATCCGTAGTATTGATAAACCGTCAAAAACTTCTCTTTGAATCAGTCCCTCTCAATAAGAAGAGGCATCCATCAGAACCAGACTCTGTATTAATGCAGCTCCAACTACTGTTGATGAAGGCTGTCGTCTCTAATCGATTGTTGCTTTATAACAAAATTTGAGCTGGACAAAAAAAAAAAAAGATCCCCAAAGCAATCAGTCAAAACTGAGAGTTACAGCAAAGACAGGGTGCAGGACAAAAAATAAATAAATAAATAAATAAATAAATAAATAAATAAAAGAAAAGGCCAAGAAAACACAAGCATCTGTCAGTGATGAGACCAAACCATCAATCTATAAGGACTACAAAGACCAGAAGAGACAGTTTAAGACTGCCACCTAGTGGAGGGACATCTCCTTTCTATGAAAGGATGAAGCTTTTCTTGTCTCTCGTTGATAAATCATTCACAGTCTCCAATCAGCCAGAGAGCCAAAGGAGAACAATGTGAGATGTGTCTCACTTCAAACCATGGAGTCTGATATAGATGGCAGGGAGAGCAAAGTCCCAGTCCCCTCGGTCATCATTACCTTTCAGTGTGAGCAACGAAGCATGGCAGCAGTGAACACACCCAAAGGCTGTAAGGATAATGTACGTCTCAGTCACAGGGCAGACCGACCCCTCAGAAAAGAAAAAAGAAAAAAAACCTCACCATTCTACTGTAATGGCAGAAGTGTGTTAGCCAGATCAAAGTCAGTGTGTCAAACTATGTCTTCAGAAAAATAAATAAAAGAAAAAGGTGGTTCATTAACAAATGAACCACCACCAAAAAAAACAAAAACATTAATGAAATACATACACTACCCAGCTGAGGTATTCATATTCCTCTAGCCTCTTTATAGCCAAAAATTTTATTGTATTTTACTAGGATTTAAAGTAATAAACCAACACAAGGTTGTGCACAACTGTGCAGTGGAAGAAAAAGCATGAATGACGTTCAAGGTTTTTAGGTTATAAAGATCCGAAAAGTGTGAGATGACATGTCTTCACTCGGGCTGAATGAAAAGCAGCTATCAACATCAATATTCAAGTGTGGCCAATGATCGTCAGTGTGGCTTAGATATTAATTTTCACCAGGTCAAACTTGATATTGTGGCTCTGGCTGGAGCAATTTTCATCTAGGATTGCCTTGTATTTAGCTCCATCCATCTTTCTACTAATTTTAACCCAGCTTCTCTGCTCCTACAAAAGAAAATTATTAGAAATACATTAGTTTTGGGATGGTGCATTTAGGGTGAC